>NC_056746.1:1548551322-1548641322 GCF_019279795.1 Protopterus annectens | reverse complement strand
GGAAAATGGGTAAATACAACAGTGTGAATAGTAATAATAGAATTAAAGGGAATTTCAAGTATATGAGATGTACATTTTGTTCACATATTTTAGAGATGGGTGTAAAGTTTACATTGAATGGGAAAGTTATAATGATTAATGGGCATTATATCTGTAATACCCACAATATAGTGTACGTAGCAATATGCCAGCATTGTCCAGTATTTTATATAGGAAAAACTAATAGATATTTTAAAAATCAGATAGGAGAACATTTATTAGATATTAAGCATGGCAGGATGACAAATGCACTTGTTAGTCACCTTAATAAATGTAAGGACAATACTTTTAAATTTTTGGTGATTCAACATTTACAAGAAGACCCACAGGGTAAATGTTTGGATATACATTTAGAAATTAGTGAACTGAGATGGCATTTGCTATGTAATGTGACTGTATATCCAGGGATCAATGAAGCCATCAGTATTTTTAGTATTTTAAAATTAAAAAACATTTAGGTTTGCTTTGAATCAAGTAATTAATTCTATTTATTAACATTTTAGAATGTAATGCATTTATTTTATTTGATTAGAAATGTACAATATAATTTGATGCTGCATTTATTATGAATGCATTTTTTAAAAGATTCACTTGGTTACTATGAATTAAGTATAATTATCAATTATCAATTATTCAGTTTTAGAAGTCGTGATTAGTGTTTATTGCTAACTATATAAGGCTGGGTTAGGGAGTTTGATACTGATGAAGTCCCTTGTAATTTAGGGGAAGAAAGCACTAAACATGTTTTTTGTTAATAAAGCTGTTTGTTTTCCAAGCTGTGGTTGCTCCTGGTTATACAGTTGGTCTTGTATTGCAGTGCAGATCTGTTTTGTTGTGGGGGAGGGGTGATATAAATACTTACAAGACGTATTTAGCTTGGGCTCCCTCACCCCATTAACGGTGCCTTTGGTCATATATGTATCTATGTTCTCTTTTATATCTATAGATATATAGCTGTATATATATATATATATATATATATATATATGTATATATATATATATATATATATATATATATATATATATATATATATATATATATATATATATATATATATATATATATATATATATATATAGATAGATATAAACACACACACACACACACACACACACACACACACACACACACATACATCTACATGTATAAATACATTTCCTGTACTGTTGAATGACTGTGCTGGATGATATGTTTGTGAAAACATCAGTGTTCTGTATATCTGACATGGCTTAGTGGTATATCACTTTTGCTATGATGTGCAGGGTCCTGGGTTCGCGCCTTGCAGAGGCTGTTTATTTTGTTGCTGGGCAAAAAAAGGGCAGTTGGATACAGAGTGATTAAGGCACTTTTAAGCAGTTGTAAGCGGATTTGCGCAGTGGTAAGCACTGCTAACTTCTGGTTACAGTTTCTTATGTTGATTTAGCTTCTTCACTGCTTAACCTGTGTAGGCATTGCTTACCCCCATGCAAACAGGTTTAAACCAGCTTATTGCTGCTTAAAAATGCTTACTCCCTCTTACCCCTGCACTAATTTCTTTAAAAGAAATGAAAAAGGTTTGATAGGAAAATGCTAAAAAAGGGGCACAAAGAGGGAAAGACAGTAGGAAAATAGCTAGGGATGTGTAGGATGAGTGCAGGGAAGGTCCATAGCTGCCCATTTCTTCTACAGCAACAGCTGTGCAAATACACTGATTTTGAGGTAAATTTGGACCCTCATGCCCCTGAGAGAGGGGTGAGGACAACAATAATATGTTGTGAAGCAAATTAGACCACATTACATGTGTTCAGTGGACATGTGTGTGAAATTAGGTGAAATTTTATTTTTGGGAACAGATTGCCCTTTTTTTCAGGTGAGACTTGGATATTGGGGAGGGATAGTAGGTATAGTTGGGGAGGTAGGTTGGGTAAGATAACAGACAAGACAAACAAGACAGCATACAGGGGCAGTATATGACACATGTGCGGGGTAAAATCTTGACTGGGAGGAGTGTTTGGAAATCGGAAGCCCATGAGCCCCCTAGTGGAAATACTGGGACTGAGATCCCCATCCATGGGCAATAACCATTGCACCTTCACAGCCCCAAAGGTGGCTGTACTGGGGGCCGAGTAGGAGGACCAGGCCAACCCTCTAGTTGCGATACGTGGCCCTCAAGCTGGTGTAGCATATCTCCAAACTCCATGCGGAGCTCACTAAGTACCATACCCCAGACCTGGCAACAGGTGACAGTGTCCTGTCCGTGCCCACTCCCAGGGGGGGTGAGCCCCATCCCGTGAGGTGGTTCCACCCAAAGGTGGTGCAGGACCACCGGACGAGGAGGCCCTGGGTTGGGCCCCAGACGTGCTGGTGCCCGATGCCATTGCCAGATGAGGTGGGACAGGTGGGTCTGCTGGGGCCGGCCTTCCCAAATGTGCTATGGTGTTTCAATTTTACAAACATATGTGAGTTAGTAATAGTCAATACATTCCAGGATTAGGTATAACAGCATGCATAGATATTCCCATTAACCCAAAACACTAGATATGGAACAGTTGCAAAGCAAACAGAACATATGCATATATGGAACCACAGTGACCATTGCGACAGCATGCAGGTACACTGATGATAGCATGCCACCAATGTGGGAGTATTTCAACATGGCACATGCATAGAAACAAATTTAAATATTTATCAAACAATAGGACATATGTCCCAACAGTAGATTTAATGGAGCACATACCGATTGAGTTGTGTATTTAGTTTATTGTTGCAGATATGGTGGGGAGGGGAGAAATATGGCAATTAACAACTGGTATATTCCTGTAGTTCTCATTACTTTCCTAGTCAGTGCTGTGATCTGTACCTTACATGTATTATTAGTACACTACCCTATGGCCTTAGTTTGGACAGTGGTATGGATGTAGACAGATATATACATGAACTGAGTTTTACCTGCAGTATATACCATTTACCTGGTATACCTGTGGAGGTATTGGTTGTTAACACTACCTAAGTGTTTCTACACATAGTCCCAGATTCTAGGTTGATGTTATGCACATACCTGTCCATCTCTTATTGCACACACTCTGGGCATGTCTTGGCCACATGCAGGTGAACTGGGACATATTTTGACAATTCCCCTCTTAAACCTTTGGTGAGTTGTACAATGACAGGTTTGTTTTCACTGACATTTTCAATATATGTGCAGGCCTGACAGTCAGTTATATGACATGAAATGCTGCCTACATGTCAGAGATTAGCACACTGATAAGCCAGGGGGACAGGGTAACAGTCGGCAGATATGGGCCGATTAACTGGACATTCTAGACAATTCTGTACACTTGTGGGGTATGATTCTGCATACAGCTTACTACCACTCCCAGGATTTGAACCATGGCTGTGTCTGCTAAAAATAAAACAGTGTCCATCACAGTTGAGTGTGCTATATAGATATAGCTGTGTATCTCTTCTCTGATTTATTATATCATATACTTATTATATAATAACTTTTTCACTGAAACAGTCCAATCCCTAGCAAATAAACTAACCCCCTCAGATTTATACCACACCCCTAATCTACCCACTAATCACCCCCAATTTAGCTTCCAACCGATATCCACTAGTTTTATCAAAACACTTATAAAAAAACTAAAACCTACCACCCTTGCTGCTGACCTCCTCCCTGCAGAGTACCTACAAATAGCTGCAGATGCCAATGCATATCCCATATCTATCCTTATTAACAGATCCTTATCTGAAAGTGCTATCCCCTCCCTCTGGAAATATCCCACATCATCCCACTTCATAAAGGTGGTAGTTCTACAGACATATCCAACTATAGACCCATTGCCATTCTTTCTCCACTAGCCAAACTAATGGAAAAATGTGTACACAAGCAACTAATGCAATACCTTACACAGAATGACTTACTATCCAACTCCCAGTATGGTTTCAGGCCATACCACAGTACCCCCTCAGCCATCCTTTCCTTTATTAATGCCATAAACTAAAACAGTAATGACAATAGGCTATCCTCCGTCCTCTTTCTTGACCTATCAAAAGCCTTTGACATGGTCAACCATGAACTTCTCATTCTTTCTCTAAAACCTATTTCCCTTAATAAGCATGCAATCCAGTGGAGCTAGTCCTACCTGACTGGTAGACAACAGGCGGTACTATGGCAGGGCAAACTCTCCAGCCAGCTACCTCTCAAACTTGGTGTCCCTCAAGGCTCCATACTAGGTCCACTGCTCTTCTCTATTTTTAATCAACAACCTTCACACTGCTATCCCTAAAGCTACCTGTATTCAATATGCAGATGATTCCACTCTGATCTGTTCAGCCACCTCCCCATCCGAACTGCAAATCCTAACCCAAAATACATTTAACACTATTGAGAACTGGCTCATCAACCAATACCTACTGCTGAACCCCAATAAAACTAAACTTCTACTCTTCATCCCCACTAGTAGATCTGCCACGCTTTCATTCTCTGTCACATCTAACAATGGTACTAATATCTCCCAGATCAACACACCAAACTTCTATGGGTTATCATAGACAATAATCTCAAATTTGACCTACAGATCAACAAAACCATACAGACCATCAATAAGAAGCTTGGATCACTGTATAGAAACAAGACATTTTTAACCCCACTGGCTAGGACTGCAATCGCCCAGTCACACCAACTCTTTACTCTTTTATATGCCTCGCCTGTACTCTCAAACCTCAACAAATCCGAACTAGGTAAGCTGTCCCATGGCTACAACCATATTGCCACATTCACCACTGGCTCCACCTTTAGAACCCACCACTGCCAGAACCCAAAACAACTAGAGTGGCTAGAACTTCCCAGCTTAATTCTATTAAATCAGCTCTTAATAGCGCACAAAATTCTGTACCACCCTAAGGATACCCCCTCACTTATAGATATTATTAAACCATATAGCAACCTGAGATCCCTATGGTCAGCCAACAAACTACTAGTCCCAACCCACAAAGCTAATAACTCTGCTGGTGAATCCCTGTTTGCCAAATTTTTGGCAAAACTTGGAATTCGTTGCCAAACTATATAACCCTGCAGTCCTCCAAAAGTCTCTTAAAAAAAAAAAACCTCAAACAGTATCTCAAAGTGAACTGGCTTTGCCCATGTACCAACTCTGATTAATTTATTAACTGAAAGCATAATCTGTAAATATAATATGCAACTACATCACCAAGCTCTATATCCAATCTGACATCTCTTGCTTTTAACTATGTCTTTCCATGATAACTGTGAGTCCCTACTAGGGAACACTACTAAACCATTGTACATAATCACTTTGTTTTATATTTTCTAATGTTATCTAATTTATAGTGTAATCTATGTAAGTTTGTCTATTTGAAGCTTTTCTCCCCTGGCATCTGCTGAAAATGGACATGTATCCAGTCAGACTATCCTGGTAAACAAATGTAAAATAAATAAATAAATAAATTTCTTTCTATAAGTCTCCTGTGGTTTTACAATCTGACCTTGTAATTACAACACTCTTATACAGGATTTCCTAGGCAGTTTTATTATGTAGCACAGTGTAGGTGACAATGATGAGTAATACCTTATTATTCAGAGCGACTGCAACACTAACAATACCATACAATACCAGTGTAAACAGTACCAGTACAGGATATCAATCTTTTATTTCTAGGCACAGTTTTTGTATCTGACAGACCTGTGGGGGCAATGTTTGCTAGCACTACCTGAATGTTGCCACACATATTACCAGATTCCACATTAGTATTATGCACATATGTCTCACTCTGTAACTACACACACTCTGGTCACAGCTTCACAACATGGGGGTGGAGATGGGACATACTTGGCTTATTACTCTCATAACATTTTGGGGAGTTGCTAGAGTGACAGGTTTGTTCTTATAGATGTCTGATAATCAGTTGCATTTCTTATTTGCTGCCTAAACATCTGGGATCTTCCCACTGATTTGCCAAGGGAACAAGGTGACAGGCAATGGATATGGGCCAATTAACTGGACATTCTGGACATATCTGTACAGTTGTGGGTATGATTCTGTATACAGCCTACTACCACTCCCAGGATTTGAACCATGGCTGTGTGGGTTAAAAATATCAACAGTTCACATCTCAGTTGAGTGCACTATTTGGATTATGTTGGTGATCGTTTCACTGTTTTCCATCTAAGTCTCTCTCAGTTGTACTATATGACCTCTTGTGATTACAGCAGTCATATACAGACATTCCTACACATTTTATTTATGTAGCACAGTGTGGGTAACAGTGCTTAATACAACAGTACTATTAAGAGATTACAACTCTACATTCCCATATGATACCAGAGTAAACACATGCAGTCCAGAAGTCAGACCTTTATTGTCAGACTATTATGCTTTTATTTACATACAACCTGTATGAGACTCTTCCTGCCATATTCTCTGGTGTATGCAATACTTGCCTTAAGCAATACAGGTTTTATACAGGCAATTAACTTACTACTAGTTTTAGATTTATTTCCTATGGCAGTACATGCAAGAGTATTACTAACCTGCCTTGCATCACAACTGCTGCAATCTACAGGCATGGGCTTCCTGGTTCGCAGCCTGCTCATCTGCCACTGTGAAAGATATAAGAGGAATATTTAGCCATATCTATCCATAATATACATGAGCTGGCAATTATTAAACAGGTAGTGGACTGATACTTACACACAGTTGGGAATCCCCTGTCCTCCTAGCCTCTTGGATCCACTGATCCAAGAGATCCCTCTTTCTCTGCTTCAGGTCGGCATAGTGACGCCTGACCTGCTCACCAGTTCGAGGTATGCCAGTGGCACTAGTGAGGTCATGGGCAAGAAGGTCCCGGACTTCTACTTTATATTGGGAACCCTGGTACTGGCCCTGCAGCAATCTCTGGTCATGGTCTTTAACAAGGAGCCCTGCCAGGACTCCTGACTCCTGGATGCCCCAGCACTGCACCTGAAAGCACACACCCTCTCCCATACCAGTCATAGTGCCTACAGGAGGAAGCTGCAACCAGTTATGAGATGTATTTCCACCTGTTGGGTTTAAATACGGCAGATTTTCCACACTTTGTTGTGATTGGATGGTTTTGCAAATGCTAAGCTATGGGCATACCTGCTTACCTGAGGCTGGCATTGCTTAAAGGGGGTATACCAATGGGCAAATTGATTTAGCTGGCCTTCACATTGTTTACACCTAGTAAGCTGGACTGTGCAATGCTTAGCATTGCTTAATTTTTAATTTGTATACTATTTGCTGTTTGGCATTGATCTATTATTCATTACATGTTATATATGTGCTTGGTATTCATGATTCATGTGTATGCACACTGTATGGGGTCCTTGTGTCTATTAGAGGATTTCAACACTTTATTAAAATGAAACCTCACATCTGGACTTAATGCAGTACTCCAGTTCACATATATATGTTATGTAGTAGGTTATACAACATAAAACTCTATATAGATTCCTTTCACATGTAGTTTGATTTTCCTATAGTGAGGATCTGTTTGGTGATACCTCAATCATATGTACTGCGGTGATGGTTTAGTGGTTAATTACTGTGAATTTAGTGTGTAGGATCCTGGGTTCAAGCCCTGCAAAGGCTGTTTATTTTGTTTCTGGCCAGAACAGCGGCTGTTGCATATAGAGTGATTAAGACACTTTTAAGCAATTGTAAGTGGGCTTGCGTGCATTCGTGTGAAGGTAAGCAATGCTAACCTCTGGTTAAATAAGCTTACACACTATTGCTTAACCTGTATGTGCATTGCATACCCCCACACAAACGGGCTTAACTTGCTTACTACTCCTTAAATATACTTACTCCTGCTTAATAGTGCTTATTCCCGCTTACCCCCGCACTAATTTAGACAGAAATGTAAAATGGTTCTTGGGAAGGTGGCGGATTTGGACACTCTATGGATTTATCATTCATTACACATTGTACCTTCGATTTGTATCCCTGATTCATGTGTACATATACTGTATGGGGCACTTGTGTTTATCTGTGGATTTTACAACGTTATGACAATGACACCTCACATCTGCATTTAATGTAGTACTCCAGTTCACAAATATGTTATTTAGTAGGTTATGCAACAAAAAATATTGTTGATAAAGTTAAAGTGATTTGACATGGAAAATGGAATGTACTGGAGTGAGACTTGAACCAGGAATGACTGTTTGCAAGGCAAATGCTCTGCCCACTACACTATTGCAATACTGCTTCTGTTGTGTATTTCTTCGTATTTATCCTCTTGTACCATTTAAGCTGCAATATAAGTAGCTAAGCAATGGGCAAACCTGCGCACCTATGGTTACATTTTATCTGTTTGATAAAAAAAAATTAGCTTGTTTATATTTAAACTATTGCTCTTATAAACTTGGGGGATGTTGCTGGGGGTATGCAAACACCTATGAGTGGTCTCGCTCATTCTTATTCCTAAACTGCTGTTCTTGTTTGCAGGGGCATGTATATTCTGAGAGCTCTGCTCTCAGACATGTCCCCTGCACTTGTTTACACTCCGTGTCTGTTTAGGAGCTCAGGCAGTGCGCCTTCATTAATATGCCTGGCATACTGCCATGCTGCTCTTAAATGTTCACTTCCGTGCAGGACTAAGCTAGTCCTGCATGGAAGAATAGTGAATCTGGGGGTTTATTTCTTCATTTATACATTCTTTTACTCTTCTTACCATACCCCCACATTTATCATATTTTATTTATATTTATGCAATTTTACTACTAATATCTTTTTTTTTTCATTTATCCACTTTAATACCTTGCACAAATTTAATGAAGCAACATATACCACTTGGTTAATTAACCCTAAACCTCTTTCCTCTTTATTTACATACAAAACTCCTCTCGTTACTCTGTTTTAGAACCCCATATAAATGAAAAAAATAAGAAAGAAATTATCTACAATAATTCCTTTTCAAATACTGTTGGCATTATAAATACACATATAACTCCTTGGGCACCCATGTCTTACACCACTCTTTACATGTATCTCTTGGCTTAACCAACCATTTACAAGTATTTTACCTTATTTATTACTATATACTGACAAACATAATTTCCTAACTTTCTCACTTATATTATATTCTTTTGTTATTACCCATAATAGTTCATGTCCAGTTCTATCAAATTCCTTAAATAAGTCTCCTATCATGATTTTTTCTTCTTCTTTTCTGTTCATAATATCATCCATAATTTCTACAACTATCATTAATAATTCTTGACAACCCTTCCCCATTATGCTGTACATCCTATCTTCCATAATATTTTCCATTTTAGTTTCAAATCTCTTTTGTATTACTTTCATAAAGATTTTCTAATCATTATTATTCAATACTATCAGCCTCCGTTTTTTTAATTGTCTTCTATCTCCCTTCTTCCATATGGATTAAAGTATTCCACTACATAATTCTTTATACATAATGTGAATAAATTAGACACTGTTATTTGTGCTAGCATGTCTGACTGAGTTTTTCTACATAATTTCAGATTAACCTGTATATTATTATGCCAGCATGACAAGGTATAATATTGTAAATAGGTTCTTACATGTTGATTTATAATCTGTTTGTACAAAATGTTTTAAAGACTTGAACAGTTTCCTTTTACATTTCTAACTGGTCATGTTTGTGAAGAAAATTCAAAGGCAAACTGTCTCAGATTCAGTTTATCTACAGATCATGTTATTGGAATGTTGACAGTTGCTATGTGTTACTGTCAGAAGCTGAAAGACAGGAAGGAACTTTTAGAAGACAGCTGTTGGTTGATTTATTTATTTATTTTATTATTTATTTACTTGCATTTGTTTACCAGGGACGACTACTGGGCAAGGGTGAGCCCATTTTCAGTAGAGGCCCAGGGAGAAAAGCTCCAAAAACAAACATCATAAAGCTACAGAATCAAAATATAGAAAACAAGCAGTGATGATACAGAACACATTACAGAATAGGAAATACAATAAAATAGATAAAATCTAATATCTGTATAACTAGTATTAAGTATACAAGCCAAACAAAAATACAGTTAATGACATGGGATAATAGCGAATGTGAGAACAATTCAGTATTGCAGTTTTGCAGTAGAGTGGGAAAGATGGAAAGCAGCAGATTAAAGATTCTGAAAGTAAGGTATAGCCTTTGAGCTATTGCTATATAGGAATCAAGAATGAATAGAAGATATAGTAGGTAACTGATATAGTAGTTTATGTGTGGCTGGGTGGCACAAGTTGGACTTAGTAAGTTGAAAGCACTGAATGTATATATGAGGAGTCTGAGCCATAAGTGAAATGGGGAAGAAAAGCAGGAAGGTTAGGAATATTGTTTTTTTTATAGTCAGTGCTGGTACACGTACATAACCAATGGGAGAACAGGTATTGTTTCAGCGAAGTATTTAAGCATTCAGGGTTGCTAGTATACCTAAATAAAGGAGGGAGAGCATTCCATAGGTTTGCTATAGCAAATGGGTAACACATATGACTGGTGGAAAGATTAGGATTTGCTCCATTACAGATCACCTGATTGACTGATCGCAGAGGTCCATTTGGGTGATACATGGTGAACAGAGAGGAGAGAGCAGGACAGCTAGAAAGCTTATAGATTAGCTTATGAGCTGTGGTTAGTTGCAGGTATGTTAGATGTTGGTGAAGTTCTAGCCAGTTTAGATGTTGGAGTGAAAAACACTGGTGGGAGGAGTGTTTGGCACTGGTTACAAATTTTGCAATTTTATTGTAGCATGAGCCAAGTTTGGATTTAAGAGAGGACTGTATATTAGTAAGGAGAGGTGTACCATAGAGCAAGGATGGAAGTAGAAAGGAATATGATTTTCAAAATATGAAATGAAAATTAGAACTGAAAGAGTTTGACAGGCTAGTCTACAAAACAGCCTGCTGAAGACAGTTGTCAGATATAGTATTCAGTTGTCAGTTAAAAGCCAGTTGTGAGTTGTTCACAGATGTACTGTGCAGTGGATTCCAAATGGGACTCATCAAGAACTGTAAGCCTGCCTTTGCTCTGTTGTAGTAATATAGTTTAGATCAAGGACAGTGTTATTTAGTTAGTTAGGAAATTGTAACTAATCAGTTAGCTCAGAGTTTTTATGAATATTGGATTCCATTCCTACAGTATTTATTTCATTTTCCTGGTGACTGAGTTCCGTTTGTTTATTGGAAATTACTGTTTTATATTTGGAATAATTTTGTTCATTATTAAATATTTTTATTAACTTACATTGTGGCTGGTCAATCAGTGTTTTCTTAAGTGATTTGAGAGTGCCTATACTTGCCTTGATAACTTCCTGGGCCACTCCGAAAGCCTGACTGCTTAGGTCATTTGCTACTGTTGGTTTATTATCTAATTTTCCTAATTGGACACCCCTTTAAAAGGACATGAAGACACTCTGATTGCTGGCAGCATTACTGTATTATTTTGAGGAAGGGACACAGCTGGAAATCTGTGCCAGGCTTTCCTAGAAGTGTTTAGATGTGTAAGATTTAATTTATTTAAGTGTGATTGTATCAGAGGTGTTAAACTGGGACAAATTGTTCTGAAGTGCATAATAAAGAGTTACATTTGGGGTGGACATAAGAATACAGTCCAGTCCCAGGTTATATAGTGTGTTCTTGTTATGCTCTTAGAGGAAATTGTGAAATGTTACTCTTAAGTAACAGTCTCATATTGGAGTTGATAGTGAGGATTTAAGCTCCTCAGTTACTGACCCAGGAGAGTGAGAGACATCACATTATTTGGTGGCAGTTCAGTGAGATATTGTCCAGATATCACATTAATTGGTGGCACCTTGGTGAGATATTAACTGGAAGTCAAATTTATTGGTGCTGGTAGTGTGGGATTTTTAATTGGACTTCAGTAGCTAGTGGGTGTTTGTCATTAAGGTGTGCACTCTTTTGACATCCACAAAGTAAACATGCAGTATCTCAGTTCCCCACAGTTTTATTTATATTTAGTTAGTTAGTCAGGGCTAGCAGGCAAAGATGTCAGTGGAAGACTATAGTAAGCTGACAAAGAAGCAGTTGGCCAAGGAGTATGAAGCCAGAGGACTGGTGCATGCCAACCTAAGGAAACAATGATTGCAGCTTTACTTGCAGCTTCAGCTCAGACCAGTCATTCAGAGGATATTCAGTTTGGCGTTCAGGATGGGCAGCCTGATAAGACAGGATAGTCCACTTTTTCTTCTGTGAACCTGAAAGTCCATCTGAAGTTAGAGACACTGCACCTGGAGGTTGAGGAGAAGCAGTGTCAATATGAGCTGGAAGCCAAATGACTGGAGACCGAAGAAAGACTGTGTCTGGAAGCTAAACATCTGGAGACTGAAGAGAGACCACACCTGGAAGCCCAATGATGGCAGGATGAGGAAAGGGAGAAGTAGTGTTAATATGAACTGGGGGCTGAGAAAAAGCAGTGCCAATATGAACTGAAGGTCAAATATTTAGAAGCCAAGGAAAACAAGAAAGAGCACCGGCATGAAGTAGAGCTTCTTATCCTTTAAGAGGGTCATGGAGGTAATGGGGAAGGGAATAACCTGATCCCAAAAGAAGTAAAAGTCAGTAAACGTTTTTCTCAATACAGGGATGGGGATCATTTTGATAGTTTTATTCAAATATTTGAGAGGGTATTTAGACAGTATGCTGTTGACAGTGAGCTCTGGGTCTGGCTCCTGGCTCCCTTACTCCATGGCAAAGCTGTTCTGGCTATGTCAAAATTGTCTGATGTAGATTGTTTGAATTATGTTAAAGTTAAGAACTGTCTTCTAGACTGTTTTAAACTAACATCTGAAGCATATGGAAAAAAGTTTCATGAACACAGATGCAAGGCAGATGAAAGTATAAGTGATTATATTGCTGATTTAAGTACTTACTTTCACAGATGGGTGAGTGGGTATCAGGTCACCACTTTTGAGGGAATGGCAGACTATTTGGTGAGGGAACAAGCTCTCAGTGCTTTGCCTGATGACATGAAAATCTGGTTAGCAGACAGACAGTGTAACACTATGGAGGAGTTGGGAAGAAAAGAGGATCTCTACTTAGCAAGCAGAGCATAAATGCATAAGAAAGGGATACACAATGCTGCACATGGACATAAGGGAGCCCATGGGGGGAAGTCTAAACCACTCCAACAGAGTACAACAGTAATAGGGGAGACTACTAGTCCAAGTACACGGTTAGGGATTAAATGTTACAAGTGTAACCAGAGGGGCCACATAGCAGTCAAATGTCCATCGAGGCAAGATGTGAAATAAAAAGTGAGGGGAGCCAGCAAGTGGTGATGATAAACTGCCAGTGGAAGTTGTTTGTAAAGAACAGGGGTGCCGAACTATCACCAGAATTTATACCCTAACTTAGTAGGTGGTAAACAGGTTATGGCTAAGAGAGACACAGCTTCTGATATAACCATTGTGATCCCTGCAGTGGTTAAAAAAGAGCAGTACTTGCTTGGACAGCCCACTCTAGTCAGAGCTTTGGGAGGGACCTTATTCCAAATACCTTTGACTAGGGTTCATCTTGATTGGGAGGGTGGAAGAGAAAACAAGCAGGTAGGTATGTTTGAGGATATTCCCGCAGATGTCCTGCTAGGGAACAACTTTGATGATGCAGTATCTTGTGTACATGCAATGGCATGCAGTCAAGCTTGGAGACAGGCATGTAGGTCTGGTAGCCTAGGGGAGACCCAGACAGATCTCATACCTGAAGCTGGGACTAGTGTGGTGGCTGTTTCAGAGATGGAGCTATCCTGTAGCAGTAAGTCTGAAAGTGAGCCACAGCTGCTGGTAGGTACTGATATTCCCTTGGACATAGTGAATGAAAGTATGGAGGTGAGTGATAGCACTCAGATTGACAGTGAGGCACAACTGTCGGAAGTTACTTGTCTTCCTGTGGAAGGGGAGCTTGTATTTGAGAATATTCCTGCAGATGTCCTGATAGGGTATGACTGTGATGATGCAGTGCCTTGTGTGCATGCAGTGATACGTAGTCAGGCTGGTAGACAGGCATGTAGGTCCAATATCCTGGGGGAGACCCAAACAGATCTTATACCTGAAGCTGGGACTGGTGTGGTGGCTGTTTCAGAGAAGGAGCTATCCTGTAGCAATAAGTCTGAAAGTGAGCCACAGATGCTGGTAGGTACGAATATTCTCTTGGACACAGCGACTCAAGGACAGAGATGAGTGATAGTGCCCAGATTGACAGTGAGGCACAGCTGTCAGAAGTTACTAGGCTTCCTGCAAAATGGAGTTTGGAGGGGTCACAAATGTAGAGTTGAGACAGGCTCAACTCATAGACCCTATATTACAAAGCTTGAGGGAGGTGATTAAGGAAGCACCTGAGGTTCAAGGAAGAGGGGAGTCTGTATACGGGAACAAAGGTTTGTTGAATAAAGAGTGGACTCCTAAGGGAGAGCTAGAAGGTGATGTAGTACAGCAGTTGGTAGAGCCTAGAGCCTACTTTCTGCCACTTCAAGCTATGGTACCTAATATTCATTTTACAGGTGATGTTGATGCAGAGAAGGTGGAAAATGCTTTGCTAGAAATTTTCAGCAGGGAAGATCTTCCAAGGGAGCTACTGACTGACCAAGGGGACAACTTCTTGTCAGACCTGCTGAATTGTTTGTGGAAGGGTTGTGGGGTGAAACATTCAAAGATCACCTCCTACCATCTCCAGACTAATATTCTTGCGGAAAGGCTAAGTTCTATGTTAAAGACTATGCTATGGGTCTTTGCAGACCAGTTTAAAGGGCAAAGGTAACCATTAAAACCAGTAAGTGTCAAGTGGATATGGCAGAGGTTCTTTACTTAGGACACAGAGTAGAGAGTGGTAAGATTAGGCCAGAACCTCTCAAAGTAAAAACTATTCAATCATGGCCAGTTCCTGGTACTAAAATGTAAGTGAGAGCATTTCTATGGACAGAGGGGTACTGTGGAAATTTTGTGTCCAGTTGTGGTGCAGTGGCTGTACCCCTTACTGACCAACTAGGAATGATAAACCAGATAAGGTAGTGTGGAACACAGATTGTGAACAGGCATTCCAAAACCTTAAGGAGATTTTGGGAAGAAGCCCTGTGTTGGCCAGCCCAGATTATAGTGAAGAGTTTGTTGTACAAGTGGATGCTTCAAATTGTGGGGTGGTGGCTGTGCTTAGCCAAGTTTCCACAGAAGGAGAACACTGTAGTGAGGTTAATACTGCCAATGTAATTGGATTGTCCAGAAGAAGAGTGGGTTAATATTTCCAGACAGACCCATTTTTCTGAGGTGTTGTTTTTCAAGGGTCACTTGAAAACCATGCTTGAGTCATGGAGGGGGAGGAATGTGAAGAAATTCGACACTGTTATTTGTGCTACCATATCTAGCCGTGGTTTTCTACATAATTTCAGATTAACGTGCATGACTAGCTATGATATTGTAAACAAGTTCTTACGTGTCAACTTATAATCTGTTTGTACAGAATGTTTTAAAGACTTGAACAGTGTCCTTTTACATTTCTAACTGCACATGTTTGTGAAGAAAGATTCTAAAGGCAAACTGTCTCAGATCAGCTGATCTTCAGATGATGTCATCTTAATGTTGACAGTTGCTTTGTGTTACTGTCAGAAGCTGAAAGACAGGAAGGGCTTTTAGAAAACAGCTGTTGGCTAATTTTCAAAGTATGAAATGAAAATTAGAACTGGAACAGTTTGACAGTTAGGCTAGTCTATAAAAGAAAAATGAAACACATATCTGCAGTGGTTGAAAAAATAACATCCGAGCCAGCAATAACATATTTATTAAACAAAGTTTAACAATTTCATTACTATATTGTTTGGAATCAGAACTAACAATGATCAGTAAGAAGCACATTACAAGCATATAAGTTATTTTAATGATCATTTCTTTAAGTTCTTTTAAAGTTTTAGTTATTAATCCTGTTAAAGTTGATCCTCAGGGATGGATTACAAAGGAGCATTTAGAAATTTGTGAATTTAAATGGCAAGTTAAATGCAACTAATCCCCTGGATTACATGATACTTGCTCTATTAATTTTATTTTGAAATTGAAACATTACACAGTTTTTGATTGTTCTTAATTACTGGTTTCTTTTTATTGATGGTTCTACTATTATGTGATTTTTAATATGTGGTATATATTGTGTTTTTTCAGTTAGATCAGTTAGAGTTTTTCTGA
Source organism: Protopterus annectens (assembly GCF_019279795.1). NCBI lineage: Eukaryota > Metazoa > Chordata > Ceratodontiformes > Protopteridae > Protopterus > Protopterus annectens. The sequence continues at coordinate 1,548,625,091 of NC_056746.1, read as the reverse complement.
ATGTTGGATTTCTATCCTATAGTATTGATTTCATTTTCCTAGTGATTGAGTTCTGTTTATTTATTAGAAATTATTTTTTTATATTTTTAATAATTTGCTCATAATTAAACATTTTATTAACTTACTTTGTGGCTGGTCCGTCAATGTTTTCATTAGTGAGTTGAGAGTACTTATACTTGCCTTGATAATTTCATGGGCCACTCTGAAAGCCTGGCTGCTTTGGTCATTTGCTACTATTTGTGTTAATATCTAATTTTCATAACTGAACACCCTTTAAAGGGGCATGAAGGCACTCTGATTGGTGGCAGCATTACCTTATCATTTTGTAGATGGGACACAGCTGGAAATCTGTGTCAGGCTTTCCCAGAAGTATTTGGATGTGTGAGATTTTATTTATTTGTGTGAGTGTATCAGAGGTCTTAAACTGGGACACATTGCTTTGAAGCATGTAATAAGGAGTTTCATTTAGGGTGGACAGAAGAATACAGTCCAGTCCCAGGTTATAGAGCATGTTCTTGTGCTCTTAGGGGAAATTGTAAAATATTACTTCTGTTTAAGTCACAGTCTCACATTGGAGTCAGTAGTGAGGATTCAAGCTCCTTAGTTACTAACACAGGATAGTGGGAGACATCACATTATTTGGTAGCAGTCCAGTGGGGATATTGTCCAGATTTCACAGTAATTGGTGGCAGTTTGGTGGGATAGTAACTGGACATCACGCATAAAAGCTTCATATAGCCAATCATTCAAAATCTTTAAAAAAATATATATATATTTTGTCAAACTTTTAAATTTTTATACATTTGACCCTATTCCATTTGGTCCTGTGGCCAAATATATATTTACTTGTAGGCATATATAGGCCCTAGGGCCAATACCCTAGTACCTACCTATGAACCTATGAACCTATAATACTTTAGCTTATATAAAATAATGTCCATTTCCACATCCTTATTCTCTTTTTCTGTTAACATTTTCACTTTTTATGTTTTTTTCACTACTTCTTTTCTTTAAACATTTCTGCACTTTTCATAATCTCTTCCCAAGTTCTTTCTATTTTTCGTATTACATTTATTTCTGTTATTACACTACCATTTTCTTTTACTAATCTGCTTAAGTAACTTGATATTTTTCTGCTTTTTCCTCATACAAAATATATTTGCTTAAATAACAGTTTTGTATTTTTCCTTGATTTATTTCATATAATTCTTTTTCATTGTCAAAGTACTTATCATTATGTTATACATCTTCCAATCCATAGTTATGTGTTCTTTTATAGTTTTCTCTAATTTTCTCACATAATATTGCCACTGTAAAAAAAAAAAAAGTTTTGTATTTGTCTTTAAATATCATCCCCCATTCAGTCCAGATTCAATAAAATGTTTTCATAGTAACATGATCTTTCCATAACTGTTTACTAATCTTTTTCCTTCTTCAGCCCATGCTTCTCATTTTTCTTTTATCCTTTTGCCTATTTTTAAGTATTCCTTCTTTTCTTTCATCTCTAGCCATATTGCAAGATGATCAGAAAATCCCATTTCAACAACCTTCACTTTGCCTATAACTAAACCTTCTGATACTATAAAATAGGTTTACTATCATATTCTAGAGACGGACTCAGTCGAATTCACTTCGTGCAAAGTTTAAACCTCGAATGCTGGCAGTGCCAAAGTACAAATCTTGCCCTCATCCCCTCCCTTGTTAGCACTTGCCCAAAATAGCATTCAATGTGTAATTCGATAATACCGGATTTCGGCATTGTCAGTTTTTATGGTCGTGAGTCAATGATATGACCATTCAATCGAGTCAGATTCGGGAACATGATAGTAAACCTACAAAATAATCTGTTCCAGTTCTATATATTCTAACTTACTACATCTTATAATTTCTAACAGTTTTCTTATATCATTTCTTTTCTTTTTATGCTTTCTTCTTAAATCATAATTAAAATCTCCTTTTATTATAATATTCATATTTATCATTACATAGTCTAAAATGTCTGCATTATTGTGCCTATTAAATCAAATTTTATTCCTGTTTTCACTGTTTGCAAAGCTTTTTTACTATTTTCACTATTTGTTAAGTATTTACTGGTATTTTCACTGTTTTAAAGCTATCACTTCTGCTTGTTCTGGTTTTCCCAAAAAGCAGTGCTTAAATAACTGATCGTTTAGCTGTTAAAACATTCTTTAGAGCCTCCTTGCTGATTTTCTGATGTTTTAAATGTATTTAGTGCCTCACTGCTATTTTTCTGCTGTGTTAAACATTCTGTTGTGTTTGACACTGAAACTAGGGAAACTAGTAGCTATAGCATAGTCCAGATACAGGATTGCTGCATCTGGGTTTGTTTATAGTGGTTGTTTGTTCTGAGTACATTTTCCAGGCCATCTTGAATTAGAAGGGGCCTGTCTGTACTTTAGTGAAAGGATTGTGTTGATTGGACTCTGTCTGGTAAAGGAAGGTCAGTCTAGGACTTGGAATAAGCATCCTCATTGGTCCTTTTGAATCATTTTGAAAGTTTTTTTTCAAATTTTTAGCTTCTGGCATTTAGGCCCTGCATTTGAGCAGATTTCTGTTTGTTTGCACATTGTGAAGCACCACACACTGCCACACAGATGTGTGCCAAAGGCAGACAGTTAAATTCAACATTTTTTTCAATTACATACTACTGTAACACATTAGTGTAGCCCTCATCCTTAGTGCTTTCCCAGTGAAAGTAATACTGCTAGTGAACTGTAACCTATTAACCAACAGCAAAAGAATAAATATATAAATAAAACCCCAGGCAGAAGCATCCAACCACTGAGCTCCTCCATGAATGATTCTGAAAAGCTACCTCTAGTGACAACAGTCTTCAACATAGCACTATGGACAGTTAGACTACCCTTGTTTCTCCTGCCAACCTTGTTGACTTGGCTCTGTTGAGGGACTGTAGCAATTGCCTCATGTAGACCGACAGCCCTCTACTAATAACTCACTCTAGTACAGAGCGAGAGAGAGATGTAACTACACCAAGAATCTTGAATCCATGCCCTCTCAAACTCAAAAAAGTAAAACAGAAGAGGTCATCAACTCACCCACCACTACATATGCACATACCATTACTCATACACATAGTACGCATCAAACAAAAAAATTGATATAGGTGGAGGTTCGCTCAAGAAACTTACTTAAACAACAGAGACCTCCAGAACACAAGACTTGTAAAACTAACACAACTGCGATGCATACCAACACCAGTGTCTCACCCACCAAGCCCATAAGGTGAAACACTCAAAAAACAAATTTTCTTGTCATTGGATACTCAATAGTGAGACACACGGATTTCCCACTCACCAAGTTAGACAAGGAGAAAGTCACGGTCTACTCCCTGTCCAATGCCAAAATTCATCAGATCAAGCATGCACTCAGATCTCTCAGCAACAAGTACAAGTATGACTCTGTCATAGTTCATGTTGGTGTGAATGACCTGAGATGTACCTCACTGGACTATATAAAGAGGGACAAGGTTGAGCTCTCTGAGCATGTGTCCTAGGCAGGTATGTCCCTAGCTGAGCAGTATACTACCCTCACCTACAATGACACCACAGTATAAACAAAAAATGATTGTTTTCAATAACTGGCTTAGTTTTTGGCATCATTCAAAGGGGCTCAAGTTTGTCTCAGCCTGGGAAGCCATGGTTAACAAACCTCGCTGCTTTGCCAGAGATGGTTTGCACCTGGCACCTCTAGCTTTCAGCTACTGGCAAAGGCTCTTGTCTCTCCCATAATGCCTTTTTTAGGCAATGTCTTGAAAACAACATTACTGACATGAAATTAGCCAAACAGAACAAATAAAGGGTTATGCTGCTAAATGCTGGGAGTTTAATCCAAAAACTGCACTCCCTGGAAGCACTTCTATAACTAGAAGATGTAGATGTCTGTGCAGTCACAGAAACATGGTTCAGGGCCTCAAACAGCATCCTAGCCTTGCAAGGCTACAGTGCCTTACACACTTTTAGACTGCAAAATGAATGTGTGAAATCCAACATAAGCAGTGTTTCTATATGTATTTGAGATAAATTCACCTCCCCTCTAGTTAGACTGGATAACTCCATGGAGTTACTCCAAGTCCAGGTTACAGTGGGTCAGATCCCCATTCAACTCATAGCCAGTTGTAGATTCCCCTCCACAGGTCACAGTGCCCATGAAGCCTACTTGACCAAACTGGAGACAATCCAAATTTTCTGAACACTCTGGTTATGGGGGATTTCAATTATCCAACCATCAAATGGGAAACATATACTAGCCCCAACTAGCTATAGCAAAAGTTCCTTGACTTTGTTAATTCAAATGCTCTGGAACAAATTGTTCATATCCCGACAAGTGGAACAAACATTCTAGATCTGGTCCTCACTAACATGTCAAACAGATGCACTGCCACAACTGTCAGACCTTCATTAGTTAAATCTGACCAAAAAACAGTCACCTTTGAGCTGGCACTAACACCAGAACTCACAAAGGGTGAAATCAAACTAAAATATCTTCACCAAGGCAAACTATACTGTCCTTGATGAAGGTATAAATGCATTCCAAGCCCCACCCCAAACTGGAAGTGGTAACTATGCCAAAGCTTACACTAAAGCCCTGTACAATTACTTGCATAAGTGTATAAACTCTGCTGTACCAGAAGGAATCACAGCTAGAGCCCCAAGTAAAAACAAGCTGCCATGGTGGACATCTAGCATCAACAAACTTTACAATAAATGCAAACACATCGTTGTCCAAGAAAAGAAAGGCAAGGCCCCAACAATGGAAAAGCACCCTCCTCAGCCTCAACAGGCAAATAAGACAACTTGTCAAATCCTCTAAGGGCTCCTTTGAGAGAAACTTAGCAAGTACAGCCAAGGACAACCATAAGGCATTTTACAGCTACATACATAGCCTAAGAGGTAGGAAGGACCCAAGCATGTGCAGAACTAGTGACCAGCAGTATCACACACACTGACTCCACAGAGATAGCAAACCTGCTAGAAGATAGGTTTGGTGAAAAATTCACTCCCTAATCCCTCCTAACTTATCACAAACCTTCCCCCAAACTCCTGCCACCATACATATCTGAAGAGCAGGTTCTCCCAGCCTTGTCAAAGGCAAAACCACAGCCTCTATGGGACCAGATGATATCCTAGGCTGTTTTCTAAATAGGCAAAAACATGAACTAGCATCACCATTAAGTACCCTTTTCAATCATAGCCTAACCACAGGCTTTGTTCCTGTGGAATGGAGAACAGCAACAGTTATTCTTCTCCACAAAGGTGGCCTAGTAACAGACCCAGCGAATTATAGGCCCATACACTGACCAAACTCATCTGTAAGGCCATAGAACGTATAATTATGGACATCCTAAATAAAGACATAGGTGACCTCCAAATCCTGGATCCTACCCAATTCAGCTTTGTCAAAGGCAGATCCTGCCTGTTAAATTTGTTGGACTTATTTGAAAATGTGACCAGGGCCATTAAAGAGGGCAAGTATGTGGACACAGCATATCTTGACTTGGCAAAGGCTTTCAACACAATCCCACAATCAGGCATTACTGATAAACTTAAACTGAATGCAAACCCCTTTGCCGTAAGATGGGTTGCCAACTGGCTCACAAACCAGACACACACTGTCAATGTAGGTGACTCCACATCAACCAACATACCTGTTACCAGCGGGGTGCTACAGGGGTCAGTGCTGAGCCCCCTACTGTTTGGTATATACTTCTCAGAAGTTCAGGTCAAAACTAAGGGGTTGTGGTTGACCAAGTTTCCAGACAACTGCAAAAAAGGTGCAATCACTGAATCCACAAATGATGTCAATATGTGCCAAGAGAGCCTCACACAGACCAATGACTGATGTATTAGTCATGGTCTCAAACTGAATCCATAGAAATGCTTCATCATTCCCTTCAGCACAAAGAATATCCCTTCACACTACCAAATCAACAATAATACCCTAAGTACCCCCGAAGTGATAAGGGACCTGAGATCACAAGTTGACTGCAACCTTAATTTTAACCACTATGTGTCCGCTGTAGTAAGGAAGGCTATCTACATAGCACACTTAATTAGTAAAGCCATTGCCTCAAGAGCAAAAGAGGTTATAACCCCTCTATACTTGGCAGTAATCCAGCCCATAATTGAGTATAACCCCCATTTTGGAATGTACCATACAAAGCACCTGCAGCAACTGGAGAGACCTCAAAGGGTTCTAACAAAGAAGATCAAGGGGCTCCAGCATATGCCCTACACAGACTAACCAAAGTCGCTGTCACTATACTCCCTGTCATACATACTTCTTGGGGGAGACTTATGCCTAGCCTACAGAGCAATCCAAGATCCAAACCTAATGAACTTGCTGCATATCAGTAAATCAAATGGGACTAGGGCTGCCCATTCCAGGGACCTAAATATGAACTGTGACTTAAACAAGACATGCTGGAGGAACAGATTTTTCTTCCACTGACTGCCGCGTCTTTGGAACAGGCTACCATTTCACATGAAACAGAGCACCTCAATGACACTGTTCAAGAGGAACATGGACAAATAGATGGGGAACTGTAATTTCTTACTGGGGATAGCAGCCACAACCTTCCTGGATATGGAAATTCATCACTAAATGCAATGTTGGGTATTGACTAGAATTATTATGGTATTACAATGGGATGAAATGGATAGGCGTAAAATAACCTCTAGGACTATAGCCTAGTAATCTCCTATAATCCTATAATCTGATGCAAAAAGCTTTCCCTTCCTTTATAATTAGTGTAAGCATATAATGCCATAATTCTATATACTTGTTCTTAACATTTTAAATCTACAATCGTTAATCTTCCCATTTTTGCTAAAGTTACATCTAATACCTTTACTGTATTTCCACAGAATATGGCTATTCCAGAACATCTCTCATTTCTCAAATTCCACATTAGCTTTCCTCCCCATAGATTCTCTGTTTGTAATCTTTCTTCATTTGTTAAAAATCTTGAGTCTCCTAATAAAATTATGTCTACATCACATGTATTACATCACTACAAAATCCCTAATTCTTCTTACTATAGTCTTAATACTAATTATATTGACTATATTCTTAATACTATTCACATTTGCAGAAAGCACTCTAAAATTTTCATTTTCCTTGTTCCTTATATTCATGGTTTCATAGCTAATTACTGTGCTAGTCATCTTAATAGACCATTCTAAGCCTAGATAATTGCCCTTCCAAAGGTGAGAACCAAACACTGTACTTTGTGTCTGTGAGTCGAACACCTTAATCATTATACAGACCTCAAACATTAGCTGTATGCATTCTTTTTCATCCATTTCCTTTCTTTTTTCTTTTGTACTTGTCCTTTCATTTTCTTTTTCTGTTTTTACCCTCTTACCAATAGAATTCTTTTTTTCTTTTGCTATCTCCCACTTTAACGCTTATTCCAGAGCCTTCTTCTTTGTCTTCTGTATTATTTTTTCATCTAATCTTTCTTCTGTTTCTACTACTTCTAAAATATCTTTTGTTTGTTCATTTTCTTCACTTTTCTTTTTCTTGCTGTTATTTTCATTGTTACACTCCATCCATAAATGTCCGATTTTGTTACATTTATAACATTTTAATTCACATTTTTGCAACATTTCCCATTTCCCCACAAATATAACGTTTTCTTTTATCCAGCTACTTATCAAATGTTCTTTTCCACAAAAAGACATTTTAGAATTGTCCCCCAGTATTTTACAGCCCCCTTATTCCATCCAACATTTATCATGCTTAGTATATATATATATATATATATATATATATATATATATATATATATATATATATATATATATATATATATACTTTCATATTAACTCAATCATAAAAGCTACTAATAGAAAATTAGGTTCGCTTTACAGAATCAAATCATTTTTAACGCCAGAAGCTAGAACTACCATAGCCAGAACACATCTTATCTCTACACTACTATATGCTTCCCCTGTATATACTAACCTTTCCAAATATAACATCAATAAGCTTACATCAACCTACAATAACATTGCCAGATTTGCCACGGCCTCCCCATATAAAACACATCACTGCAAAAATCTCCACCACCTAGGATGGCTAGAGCTACCCCACCTAATTCAATACTATCAGCTCTCTATAGCCCAGAAAACCCTTCACCACCCTGATAATACACCTATGCTCTCTACCCTTATAAAGCCCTAAAACAACCTAAAAAAACCTTCGCTCATCTAGTAAAATACTGATTCAAACCTCTCTATCTAAGAATACTGAAGGTGACTCTATATTTTCCAACTCAGTTGGTAAAATATGGAATCAACTTCATCCCAACCTGACAACCCAAACCTCCATCTCACTGTTTAAAACTAAACTAAAACACTACCTAACCAACCACTGGCTATGCTCCTGCAACTACCCAAGCTGATCTTTCTGCTCCTCACATCTCGTGCATACATCTTACTCTCTCCCAGCTTTAAGCTTTTAGTATTCTCAATTCTACTAAGAAATGCTCTCTCTAATCTAGTAACTATACCCTTCTCTACATTCTACTCTTACTTTTAAACATCCTATTGTATCCTGTCTTATTCTACCCATTCCAATACTTAATTAAAAGCTTTTAACTTTCTGTACTTTCCTCATATTGTCATTCAAATGTCCTAAGTATTTTGTGCTTGAAAATCCTTTATACTGTGTACATATTCTCCATGCTTATTTTTGAAATGTGTATATACTTTTTCTCATGCGTGTAATGCCTTATGTATTGTCTATATACTGTTTATTATCATGTGTTAGATAGCGGAGCTTTTCTCCTCGGGCCTCCACTGAAAATGGACATGTATCCAGTTGGACTAACCCGGTTAACAAATGTAAAATAAATAAAAATAAAATAAATATATATATATATATATATATATATATATATATATATATATATATATATATGTGTGTGTGTGTGTGTGTATGTGTGTGTTTGTGTATGTGTGTATATATATATATATATATATATATATATATATATATATATATATATATTTTTTTTTTTCCCTCTTTCTGTTTTTTAACATGATATTACAGTCCCATCTACCAGTCCATAAACCCCTTTCATCATAAACTTTTGCAATGTCCAGTACTTCTTTACATATGGTTTTCAATTGTCCTTTCAAAGTCTCTCTTTCTACCTTTGTGTGAAATTGTGCATGAATTTTCTTTTTTCGTTTCCTTGTTAAATGCTTTTATCACATAAAGATTCCGTGAGTTACAGCCTTTCTTTGTTTCATATTCTCCAAGAAAAATTTCCATTGAAAAAACAGTCTTAAATATAATGTCACAACATGTCTCTTTGTCAATAGGAATAAATGCTCCTACCTCATGTGCTTTTATACCCAAAGGAGCTATTAAATTGGCCCACACTTCATACCTGTCCATTTCTTTGTCTTCTTGCTTTGAATCCTTACCACATACTTCTATTTTTCATTTTCCTCTGTCCTTTTCCTTTCAGCTACTCTCCTTTTGCCTTTTTTAGCTTCTCAGCATATGTTTTCTTTTCCATCTCATCACATTTCACTAGGATTGTCTCTACATCACCCGTTTGCATTTTTTCCATAATGTATCCCCTAAGGAAACATCTCCTTCATTTGGTGGCTCACTCTGTATCACCATTTCTTTAAGTAAATCATCCTTCAAACCTCTAGACTGGAGGGCTGTAATTATACATCCATCATTTGTCAACTCATCTCCATCAAACCGATTTCTTTTAACATCTACTCAGAATCCTGCACACATTTTCTGGTCTCAGTATTGGCTTTCTTCTCCACTTCTCTCACCAGTCCATTATCTCCATCTATCTCCATCTGCCTCCTTGTTTCTCCAATAAGCTTCTGTGCCTGGAACAGAAACGGGAAGTGTTCATGCAAAATGGGTCCCACTCACAACAACAAGTAGAGGAAATTCCTCAATGCCATGGCCAAAAATCCACTACTAATATGAATGCCACCTTTGGTCTCCCTTGAAACAAGGCCACCAGCCTAGTGAGACTAACCAGGACAACTAAGGATAAATAAAAAAAGTAAATGAAATAAAATTATTCCAACTATTCTCTGTCTCATATCGCTTACTTAGAGGCGATCCCTGCTTAATTTACAAAGCCATGTCTGACCCAGCTCTGTTAGAAATGCTACATCTAAAGAAATCTCAACCCCTCCGCACCACATGCTCCAGAGACCTCAACCTCATTACCACAATCAACAGAACATGCTGGAGGGACAGGTTCATAACCCAGAGACTGCCCATGCTATGGAACAGACTTCCCATGCATGTCAAGCAGAGCACCTCACTGGCCCTCTTCAAGAGAAATCTTGATGAGTGGATGGGAAATAGAAAATTCACCCCAGGGATCACTCCAGTAGCTTTACTCAACAGAGGCACTGGGAACTAAGGTCAGGTGGCATGATGCCAGGGTAATCCCATGGGCAAGGCTTGTTAAGGCCCCAGGGCCATTAGCCTAGTACACACCTATCAACCTATGAACCTATGACAATCAGTGTTTGTGCACCTATAAAAAAGAGTAGGGAACCAAGCAACACTGACTGTGAAACATCTGTGTATATCTTTACATGTATACATTGTTTTATATCAAAAGACCCTAAGACAAACTTCCACACAGTCCAATATCCTAGCTATACTGAGACACACTGATGCACCACTCATCAAGCTGTGCAAGGAGGGGGTTATGGTCAATTGCCTACCAGGTGTCAGGATTCAACACATCATACATGTACTCAAGTTCTTGCAACACAAATATACATATGACAAAGTCATTGTGCATGGGAGTATAAATGACATGGGATGTACATCTCTCGACCTTATGAAGACAGACATGATGGAACTCTCCGAATATGTGTATGAGACAAATCTGTAGCTATCCTCAGTCAGCATTCTACCATCCCAAGAATGATGCCACAATACAAACAAAATTTTATGACTTCAACAGTTGGTTTAACCTCTAGTGTTATTCTGAAGAGGTACAATGTACATCTGCTGCAAAGAGACAGTAGACAGTCCTATCTGCTTTACCAGGTGTAGATCAATGAGTGTGTATATACCTTTAAGAAGCTATCTAAGGGCTTCCACTAGAGTATAAATACTGAGCACGAACGAGCTTAACTGCCATTTTGTAGTTAGCTGTTGATATGTGACAATGTATGTATGTAAGCTCCGTCTGTTAGTTTGTTCGTATTTAAAGATGCTGTTATCCATCTTGATGTGTTTCTATGTATTAAAGCATCTGAACGAAACCCCAAGCCTTCTCATTATTTGTACTAGAAATGAACAAGTGACATGGTGCCAGAACTGGCATATCTAAAGTATATGGAGCCAGAACCGGCATGTCTAAAAGGGCACAAAGTCAGAACTGACATATGCAAGGGCATGAAGTTTGAGACATTATGGCTAAAATGATTAGAAGCACTTGACTACATTTGGAAGAATGTACAGGAGTGAATCATCCTAAAAAACACAAAACAGGTCAGAAACTAATTTAAATATTAAATCTTGCTCAGCACTATTTCTCATTCGTAAAATATGAAAAGGGGCATACAGAATGTTCTAAACAATATTTGCTTAAACAGATATGTATGTTATTGATAAAAAATATTCAAATTACTACTGAAAATTTTGAAATAAAGTCTGAATTGCATAAAACAAACAAAAGGGGAAACAACTGCATTTTTTTGCAAAGCACATGCATTTTTGTAGTAAGCAAAGATATCCAAGTTTTCAGAATTGTAAGAAGTGTTCACGTTTGTGCAGTGTTACAGTTAAACTATTTCACAAAAGTACAGCCATTACAAGGCATATTTCACAGAATGCATCCATTACAGAGCATATTTCACAAAGTGAAGTATTTTGAAGAGTTTATTGTGCATTTGAATGTTGTTACAAGTTCACAGCACTGTTTGTTCTTACATAATTACAAGGGCCATATTTTCAGTGTGTTTATGCATATTTTGTGGGCATGGCAGATGGATTTCGAAACCCCAGTGCACTTGTGTCTGACAGCAATATTGATGAGAACTGGAGAGTGTTTGAGCAAGAGTATGACATTTTTATACAGGCTGCATTTTCTGATAAAGATGACCGTTCAAAGGCATTTATTCTACTTAATTTAGCTGGGTCAGAAGCCACAGAAAGGGTACCCTCATTTGTGTATGCACCTGCTATTTATGCTGGAGAGGGCAAAACCATCATATTTTTGTATAAGCTGAATCAGGGAAGGACCCAGAGTGCTTAATACATAAATTTAGAGAAACGGGCAACCCCCAGACAAATGTTACAATGGAAAGGCACTTATTTTACACAAGGGATAAGAAGCCTGGTGAAACATTTGCCGCATATATAACTGACCCAAGAAATAAATCTAAAATATGCACATTTGGTGATTTAAGGGATGAATTGATAAAGGACAGACTTGTGTGTAGTATAAAAGATGATGCTGTGAGAAAGATTTTGCTTCGTAACAGTGATTTAACTTTGAATAATGGCACTGAGATTTTTCAGATATGCGAGCTCACAGAAAAGCATATAAACATGCTTACAAATGAGAATAGCTTTAGAAGGCACAGTGATAAAGCTCATGTTGATAGTATGCAGCACATTATTAAAAGAAACAGGCCCAAGCACATGGCAGCAATAACCCCTACAGCACTCATTGGTATACCCCAGAACTTTCTAGCAAATTCCAGACTTCTCAGCATCTCAGTGAAGCATAAGAGAGAGTCAGCAACCTTAAAGCATGGGCCCCCACCAAGTTTCATTGCCAACTGCCATAATTGTGGTGGAAGTCACGAATCTAGAAGGGACAAGTGTTTAGCTTTTCTGGAATCATTTCTAAAGATTTTGTAAATCAAAAAGCCCACATTCTTTCACTAAAAGGGAAAATTTTAAAAAATGAGTCGATCAATTAGAAAGCTGTTACATATGGTTGCAGGCAACTCCATATGTTGATGGTGTTTTAGTGCTTCATGAAATGGTCAATGCAGTAGATTTAAGGGCCAAGAATGAAGTATTTTGTACTGTTCGGACAAATGGCAAACCCATAGACCTCAAAGTTAACACAGGTTCCAAGTGCAATGTTATGTCTGCAGAAACATTTGCAAGAGTGTGTAAAGATGAAAGACTTGACTTGACAAGTTGTGCAAAACGTGTTGCTTGTGGAGGTGAAGAGCATACTAGTAGGAGGTTGTGATGAAGCCAAACATGACAGAAACTTCAGAAAAGTTCTAGAAAGGCCATGTCAAGTGAATCTTAAGCTCAATCCACACAAGTGTAAATTCAGGCTACATGAAGTTCCTTATGTTGGTCATTTATTTATGAGTACAGGCTTACGACCAGACCCTTCAAAGCAATTAGCCATTCTCAAGATGCCAGCTCCAGACAATGTTCAAGCTCTGCAATGTTTTCTTGGCATAGTCAACTTCCTAGGAAAGTTCATTCCAGACTTGAGCCAACTTTCAGCACCACTCAGAGAGCTGACACATAAAGATGTATCCTAATCCTGGTTAGAGCAACACCAAAGAGCATTTGATGTCCTGAAACAGGGAATTGCTAGTCCACCTACTATCAAATAATATGATGTTCACAAGCTAGTGACACTTAATGTGATGCTTCAAAATTTGGTCTTGGTGCAGTCATTCTACAGGAGGATCAACCTGTTGCCTATGCATCGAGAACTCTTACCAAAACTGAAGAGCAGCATGCCCAAATTGAGAAATAACTTTTAGCAATTGCGTTTGCATGTTCAAAGTTCCATGATTATGTTTATGGTAGTCCTATCCAAACTGAAACAGACCACCAACCATTAGTCGCTATCTTGAGAAGGTCTTATGCATTCAGCCCCAGCCAGACTGCAGTGTATGATGCTGAGACTGCAAAAGCACAAGTTCAGTCTTGTCAATAAGAAAGGCAAACATCTTTATCTTGCTGATGTATTATCCAGATCACCCAGAAATACCACTGAACAGAATGACAATCAAGATTCTCATTCAATTGATGATTTTGAAGTCATGAAAGTGCATATATTTTCTTCCACGTCTTGATGAGATGAGAAATCACACAACCATGGATCCAGTTTTACTAAGGCTCAACCACTCACTTTATCAAACAGGGATGGCTGTCAAAGCAATCTAGTTTACCTCAAGAACTGCAACCTATTTTCCATACAGAGATGATATTTTGACTGACAAAGGTATCATTACGAAAAGGTCTGAAAGTCATTGTTCCAAAGTCATTGCAACCTGAGTACATTACTGTACATTATTGTCTTGCATCGTGGTCACCCAGGAACTGAATCTACTAAAAGAAAGGTGAGAGAGGTAGTATTTTGGCTGTCTATGCCACAAGACATTGAGAAAGCACTTTCCTCTTGTTTTGTATGTAATAGTACAAAACCTCATCAACAGAAAGAACCACTTCAGCTTAACCAGATTCTGGAACTACCTTGATCAACAGTAGCCACAGATATCTTCGAGTGGAATGGTCAACATTATTTGGTGTTAGTAGACTCTTACTCTAATTGGTTCGTGATTGACCTACTTTCTAACCCATTTTCCAGCACAGTCATTACTGCTGTTCATGGAAGTTGACACAAAGTTATTTCAAGTAATAGCCCACAATTTACAAGTCAACAGTTCAAATGATTTGCAAAAGAATGAGACTTTACTCATGTCCCAAGTAGTCCAGAGTACTCACAGTCAAATGGTTTGGCAGAACAGTTACTTGAGAAGTAAAAACAAGACAATAGTGATGTTTCCCTGAATCTCTTGAATCTCAGAAATACTCCTTGTGATGAATATCTTGGTTCACCTGCTCAGAGACTTCTGTCGAGATAAACCAGAACCATGTTACCACTCAGTAGTCAATTGTTGTTTCCATGTGTCAAGAACTGTAGATCAGTGAAACACAATCTGTTGAGGAAACGCTTATCCCAGAAGTCTTACTACAATAAGATGACCAAACTGCTCAGTCCATTATGAAAAGGAGAAGTGGTAAGAGTGCAAATGTCCAAAGGTTATGATCGGATTAGTGTTGTGAAAAATATTTCTCCAGAGCTGAGATCGTACATTGTGAAAACAGAAGAAGGAATCTTTAGGCGGAATCGGAAGCATTTACTACCAGTATCTGAGCCTATGCCAGAGCAAACAGCCTGTGAGAGAGAATCTTTATCTCAGAGTGAGTTATCTGGTGTTCCAATTCCAGAGGAAGTTTCAGAGGACATTCCTGTTTCTATGACAAATCCAGAAGTTCCTGATACGAGTTGTGCTCTGCAGAGTGTCCCTGTTGCTAATTTTAGTCCCAGCTGTTATGTTACAAGATATGGTCGAATCTCTAAACCCTGTAGCAGATACCAAGCAACTTGGACATGAACATTGCATTTTGTTTCTGATGTAGATAGTAATGCATGCCTATCTCTGTTATTGTTTTGTATAAAGGACAATCTTTTTAAGAGAGAGGATGTAGATCAATGAGTGTGTATATACCTTTAATAAGCTATCCAAGGGCTTGCACTAGGGTATAAATACTGAGCACATGCGAGCCTGGCTACCATTTTGCAGTTAACTGTTGAGATGTGAGCATGTATGTATGTATGTAAGCTCTGTCTGGTAGTTTGTTCGTATTTAAAGATGCTGTTATCTATCCTGATGTGTTTCTATGTATTAAAGCATCTGAATGAAACCCCAAGCATTCTTATTATTTGTATTAGATATGAATGAGTGACACCAGGGATGACCTGCACCTATGCACCCAGAGCTTTCTCAAATTGGATAAATCCTATCCTTCCCCATAGTACCTTTTCAGACAATGTCATCCTTCTTACGCTTCCTCCTTAATAAAACAGAATCTAGTAACAAAGTTAGTGCTGCTCATTTCTAGGAACCTAAACAAAACAATCAACTCCCTATAAGTACTCCTTACCCTGGGAAACATCAATATATATATATATATATATATATATATATATATATATATATATATATATATATATATATATATACACACACACACACACACACACACACACACACACACACACACACACACACACACACACACACACACACACACACACACACACACACACACACACACACACACACACACACACACACACACATCTTCCCTGAGACCTTTTTCAAGACCAATGAGAGCATACCCCCCATTAGCCCATAACTCATAACTAACTAATATGGAATCCCTATGCATTAAGCCAAACACCATTCTCCTAGGAGACTTCAACTAACATCCCATTAACTGGAAGACTTACAAAACCTCAAACATGCATGCCCAGAAATTTCTGGACACCGCAACAAATGGTGATAAAATACTGGGCTTGGTCCCTATGAACATGGGACAGCATTGCTCTTCACAAACTGTCATTTCCTCCATTGTCAGCTCAGACCACAAATCAGTCACATTCATCATAAGACTGGAGGCAGAAGCATTCTCCAACACCTTGGTATTGAGATACTATGTGAAGGTAATCTGATAAAACTGAGTGATGGCTTGACTAAATTCAAAAATTTCTTTCCAACTTGATGACCCTATTGCTTATGGGGAATCCATTTCAGTCAACTTCTTTGTACACTTAAATAGCTGTATAGATGCATCTGTCCCCTTCAAGAGTAAATACAATGACAAATTTAAGAATAAACCTCTGTTGTAGAACTCAAGCACAAGCAGGTTGTATAATAAAAGAAAAAAAAGAACCAATTCAATGGAAAAAATAGATGTAACTCTCAAGGTGCTAAAAGTGATTTTGCTAAACTTAATATGTAACTGCGGACACTGGTCAAATAAACCAAAGCCAAATATGAAGAAAAATAGATACCCAGATGAAAGATAACCACAAAGCCTCCTCTAACCTCAGAAACAATGCATCATACTGCACAGAACTAATAGTAAATGATAATGTATACTCTGATCCACAGGAGATAGACAATGTACTAGCAGACAAATTTAGCTCAAACTTCATCCCATCTACACTCCTTTATTCCCAGATCTCAAACATGCATAGACACCCCCTCTCAAACCTCCTAGAAACAAATCCTAAAGGAACTATCCAAGCCCAAAAACACTTCTTCTGTGGGATAAAACAATATACTGGGATGCCTACTGGTCTGAGGATATTTCATATTAAACTCAAGTAATTATAGACCTATGAGTCTAACTAACCTCATCTGTAATGCTATGGAAATGTACTTATTGAATTAATAAATGAGGACATAGCCAACCTACAAACCTTTGAACTAAGCCAATTCAGATTCATGAAGGAAAGATCCTGCCTATTTAACATGGTAGATTTCTTTGAAAAGGTTACTAGCAATGCGTGAGGACAAATCAGTATACAACACTTATCTAGACATCACAAAGGTATTAGACACCATCCCACATTTAGGCATTGTAGATAAACACACCCAGTTATATGTAATCCCTTATATATTTCACTGAATACCAAACTGGCTCTCACATAGCATCCAGGGAATTACTATGGGTGATTCCACCTCCTACAAATGACTGTCACTAGTGGCATATCCTGTGGTTCACTTCTCTTTGGCGTTTACTTCTCAGAAGTCAAAGCAAATGGTCAAGAATTATGACTGACTGAGTTTGCGAGATGACTTTAAACTTAGTGCCAAAATAAACTTCCCAGAGAACACCAAGGTCTTCAAAGAAGGCATTTCCTGAACAAATAGCTGGTATCAAAACTGTAGATCGTTGAGAATCTTGCACCTAGTCAGCCACTGTAGCTAGGTAGCACATCCATATAAATTCTGAGCATGTGCAAGAATAGTGCCATTTTGTACAGTCAGCCAGAGTGAATGGAGGCATGAATGGAGATGCACATGAGTCAGTCTTTTAGCTTAAATGCAATTTTCAGTTGCCAATCCTGATGTGTTTATGTACAATAAATATCTTGAACCCATACACTACTTCATTGTCACTTCTTGAGTATACGAGACAATTGACAAAAAACATGAACTAAATCTAAAACTGAATGCCAAGAAATAGATGACAGTATTCTTTGGCAAGCAATACCACCCTTGTCATAATCAGCTTGATTGCATAGTCAGCAAAGTAGGAACTTATAATAACAACAAACCTTCCTTTGATAACCACATATCCACTATTATAAGGAAGTCCTTTTTCATTGCACAGCTTATATGTAAAGGTATAGAAGCCAGGTCCAGAGATGTAATCATTTCACTGTACTTGGCTTTCATTAGGCTGATTATTGAGTATAATGACCCTTTTGCTATGTTACCTGTCCACATGCTTGGCAAAACTGGAAGGACCA
Organism: Protopterus annectens; assembly: GCF_019279795.1. Classification (NCBI taxonomy): domain Eukaryota; kingdom Metazoa; phylum Chordata; order Ceratodontiformes; family Protopteridae; genus Protopterus; species Protopterus annectens. The sequence goes on along the minus strand of NC_056746.1, from coordinate 1,548,606,721 downwards.
CAATGCTTTCTCACAAAAAAAACATTGCTTAAATCAAAAAACATGCAGATCATCTCAAAGCTTTGTCTGTCTTTTTGGTATCATACATGCTACTGAGACAGTATCTGCCTCACATATAGCCTTCAACAGACCCTATACTGTCAAGTCTATTACACGTTCACAAGTGCAATGGCAGTGTAAACTCTAGTCAAGGAATCTCAGTCTCTTTTCTAACATATACAGGACATGGTGGAAAGACAGGCATATCACAGAGAATACTGCCCCTGTAAAGCAGTCCTTCACTCAGCATAAAGCAAAGCACTTTCTCTTACTCTAGTCAAATGAAGTTTGGATGGGAAACAGTAAATTCACATTTGAAATAGCAGCTACATCCTTAATGGAAAGGGGAAACAAATAAATGCCCCGACATATACTTGTTCTGCTCACGACAGGGTTAATCACACACACAATATAAGGGCTAAACAACTACCATTAAAATAAAGCTATGCTTCTTAAGATACTCACAGAAAAATAGCATCATAAGTAACTATGAACCTGCCCATGTCTTCTACAGTTTCCATAGAAGACAGTGTGATTGGGGGATCAGGGCCGGCCACAGCTGAAATGGCACCCTAGGCAAAGTAGTGCTCTGGCACCCCTTAAGCCCCACCCACACTATTCTCATGATACACTCCTATTTGAGCCACACCCACACGCAAGAAAGGCACTCCAGTTATTTCCTTCAATTATTTAAATGCATAGGAATAAAAGATAACTTGCAATGTAGTTTAACTGTAAGTGAAGGAGGATTTTTTCTTTAATAAACTTGCTTTATCTGTTGCTCCTTCACACATATTTTACTATAAAGGTCATGTCCTCAGAACATATAAGCCCATGTGCCTTGTTATAAAGGGTTGCTTAAGTTAATCTAAAAAGTTTAATTTACTTTGGGGTAGGGGAGCGAGTCATACAGCTCAGTGAAAGTAGAATTACAACCTCTCTCCTCCCTATGTACAGTAGCTTAAGCCTCAGGGACTTGTGGGAACAGTACATACAAGGGAAGAATGCGATTTAAAAGAAGGCAGTATTTGAATGAGCTATGTAATGTTTGGATGACAATGACTGGATAGATTATATGTGATGTATAATGTTTGCAACTAAAATCATGTCACTATGGTTAGTGACGTATGATGTTTGCAACAAAAATTATGTCAACATGGTTTATTTTAATTTATGTAAATGTATGATTGCTTATGTCATACATGGTAATTTAATAAAGATGTTTCTTGTAAAAAATAAATAAATAATAATAATAATAATTAAAAAAAAAAAACTAGTGTACGTTTGTGACTATCCATCCAGTCATCAAGACTAAGCTTTATGGTAGTTATAATAGCACTTTGACCTGTAGTGGTAACTTATTCCATAGGCTAGTAAAACTTTAAGAAAACTATCCCTACAGTGAGTCTTGTTAATTTGTTGTCGGAAATTTAGATGCCTAGTATGATTGTTTTGAGAACCACTGGTTAGTAAAGCAACAGGAGGGCAAATAGGACTGGGTCCTCACTGCTCAAAATATGAGATACAGGTCATCTTGGAGAAGTCAAGCAGCTATTGAGTGTAAGAAGATACATGCAAATCTATCCAGATAGTCAAATTATTTAACACATTCAGTTTTCTTTGCTAGAAATATTAGAAATCTTTTGGGCCCTTCCACTTGAATGATATACTTGGACTTGTACATATCAATGGGAGTATTGTATTTCATGATGGTTCTGATGAAGAGTACAGTAGTAGGGTGACTCCTCTGGATCTGGAAGATATTCCCCTGTAAATTAACTGGGCCACATAGAAAGATCTGCAGACTATGGTGGAAGCATTATTATTATGTGTGATCAGTTGTGCATGAGTGCAGCCTATAAAGAAAGTGGTGCCAGAACACTATCATTTACTTCAGCTGCAAGGAACATGGTGCATGCTACTGAAGTGGTTAAACAGGAAGGAAAAAAAATCGAATTCTTCATTTCAAGCTCATATCATTGTCTTTTTCCTCAGAGAGCCAAATGTATAAAACATTTTAATCCACGTGAACAACTCATACTGTTCTAGTTCTTCAGTTTTTCAGCCCATGATGATAGTTTAGGTCTTACACTAATTTCCTTGTAATACATTTTGCAGTGCAAAATTTTCTTTTTAGCTTAACTTGCATTAAAATATTCATTTAATGTCTAATTTCTTACTCCTGGCAAAAATTCACCTAAACATCCACATAATTCTGTTGATAGTATTGTGTGATCATCTTATTTTATTGCACTCAGTGCTTGGTTGAGGAAGCTGTGTAAGACGTTAATAGTTACTGTAGTGGCAGAATAGCAAATGTCAAACTACCTACTCAGTATTGACACAACGGTATTCCTCTTTCAAGTATGCATTGGCTGTTGTTTAGTGCTTATATTTTACTCCACATTTTCCTGTGCTCAGACTGTGTGTGAAAAGTATATTTCTTGAATCATTCCACAAACCTAGTAATCAAACATAAAGTAATTCAGTGGACTAAAGAGATTAAAAGTAAGGACACAACAGAGAGTACTGGAATTTTCTATACTGTTCTTAGAGGGTATATTACTGAAATAGTTTCAAGTACATGACAAATAAGAAGTAAAACATAAACATGATTTTACTGTAGGATTATAACCTAAGTACAAAGGGAAATAAAGTCATGATTAAAGACTTGGATGTTCCCTAGTGAAAGAAAATTATTAGAAACTAAGAGAGAGCCACCCAAGTTAAAAAGGCTGATTAAAATGCTAGATGGTAGATCTGAACAAGACTTAGTCACCAAAGTCAGAGTTAAGTGGTTATATAACTATATAAACAAAATGATACACATGAAACAGAGGGACTTAGCTTTTTGATTAAAAGGAGGAGACTAGTGCTGTTGAGGGGAATAGTAATAGAGTTAATGCATATCTTGCAAGCATTTTCTCTTTTTCTTTTAAAAGAGTAATGATAGTATGCATTTAAAACAGTGTGACTACAACAGCTGCCATGGTTATATTATGGATGATATCAGGATAATACCATGTACAGTCTCTGTGAGACAGTTAATGTTTCTGGAGCAGTCTTTTGCAAAATTAAAAATAAGCATTTTAGAACTAATGCTGCTAATGTTCATCATCTCTATTGGCAGTTGCATCATCCCAGACGCATGAAAACAGGCAGCCATTGCTCAGATCCATAAAGATTAATTAAACAGAATTGCTAGCTTAAATTCTGTGTGCAAATGCGGAATGTATTTGCATCCACGTTAGTGTGCATGCATGCCATTCACGGTCCGCCTTAAAGCAGAAGACGCTTGCACAGCATTTTTTTTTTAATTGCTGAAGCCTTCCGATCAACCCACAGCTTTAAAAGTTGGAGGGTGTTTGCCCTCCTCCTTGTCCTATGGTTCTGGCACTGCTGGACAGAACTACGGAAGTGGGGGAGGGCGCAAACACCACAATACAGCTGGGATATACTCAGAGACAGGGCGCCGAGAAGAGCGCAAACTTTAGAGAATGAGAAAAATTAATTACACTAAATAAATGAAATTTGCGCCCTTTATGAGGTTAGCCTGAATGGTGCCCTAGGCGGTCACCTAGTTCGCCTATGCCTAAGGCCGGCCATGTGGGGGATGGTCCATGCTCTGCCCCCAACCTGGAGAGTGTATCTTAAAGCTGTTGTGATTTTTAGCTCACTGCAGATGTACATGTACAAGTTCAAAAGCTATGCACAGTCTCATTGAACATCATGTTCAGTGAACCAAAAATACTTTTGGCAGAGGGACCCCCTTCTGCACCCCCGTCTGAGGGATCTTTGCACACTCCAAACTTATCAACAGCTGCACATTTGGGAAAGGAAAAAGTTGTCTATCCTAAAGCTAAGCTTTCAGAAAAATCATTCTATATCTTTGGGACTTGAAGAAATAATGCTTGTAGAGTTGTCACTTTCCTGGTACTTACACCATCAAGTCCCTGGACAACAATATTAAACTTTTGGCTAATCAGCCTAATCCTAGTGAGAAGTCCCTTGAGTCTTACAATCATGGATCTGTGGTAGTGCGGATAGTGCGGACCAGGAACTATCCTACTGGGACTGCAGGCCAGCTAGGCAAGCATGTCATAAACAAAGAGTGCTCATTAGGTCAACCTTTGTCAGAATTCTTGTCTCGTGACATAGACGTCAAATAGATGCCTAATGTCACACAGTACTCTGAGTTACAGGTATAAAAGTATACCATTAAGGAGACTGGTCTGAAGCCCGTGCCAGATACAGCACAGGCCTTCATTCATTGCACCCTGCCCTTGGCTACTGTATTAATGAATGCCGGTTCTCCATCCACTGATGTCCAACACCAGTCACATGGTTGAATGAGAGCTTACTCCCTCAAATATTAGGGATATATTAGTCTCTTGCATTTTAGCTCCCATAATGAACCAGAGGATCCTAAAGCTACTATCTCTGAGATGAATGGTCATAAAAATGTCATACTTCCATCTACCTCTCTACCAGATGATATTTCCTTTTGGGAAGCCCTTAGGATGTTCAGGAACCACTTGGACTGGCCTCAAGCTCCAGTCCTTTCTTCTAGAGATCATGGTGGAGTTCCCGGGGAAGAAGACTAAGGAACCTTAATTTATCCATCATTTAGTGTAAGTCATATCTCTCAACTGTACAGATTTTTACAGACTGTCCAGATTTATGCCTCATATTTTTGGTCTGTTTTTCATAAAATTGTAGTTTTATAGCAAATTAGTGGCAAATCATGACAGATTGAAGTTAGAAATAATGACTGGCATTTCAGTTTCAGACTTCATACCCTTCAGAAAAATGTATGCTAATGCAAAAGCTGTTATTTTAGCAACTTTCTAAGTTTGTAAGAGGAATACTTAAAAAATGTCCTTATTTTTGGGCCTCTGTCCCACTTTTATTTATGGCTTTCCCAGATTTCTTGCTGTAAGAGGTTGAGAGGTACGGTGTAAGTCATTTATAGGTTTATAGGTAACTATTAGGCTAGCTACCCTTGTGGGCAATCCTAGCCAATTTCCCTTTTTTTGCTCAATCTAACCTATCATATGTGGTTAGAGATTGGCCTTACCCATCCCATGGTCAATGATACATGACAGATACATGCTAAAGGGTGCATTATATTCAATGATTGGCCTAAGAGGGCAGAATGGGTGACACTGGCACCCCTCGATCTAGATACAAACCCTTTTTTTATAAGCTGTGCAATATAGAAGGACTTTCTTACAACAACAGACACATGTTTATCAAAATCTAGGCCATATAAGTCAATAAATTCTAAAAAGGTGGGTCATCTCTTAGGGGTGTATTTTTAATGTGGTAGTTCCCAGGGATAGACGACTTCCAAAGGGATACAGTAATTTATTTGTTGGCATTTAGTTTCAGTCCATGAGTTTGGAACCAGTTATTTATTTGAAACAAACCTTCCTGTAGGATGGTTAAGTAATTTGAGGATTCAATGACTGCTCCTAGTTTGCGATCATCTGCAAACCTAGCCAGAGCCCTTTGGTATTTGCTTTTACTTCAGAAAAGTAGATGCCAAACAAGGCAGGTCCCAGCACAGAACCCTGGATGCTATGTACCACCATCAAGGCAGTCTTGGATGTCACCTGCCTTTGCCCTTTTAGCCCCTAAAAGGTAGATTCCCCTTATAATCCTCCACATGAGTAAAGAGAGAAGTTTACTAAGCAATGCATTGTTGACTCTTATGTCTTTCTTTGGCTTAGCATAGAGCTTAGAGACCATAACATTTTACAACCTTGCTGACAGACAGGGAGTTCAGAGCTTTCAGCAGATATAGCTGGAGAATGTGCTGCCACATAGGTGTTCAAGTCCTGCCACTGCTTTGTTCTCCATCCATTTTTTAACCCTATTTAGTTAGGAAGGCACTAAATAAGCTTATGGATCTCCTTGAGTATATGCTGAAGGAAGTTCTTTATAAGATTCTATCTACAGCTTCCACAGTAGCATCATAGGATCATAGGAGGTTACTAGGCTGTTGGCCCTGAGGCCTTTATAAGCCTAGCCAAGAACTTAGTCCATGTTCTGACAGGTCAGCACCCAATGCCCCTATCCATCGGGGACATGGGTGGAATCCCAGGGGTATATTTTCTATTCCCCATCCAGTTATCCAGGTTGCACTTAAAAAGGGTTAATGAAGTACTCTGCTTGACATGGAGAGGGAGTCTATTCCACAGAAGTGGGAGTCTCTGAGGCACAAATCTGTCCTGCCAACAAGTCCTATTGATGTTGCAGACCAGGTTGAGGTCACTTGAGTAGAGCTTGACTTGCAGATATGCAGCAGTCCCATTAAGGTGGGGTCTGAGATTGCTTTATATGCAGACAGAGGTCTGTATGAGACTTCATAGAGGGACAGGGCTTTTAGCCTATCTGTGTAGGGTAGATGTTTGAAGCCCTGGATTCTTTTGGTGAGGAACTTCTGTAGTCTCTCCAGCTGCTGCATATGCTTTGTGAGGTACATGCCGAAAGGGGCATTGTACTCAATAATGGGTCTTACAAGGGAAGAATACAGGGATGGTATGACCTCCTTGTCCCTGGATGAGATACTGTTACTAATGATGTGGGTCATGTAGAAAGATTTCCATACAACAAAGGCAATATGGTGGTCAAAATTCAGTTTGCTATTACTCTGGGTGCCCAAGTCCCTCATGACTAATTGTGAGCTTAGAACCTTGTTAATAATGTGATAATTTTTGGGGATGTCGATCTCCCCAAAGGAGATCATGATGCATTTTTTGGCATTCAGTCTGAGGCCATGTTTCTGGCACCAGTCATTTGTTTGGGTGAGACCCTCTTGGAGGATGTCACATCACATGAATTGATGACAACACCCAGTTTGCAGTCATTTGCAAACTTGGTCAGCCATAGTCCACTGGTTTTGGCCTGCACCTCAGAAAAGTATACCCAAACAACAGAAGCCCCAAGACCAATCCCTGGAGTACACTGCTCATTATGAGTCTACTGATTGAGGTGGCATCTCCTATTTTGACTAGGTGGGTTCTATCGGTGAACCAGTTTGCTACCGATGTGGTAACATATGGATTGATGCGTAGTTGAGAAAGTTTATCTATTATACTCAAGTGGGGAATATTATCGAAGGTTTTGGGCAGGTCAAGGTAGATGGTGTGCACTGTCTTTCCCTCGTCCATGGCTTTGGTGACTGTCTCAAAGAAGTCGATGAACTTTAACAGGCATGACCTCCCCTTGACAAAACCAAACTGTGTGGGATTGAGTATTTGGAGGTTGCCAATGCCCTTGCTAATAAGGTCCATAATAATCCATTCCATGGCCTTGCAGATCAGGCTAGTTAGGCTGATGGGTCTATAATTTCCTGGATCGGTGGACATGCCACCTTTGTCCAAAGGCTGTCCTCCACTTGGCTGGGACAAAGCCATTACTTAGTCTTTGGTTGAATAGGGTGCCTAATGGTGCTGCAAGTTCCTGCCTGAGTTCATGTAGGATGTAGCCTGTGATGTTATTGGGTCCCATGGAGGCTGTATTTTTTGCCTTTGAGGGGGCAGTGATTACTTTCTCCCTAGAGATAAGGGGAGGGGGCAGGTGCTGGGGATGTCTAATTCACTGTTGGGGAGGACAGAGGGTTGAAGTTTTCACTGAACCTGTCTGCCAGCAGGTTGGCTACATCTACAGCATTTGTGTATGCAGTGTCCTTGACCACCAATTCTGAGCAGATCTGAGTGCTTCCTTTGAGATTGCAGACATACGTGAAGAAGACTTTATGACTGTCTTTAGTAGATGTGGCCAGTCTGGACTCGAAACTTGCTTTGGAGGATTTCACTTGTGCTCTTATTTGCTTGTTCAGGCTAAGGACAGTAATTTTTTTAATTTTGTTATAGAGTTTATTTATTTCAGATGTCCACCACACAGGTTTACTCTTCCTTGAGGAGGAGGATTTTCTCCTGTCAGGTATTCATGATTCCATGCAGCTATATAAATGCTTATATCGTACTTTGGTGTAGGTTTGGACATATGTGCCAGTTCCTACAGAGGAGGAGGGGACTTTGAAGCTGTTTATGCCTTCCATCAGGAGTTGTAATCAGCTTTGGAGAAGTTTTTTGTGTGACTCTAGCTGGGGGGGTGGGTCAGGGGAGATGCTGACATCAAAAGTGACCACTTTGTGGTCAGATCTTAGCAGGGAAGATGACACTGTAGGGATGCTGCAGTGGTTACTTATGTTGGTTAATACCAAGCCTAAGATATTATCTCCTGTTGTGGGGATGTTGACAAACTGATCCAAGGCATAGCATTGACAAAATCAAGGAATCTCTGGGCATTTGTGTTTTGGCTTGAGTAGTTCTTCCAATCTATGGTTGGATAGTTAAAGTCGCCCAGGATCAGGGTAAAGGGTTGAATCTTGATAGATTTGAAGAGGTCTAGATAGGTGGAGTGGGTATCTTCAGTCAAAGTTGGGGGTCTGTATCCAGCTATGATTTGAATAGGGGTCGTGTTCACAGTTAACTGCACCTGGAGTGTCTCCAGTGTGTCATACTGTTTGACAGGCCTGGAGGTGTTTATCTATTTAATATATATTGCAACTCCACCTCCTTTACCTTTGCTGCCTATGGCTTAGGGTCTGAATGTATGATAGGATGAGTAACCTCCTATGGCTGGGGTGCTCATTGTAGCTTTAAACAAAGTTTTTGTAACTGCACAAATGTCAGCATCTTCAAGGGTTAAGAATGCTTGCAATGAGTGCAGTTTCATGTTTAGACTCATAGTGTTTAGCAGCATGATCTTTAATTTGCTTTTTGATGAAATTTTCATGTTGGTAGTTTTGACCTCATGGCATTGCTTAAAAAAGGCACTATGTGGGAGACAAGAGCCTTTTCCAGAAGCCTGATGCCCAAGGGAGACAGATGCAGGCCATTTCTAGCAAAGCATCATGATCTGTCGATCATGTCTTCTCAGGCTGCCAGGTTCTGGAGCCCATTGGAATGATACCAGAAACTAAAGCCATTTGTTAAAGTCAATCATTTTCTGTTTGTATTGAGGCATTATTCTGGGTGATAGTACAATGCTGCTTAAGACCAGGGACATACCTGCTGGGAACACATATTCAGTGAGCTTGATAATGTCTTTCTTTATATAGTCCAGGGAGATAAGTCTCAAGTCATCCACACCAACATGGTCTGTGACAGAGTCATAACAGTACCTGTTGATAGACTTGAGTGCATGGGTGATATGGCAGATTCTGGCACCTGACAAACAACTAGCCGTGACTTTATCCTTATCCAGCTTGGTGAGGGACACATCTCTGTGTCTCACAGTGGAGCCTCCTATGACTAATATGTTGGGTGTATGGTTAGGCCTTAGTGGCTGTGAGACACAGGTGTGTGGACTATATGTGGTGTGTGGTGTGGTGGGCAGAGGAGTTGTAGTGTGTTTTTGCCTCAGAGGTATTTTTTGTTTGGATATGCTTTTGTTGAGGACCTCCACATATGTGGGTCTGTCTTGTGTAGGTGTGGGTGGTGCTTGAGGTGTGGTGTTTGTGTTGACATCCTTCTCAGTGCCAGATATACCGACTTGAGAGGGAGAGAGCATAGACTCTAGGTTCTTAATGTAATTGCATCTCTCACAAATTGTGTTCCTAGGTGGTAGTAGTAGAGGGTTGTCCATTTACATGAGGCAGTTGATACACTATCTCAAAAGGCCCATATCAACTAGACTGGCAGGAGAAACTAGAGGAAATTGTCCATCTATATTTGTCAGAATCAGAGGGAGAGAGGCCAGAGAGAGCTAAGGGGGTAAAGGGTGGAAGGTCTAAGATGAGTACTACTAGGTGATCACATAAGTGCTACTAAGGGAAACTTTGTAGCTGGAATACCTCGCAATGGGTTAAAAACAGTGCAGCTCTGGTGTGTGACGTGCAGTCAAGCTCAAACATGGGGTTTAAATACCACAGAAAAGGAAACCAGTCTGGTGGATACCTGCCATAAACAAGCTATACAACAGAAGGAGGAAACTAATACAGAAAAGAGTAAAATCCCAAGAAGGAAAGACATCTCTGATCAGTATCAGCAAGAAACTACGATCCCTCATTAAATCATCCAAGGCTAGTTTCGAAAGAAAAATTGCCAATGACTCCAAAGATAACCACAAAGCGTTCTTTATCTATGTCAAGAACCTAAGTGGAAACTCTCAGATCTGCTCTGAGTTAGTGCAGAATTGGCAGACAGGTTTAGTGCAAACTTCACCCCCCTCTCATCCCCTAAAGGGCCCATAACCATACCGAAAAAATGTAGGGCACTGTCAATCACCGACACACAGGTTAAAACTGCCCTATCCAAAGCCAAAAACACAGCTTCAATGGGACCGCATGGTGTCCCAGGCTGTGTCTTACAAGAGCTCCAAAATGAACTAACCCCTCACTTAAACACACTCTTCAAACTCAGCCTCTCTATAGGCTACATACCCACAGAGTGGCACACAGCAACAGTTAACCTGCTCCACAAAGGTAGAGCCACAACGGACCCCAGGAACTATCGCCCTATAAGCCTGGTCTGCAAGGCTATGAAACGCATCATCATGGAACTCATTAACAGAGACATTGGGAACCTCCAAACTTTGGACCCTACCTAGTTTGGCTTTGTTAAGGGCAGATCATGCCTCCTAAACCTAGTGGACTTCTTTGAAATGGTTACCAAGGCATTAGATGAGAGAAAGGAGGTCCACACAACCTACCTAGACCTTGCAAAGACTTTTGACACCATTCCCCATTCTAGTATTATAGACAAGCTCACCAGCTTGAACATAAACCCCTACGTTACAAGATGGGTTGCCAATTGGCTCATGGATAGAACCCACATGGTGAGAGTTGCAGGCTCTATGTCCGACTCTAAACCAGTTACAAGTGGCATCCCCCAGGGCTCAGTCCTAGGACCTTTCCTGTTCGGTATATACTTCTCAGAGGACAGGCAAACATAGGAGGGCTATGGCTGACCAATTTCGCAGATGACTGCAAACTAGGGGCCATAATTGATTCTTCGGCTGATGCAGACACCCTCCAGATAGGTCTCACTGAGACGGATACCTGGTGTCAAAATCATGGCCTCAAGCTAAATGCCAAAAAGTGCATAGTCATCCCCTTTGGAAAAAACAAAGTACCTGCGAACTTCCACATAGGTGGTAGTCCCCTAAATACAGAAAATGTAATAAGGGATCTGGGGACCCAAGTAGATAGTAATCTCTCCTTTGATAATCATATTGCCAAGGTGGTTAGAAAATCCTTTTATGTGGCCCACCTAATCACAAAAAGGTTCACATCTAGAACAAAAGAGGTTATTGTGTCTCGCTACTCATCACTCATTAGACCCATCATAGAATACAACACCCCATTTGGGATGTACCTTACAAGACACCTGCAACAGCTGGCAAGACCACAAAAGTACCTCACCAAGAGAAATACTGGCCTCAAACAGATGCCCTATGCAGCCCGACTCAAGAAACTCCAGCTGTACTCGGTTGCATATCGCTTACTCAGAGGTGATCTCTGCCTGACATACAAGGCCATATCCAACCCAGAATTGATGGACATGCTCCACCTAAAAAAAAAAAAACCCAGACAGCCACACGCTCTAGAGATATAAATCTCACCACAACGATAAATAGGACATGCTGGAGGGATAGATTCCTGTCCCAGAGACTCCCCATGCTTTGGAACAGGATTCCAATATACATCAGGCAGAGCCCCTCACTAACACTCTTCAAGAGAACCCTTGACCGGTGGATGGGAAACAGAAAATTTACCCCGTGGATCACTGCAGTGGCTCTGCTGGACAGTGGCACCGGGAACTAATAGCTCTGCTGGACAGAGGCACAGGGAACTAATCTAAGGGGGTGGCGAAAGCCAAAACATTCTGGCTAGGCTTATAAATGCCCTTGGGCAGATAGCCTAGTACTTACCTATGAACCTATGAACCTACAAAAATTTAAATATTCTAGTAACACAGAAATCTAGCCAATCCTGCTAGCCCCTGCTTTCTTTATCAATCAGCTTATGCCAGACAAGGTTCAGGCAGCCATGCTACTCTCACTAGCAGAAAAGATAGGCTCCTCCTAACACAAGATGGCTGCCAGAAACACAGAAGGCAAAAACAAGCAGCTCTGGATGCAGCAAACCTGTATCCAAACTATGCTACTCAATTTAAGTCACTTTTATAACACAGTAAAATTCAAAGAAAAGCACAGATTAACCACTTACAGACAAAAACAGAATTTACAGTATGAAAAAAATACAGTTAAACAGTAATGAAATGCAGTAAAATTGAGTTAAACTGTAATGAATTGCAGTACATAGCAATGAAATACAGTTAAACAGTAACAAAATACAGTTAATCAGTAAATTGCTTTAAGGCAGTGGAAATGTGATAAATTAGCTATAAGTTACAGATAAAACGATAGCCAAGTGCTAATGCAATAAAATAAGTGAAAATAAATGAAAAAAAAACAGATTGTTCTTGGAGCCTCAAGAATTTTGTAAAACATCCCAGAGTTGATGTATCTCAGCAGAGCCTGGTTCAAACAAGCCCAACCCAGCTCAACAACCCGCTTGTGCCAGACAAGGTCCAGGCAACCCTGCTACTCTCACTAGCAGAGAAGATAGGCCCCTACCAACCAGTGGCATAGCTGGGGGGGGGGGGTTGAGAGGAGAGGTCCGCCCTGTGGACACTTTTGGGACTATCCAATTTACATTTACTTTAATAGTTTAATTTAAAAAACAAACTGTTTTTAAGGGCATTCTTCTTTAAGAATTGTCTCATTGCATCACATCAAATCTGTGCGATGTGTGTTGCCGCATAGGTGTCTTGTTCTTCCTGGACACCTGCATCACATCAATTCTGTGTGGCATGTGTATATTGCTGCACAGATGACTTGTTCTTCCTGGACACCCGCATGCACAATTTTAAATTTTACATTAAATGCTTCTTCTTATTGCTGGTTCAATTGAAGTGCAGTACATGCTTCTTATTGCTGCCTGCTGCCGTTCATGTAAGGGAATTTCATGTGTTCTGTGTGTGCTACTGCTACTGTTCATGTCTGTGTTTATTGCAGTTTAATTCAAGTGCAGTACATGCTTCTTATTGCTTGGGCAGTTTTGTCTTTATTGGTTCATACATTTTGTTTCATTGCTTACTGGAAAAATGTTCAAAACAATGCAATTAAAACACGCTGTAACAAGTGTGCTGTATTATACAAGGAATATAATTTAATACAATCAGGAAGGTGAATCAAAGAACACATATATTTTTGCATGGTCCTCAATATATGTGCAAAGGGCCTATGATTTGAAAACAACCCAAAGGAAACTTTGTCCATCACTGGCCAGATGCATTTTCTTTGAATGTAGGTTTCAATGCTGTTTCAATGAATGTGAGTTTAAAGGGCAGAGAAGCTTTAATGCCAAGTCTGTTTTCATTGTGAGACTGTATTGTTTTGTTTGGCAGATGGCTATCAGTGTTTGTGCTATAAAATTTAAAATAAAAGTTTTAAATGAAATCCAATTAATCATTGTAGAAGTAAAGCATAAAACAGTATGCACATTACAACATTACAATGTTTATGGTAAATGGGGAGAAGTAGCCAAGTAATACACTGGAATGGCTGGGGGGTATATGGGCAGGCCCATTTGACTATGATTTTTGTGAGGGGGGAGGGACAGCAAAATCAAAGACAGCCCCAGATGGCACAAACTCTAGCTATGCCACTGCTACCAACACAAGATGGCCGCCAGAAACACAGAAGGCAAACACAGGATGGCTGACAAAAACACAAAAGGCAAAAACAAACAGCTCTGGATGCAGCAAACCTGTATCCAGACTATGCTACTCAATTTAAAGGCTAAGAACACAGTAAAACTCACAGAAAAGCAGAGATTAATCACTTACAGAAAAAACAAAACTCACAGTATGACAAAATACAGTTAAACAGTAATGTAATGCAGTAAAATACAGTTAAACAGTAAAATGCAGTTAAACAGTAATGATATTGTGCCTCTCAGTATCATTTTTAAGTATGATGATGTTTTAGCTAGTGCTGCAGTTTCAGACATGTGTCTTCATAGATGATGGTATGGCTAAGTTCATCTTCTATGAAGGAGATGCTCAGGAATAATAATGTTGATGCACATTTTCTAGAGCGGTACTCTTCTGCCAATCTGACCAGGATGTAGATGACTTTCACCTTAGGAGTAAGCAGTGTGTCACTTCAATGCAGTTTTTTTTTTTTTATCCAAACACCTTTATTGAATTATCACTTGTGACATAGGTAAATTTACAATCATATAAAACTCATCACACTATAATTAACACAAGAAACATTTACTTTACATATATTGCTATATATTATATAATCTAAGCAACGTTGTATAAATTATTTAATTCCTGACTTTTTTTCTAAACAAGAACCATCTTTGTTAAACCATCACTTACTATATAGGAAATCATACGTTTGTATAAATGAAAACAATCCACACATCACAAACCATACTGGCACATTCCCAGTTACAAACATTATACACTACTTAAAATCTATCTAATTGTTTTCAGTGAAACATTACATATCTCACTTCAGTCCTGCTGCCTTTTAAACCTCATTCCTCCCTTGTATGTATTGTTCCCACAATTCCCATTTTTCCTATGTAGTTTGCTCCTACTCTTTTCTTTTCTAAAGATCTCCCATCCACTTCACGTTTCCTTCTTCTAGGCCTGACCTACTTAAAAAGAGAAAGAAGCCTCCTTTACAGCAGGAAACAGTGCTAAAACATCCAATGGTTTTATCCTCTGGTGCTGACTAAGTCATACTAACAGAAAAAAGGCCACTCATCCTGTAGTTTTTACCCTGGTTTAGTGAGTCTACTAGAGCCTTGACATTTTGACTTCATACTAGCTGAGAAAACCATCACAAACATCAGTAATTTATAGACATGGTGGCAATATGCCATGTTCTGGAGCTCACAGAAAGAGGCTCACTGGCAGTTCATTTCACTGGACCTTTTGGATTAAGTCAACTTCTCTACTCAAATAGGATGGAAAGACTAACCATGCTTTATAAGAAAGTGGGATTATCTCAGCTCTTCCTTGTCCTGAAGGGAACAAATGATTTCCATTTAATTCTGGGTCTTGGTGGCTTTGATAAACATATCCAGTAGATCTCAAACTAGATGGGGGTTATGCATTTGCTCTTATAGGGTACCTACATGGGGTCAATGGACATGATGAAGGCTTCTTGGCATATCAGCATTTACATACTGAACAGGTGATTCTTCTGGTTTGCTCTGGGGGACATCAATTTCAATACAATGTGCTGTCTTTTTGACTTCCCTCAATGTCAAGAGTTTTGTCAAGGCTCTGATCATTATATGCTCCATGGTTTCCACAGTTCAAGGAAGTCTTCTGCTGCACTGTTCAAATTGCATCCCTCTAATCAGTATTACCACACCCATCACCCCCTCCCACAAACAACAGTTTGATTCAGGGGGGGCTCAGTTTGTTGTTTCTGAAACTATAAGCATAGAAAAAAATGACCTTTCTGGTATCTTCCATGACAACACACACATAAAGCATTGTAGGCCTAAGCCTGTGAAGCCATAATTTAACAGTCTCATGTCTCCCTCATAAGAATTACATTTAGACTGCATCTCCCAGCATCCTTCCACTCAGATGCACCTTACACAAAATGCTTGCCTCCTGGATAGTTAAGGCTGAAACTAACTGAAGAATAATTATCCCAGACTGTTTCCTTTTCATCCTCACAAGCCGATATGTTATTCAGCTATACTGAAGTATGCATGCACTCATGTTAATTGGGTTTCATTTCAAAATCTTATTCATTCTTAAACTACATCAGAGGATATATGCTGCAAATGTAAATAGCTGCATGTTTCATTGGATGTGTAACACTTAGGACTTTTATTTTAATGATATGGAATTATCAATGCTTCTTTTTGAAGCTGCATTACATCATCATCATTATGGAATAGAAAGTACAGTTGTGTAAGTAAGCTTACTATAAGCAAACATCTTCTCTGAAATATATGTCTGTCATTACTTCTATATGTCAATGATTGTATTTTTTCTTTGTTTCTGGCACCATTGCTTCTATTACACAAATTCATGCAATGTAATTGTTCTATATGATTTTTATATGTCAATGATTGTATTTTTTTCTTGCACTGTTGCTTCTATTTCTAGGCTCATGCAATGTACCTGCACTGTATGATTTTGTTTTTATATCTACACTATATTTATTCTCTTTGTATGTATCTTTGTGGAGCTTTTCTCCCCAGACCTCCACTGAAAATGGGCTCATTTCAGGCTCAGTGGACTTTTCCGGTTAACAAATGCAATAAATAAATAAATAAAATAAATAATAACAGTAGATCTTCAAATAGATCACTGTTGTAGTAAAATAAGCTATATGGGTCCAACTCCCTGTGATCAGTCAAGTTCACAAAACTAAGGGCACTTTTCCTGCACTCCAACCGTCAGGAGCATGAGCAGAGATTCATAAAAATTTACAACTGGATCACCAAAAATGCTTTGGAGCATTTTTTTTTACCAAGGAGAGAGGCAAGAGTCCTGAAGAACTATGTAACTGAATCCTTGAATGATGCAATGAATGAAGGCAAAACGGTACACATGGCATACCTAGAAATGGCCAGTGCTTTTGACATAATTCCCTGCTCAGGTGTAGTAGAAAAGCTAAATAAACTGGAAATAAACTCCTATGTCACCCTCTGGATTAGCAACTGCCTCACAGACAGGATGCAAAAAATCAAATCACAAAGATACCAGTCACCAGTGGAGTCACCCAGGGTTATGTGCTGGGACCTGTCCTGTTTGGCATCTACTTTTCTGAAGTGAAAGCCAATGGCAAATGGTGCTAATTGGTGCCAAAATCATGGACTGAAACTAAATGCCAAAAAATGCATTATTGTATCCTTTGGGAATTCATCTATCCTAGTGAACTAACACATTGACAATATGTCCCTAAGAGCTGACTCAGTTGTTCAGGAGCTGGGAACTTATGTGGACAGTGACCTAACATTTGACCAGCATGTGTCCATTGCTGCAAGAAAATCCTTCTGTATTGCACATCTTATAAACAAAGGGATTATGTCTAGATCTAGGGATGTCATTGTCTCCCTTTACTCAACCCTCATTGGGCCAGTCATTGAATATAAGTCCCCCTTTGGCATATATCTGTCCAGACACATGCAACAACTGTAATGCCCCAAAAGATACCTTACTAAAAGGATACAAGGCCTATCTCTATACTCAGTATCCTACAGACTGCTAAGAACTGACCAGTGTGTGTTATGGTTTACTATCAAAATGTGGAAAATCAAAACAATTTTCCACCTTTTGATCAAATCCATTTTCCAAATTTCATAATACAGAATTGTCAAAATGTTTGAAATGGTAACCATGGAATTGACCTTCGAACAGCAGAAGTTCCAGTGTAAAAATTCTGTCTTACTGGTAATATTTTTGCAGGGGGCAAGCCCCCCTACACCCCTCACACCCAGTACATATTATATATTCCTACTCTGAGATCGCACTACAATGAGGAAAAGGGTAAATTTCCCAATCTCCACTGTAGGACAATCTTGTTATCAGAACGTTGATCCCACATTAGTGAATGCACACAACCATTCACTAATGAGAGTTCAAACATTTCCTGATCAGCATTATGGAAACTGGAAAACACGTATTCAACCGTCCCAGTTTCCCTTAAGTGCTGCTTCACATTTTGATAATAAACTGTGTGGCATACAAGGCATTCTCTTACCCATTACTAATGGATTTACAGCTCATCAGCAAGTCAAATGGCATCAGAAATATTTGATCTGTGGATCTTAATCTCTTCTGCAACATCAATGGTTTGGAGGGACAGGTATATTTCGCAGAGGATACAACTGCTGTGTAACAGATTCCCCATCCATATAAAACAAAGTTCATCCCTGTCCATTTTCATGATCGACTTAGATCTATGGATGGGAAACTGGAAATTTACCCCAGGACTGCCGCTGTACTACTAATTGACAAATGCAGTTTATAAATGCTTTATCCCATGCATGGGTCCCCTCAAATTATGATGGTATGATCCCAGTTATTCTCATTAGGAGTAATATATAATTATCAGTCATGGGTTGGGGAAGGCCAGTCTATAAAAAGGTATGGGTTATTTTGCGCAAAACAAACAAACAAAAAAAAGCTAGAAATTGGTTAGGCCTAAAATGGCCTGAAAGGGCAGCTAGCCTAGTACTTACCAATGAACCTATGAAAATCCTACTGGCATTTTGTTAATAACTCCTTGCTCTTTTTAGTCCTGCCTATTATTAGCTGGTAAGTCACTAGGTTATAGAAAAAAGTCTCCCAAAAGTTCTGGAGGCCATAAGGAGGTATGGTTGTGAACTGGAAGTATACAAAAAAGGTGTTTAGGCTTGAGTGAGTTAAAAGGCTATTGTCCTTTACTGAATCAATATCAACATAGTTCAGAATGCAACATTCATTGTGTTTGTAATTCTCTTCCTTCATTCTGTTTGTTGCTATGCTTTCTTTTTCATTCATCTATTTGGCTTATTTATTTATTTACTTTTTTGCTTCTCTCCATTTCTGTCACTATTATATGCACCAGCTCAGCAACCTGCACTTCTCCAACAGGTAAAGCCTGTCATCCATGCACAGTTGACAGCATTAACACCACAACCTCCATTAGGAGCATCCAGCATATCTGGATCCCATCTTGGCACAGTTGCCTCCATACCTCATGCTCTACGTACCTAACTTGCATCAGGTAGCCCTGCACAGGAGGGTGGTACAATGATACCTGACAATAGCAGTGAAAGTGGAGGTGACACTTTTATCAAACAACAGGAGGTGGTACTGATTGTGGGGGAGATAATAGGAGTTTGAATGCCTGCATCAGTCACATCCTGAACATACTGCAGTAAGTCATTGAGTAGCATCCCTGCCCCGAACTGATCCCACCTTCTGAGTCAGAACCCAGTGGTGACAGTTTCCAGTGTGACAAATATTCTCCTGCTGGGTCTCAGCTGGCAGAGGCTGCATGTTTGAACACTCAGTCCTATCTCACAAACCTTGTGTGTCCATGCCCAACCCAGCACATTGCACAGTCCTCAGCTCACCCTCTGTTTTTGTGGTTTCCTTCACTATTATATTCCTCTTTCCTCAATGTATTACTTCACATTCTCTCCGTTATGTCTGTCTTTCCCTGCTGCTTCACACCACCCGCTTATGAATATCTTAATTGCCTGACTTCCTTCCCAACTTTCTCTTCTCTAAAAAATAAATAAATAAATAAATACATAAAGGAGCACCTGTCCCACAAAAAAATAATCCCACACATACCTGTCAACTTTTCAGATATTTTACAGATGTAAAACTGATTGAATCCTGTTGTTTGTTTTCATCCTAAAAATGTTAATTTTTAGACACATCGTTGATAATTGAAGACATTAAATAAGTACAACTATTGTTGGAATTTTGCATAATTATTGGGTTAAGAAGTTGAGAAGTATACTCCTATCCCATTCCATCCTACTCATTTCTTATTTGCTCACCTTGTGTTCTACCTTCTGCTTGCTTCTCATTTTCATCTCTCTCCTATTCTTCCATTTCCAAACTTTAATCCATTCAAAAAATAAACATACCACACACAATCCCAAAAAGGACTTCTATATAAAAATAATCTTTCTTCAGTTATACATTGAGCTATGGGTCACAGGGAACAACATTGATGCACATGTATAACACACTCACCATATGGCAAAATGAAGTCCAGTAATTGTCATGTGCTGCAGATGTTGCTCTTGGTCAAGCAAATGAGCTAAGTATCAGTGCATGTCTCCATGCAAAAGTGCATAAAGTAAAAGTAATGCCTTTAGTCCATCTGCTTCAATAGCTCAGTGTCCTCATACAGTGATTTATACTATCTCAGTGCTATGGGTTGGGGTTCTACTCTCCTGAGGGCTGTATTTTGTTTTACACTCTTTGGGTTGCAGTCTGCAAATGAGCTAACTTCCTGTGGCATGTGTTTTTTTTTTTAGTCTGACTGATTTGGTTCTCCTTCCTAATGCATTGGTAATGAGAATATCAGTGAAAAATACTTAGATTCAAAGCCCTTGATGCCTTATGTTATTATTGCTATTGGTTTGCAAATGTGCTTTATTCCATTGATATGTGTTTTATGACACCTTATACACTAACTGTTTTTGTGGCTCTCCTTGCTATTACTTTGGGATATAGAATATGAATGAGAAAGATATATGCTCAAATCCCTTGAGCCGTATCTTAATCTCATTTTGCAAATGTGCTCTACTCACCTGATGTGTTTTCTGACACCTATTACATTAACTGCTTATGTGACTCCCCTTGTTAGGAAACTGAGGATAATACTGCCAAGTGGACTGAACTGATGGATCAACTTCCCTAAGAGTGTTGTATTATCTTTTCTAACATCATTCACATTATAGCACAGGTCCACTGCTCACATTCTGATATTGTCAGGACTGATACAGGTTGGTGCAACATGTTACTTTTCTGTATCCCACCTTTCCTGTCTAAATTTCACATTATTCTACATTCAAGTATTGTCATATCACCTTCTTCATGGTGTTTTACAACCCTCTTTTGGTGGGCAACTCCCTTTGCACCTTTCTGTCTACTTCTGTGATTTCTGCTTCTATAGTTAAACCTCTGCACCACCTTTAAACAACCCTGACATTTTCTCTTACATGAATACTTTTCTGTGTATATATATTGCAAAAAATTGCATCAACATTGTCAATGTAGTTTTCCCATCTGTGTGCCATGAAGTTGTGATGACTACCTGAGGTGCTTGTAACATTCAATGCTCACCTCACCTGATCATACTTCAATCCAGCCTTGATGTACTCTAACATGATCTGGCTGCTGGTCTGTACTGTGGTTCCAAAGAGCAGCTGGTTGTCACACACAGCAACCTGGCAAAATGAATTGGTAAGAAGCACTGAGGGTCATCGTGCACTCAGTGTAAATGGTGTCGTTTTGGCTGTGATCACTGACGTTGCATTTCTGAATACCTAAGATAGGATTTCATGTTTTCAGATAATGTGTCATATAATTTTTATCATATTTTGTTGAATCTTTTCTTTGTCAGTGTGCAGCTCTATGCAATAGCTCACTTTTTTACTTTATGGTAGCCGCTCTTTCTTCCTACTACTTCATTTTGTCCCTTACATTCCCGTAGTACTTTCCATTTGTGAGATTTTATGAATGACATGCATAGCCTACATTAAACCTCTTTTAATTATTTTGTTTATTGACAGTGTTTTTTACAGTTCATTGATCTTTCTCGGGTCTTAGTTCACTGTTGTAGTCATTTATTTTAAACATCTTTATAAATTGCTCAGTTCCTGCCTTCCCTTAAATTTCACTCCTTCTGCTGAGCATTATTCTGTGTGTATTGTTGACACAAATTCCATTTATTTTGTAATTTTCTCCTTCCCTTTTCCAAAGATACTACTTCTAGTTCTTTTTATCTCTTCTACAGTATTCAGTTCTTCAGTTACGGTTGGTTTAGATTTTGATTTCCATTTTCTAGCAATTGTTTTTCTGGCAGCCAGTAACATTAAACTTAATAAGGCTTTACTATGTCTGGGCAATTCGGACCTTCTTCCTTAGCTCAGAAGAATTATTTCCTTAGTTAGTCTGTATTGATGGAGATTATTCCACTACTTCTAGGTGAGTCCACACTGGCTGCAGCTTTAGTTAGACAAAATAAAACAACTGAAGAAGCTTTGACCATATGAGAAAAAAATATCGCATGCGATCAAGAGCTCTTGCAACTTTCATGTGAAGGATTTACCTACCTCACCCTTTTTATTAATGTTTGTATACTAATTTCAATATGGCAAAATCTCACAGAGGATAAAAAGTCCAAAAAATGTATAATCTCAGCTGTCATACTAATACAAATTGTACAAGCAGTGATTTTCAGTTAAAAATGGTGAGTGATGGGTTGCAGCTCGTGAAAATACACTTGGTGAGCTTAATATTCATCCAGTTTACACCTGATCAAGGGTCAGGAGACTGATGGAGATTACAACTTCATGTTGTAAAGTTTTATAGTGTTGCAAGGTAACAGACTGATGTTGCTGACATACAGTGTTTCAGTATGTTGTAACATGTACACAATGACATAGTCAATATTTTATATTTCAGCCATATATGCTGCCAAGTTTTCCACATTTAGCCTTCTGATATTGGTCTTTCTGCATTCCATCTTTGAACATAGGGATTTAGAAGTGCTCTATCTGAACTATAGTATATTGAATAAAAAGTGTAATAGTTAAACCGTCTCCTGTTATGTGCATTGCATGATCTATGTATTATTTGTACTTTGTATTGAAGTACTTTATGTGTACATTATATACTGATTGCCTTAATTGGTTGGCTGTAGCTCCATTTGCCTTGTGGCCAAAGTCATAACATAATAAAGATAATTTTGGATGGTATACATATAATGTTAACAAACACTAAGTAAGTAATTAAATAAAATCTAGATCAACACAGAGCCCAAGTGAGAAGGAAATGCATATGTTTCCTCATTGTGGTATAAATTCCAATATACATTTGTCAAATCAGAATGCTGCTCCCCTTAACTATGTCCTTTTATGCAGAAGTACCCCTGGTAGAAGTACCCAACCCTCCTCTTCAGTCTCTCCAGGAAAAGAAGACACCCACACAATTCAATAACCACTTTATATCTAAACAGCCACCTCATTGCTTAAAATTTAGATAATGACCCACTCATCATCCCATCTTAGAATAACAATCCTACATCCTGTTCAATCAAGCCAGTAGCTACTACCTCAATCAAAAAACATGTTTACAATTTAAAGCCTACGACTGTAACTCCAGACCAACTATCATCAGAATACCTTAAGATCATTGCATATGCGATTGCCTATCCAATTTGTATCCTTATCAACTGCTCCAAGCATGAAAACTATGTGCCTAAATTATAGAGAAATCATATGTAATACCCCTACATAAGGGAGGACCATCTTTTGAACTCACAGACTATCAGTCTATAGCCATATTGTCATCAGTATCAAAAATCCTAGAAAAACGTACCCATGTTCTCCTTCTTTTTCTTTCAGCTACTCCTGTTAGGGGTTATCACAGCAGATCATCTGTTTCCATTTCTTCCTGTCCTTTGCATCTTGCTTTGTCAAACCAACCACCTGCATGTCCTCTCACCATATCCATAAACCTTATCTTAGACTTTCTTCTTTTCTTCTTAACTGGCAGCTCCATTCTTAGCATCCTTCTCCCAATATACCCAACATCCATCCGCAGCACAAGTCCAAACCAATGCAATCTTGCCTTTCTGGCTTTGTCTCCAAACCGTCCAACTTGAGCTGACCCTCTAATATACTGATTCCTAATCCTGTCCATTCTCAACACACCCAGTGCAAATCTTAACGCCTTTAGCTCTGCCACCTCCAGCTCTGACTCCTGTCATTTTGTCAGCACCACTGTTTCCAACCCATATAACATAGATGGTCTCATTACCATCTTGTAGACCTTCCCTATCACTCTTACTGGTACCCATCTGACCCATCTGTCACAAATCACTCCTGACACTCTTCTCTACCCACTTCACCCTGCCTGCACTCTCTTCTTCACCTCTCTTCCACATTCACTATTACTCTGAACTGTTGATCCCAAGTATTAAAACTCATCCACCTTCACCAAATCTACTCCCTGCATCCTCACCATTCCTCTGTCCTCCCCTTCATTCACATACATATATTCGGTCTTAGTCCTGCTGACGTTCATTCCTCTCATTTCTAGAGCATATCTCCACCTTCCAGGGTCAATTCAACCTGTTCCCTACTGTCATTACAAATCACAATGACATCCATAAACATCATAGTCCACAGGGACTCCTGTCTGATCCTGTCTGTCAACCTGTTCATCACCATTGCAAAAAAGGAAGGGCTCAGAGCTGATCCTTGATGTAATCCCACTTCCACCTTGAATGCATCCATCACTCCTACCGCAGACCTCACTACTGTCACACTGCCCTTGTATATATCCTGTACCACTCTTACATACTTCTCTGCCACTCCCAACTTCCTCATACAGTACCACAATTCCTCTTTAGGGACCTTGTCATATGCTTTCTCTAAGTCCACAAAGACACAATGCAACTCCTTCTGACCTTCTCTATACTTCTCCATCAACACTATCAGAGCAAACATCACATCTGTAGTGCTCTTTCCTGGCATGAAAGCGTACTGCTGCTCACTAATCATCACCTCCCTTTTTAGCCTAGCTTCCACTACTCTTTCCCATAACTTCATGCTGTGGTTGATCATGTTTATCTGTCTGTAGTTACTACAGCTCTGCACATCACCCTTATTCTTAAAAATCTGTACCAATACACTTCTTCTTCACTCCTCAGGCATCCTCTCACTTCCCAAGATTTAGTTAAACAATCTGGTTAAAAATCCCCACTGCCATCTCTCCTAAACACCTCCAAGCTTCCACAGGTTTGTCATCTGGACCAACAAACTTTCCATTCTGCATCTTCTTCATAGCTGTCCTTACTTCCTCCTTGCTAATCCATCACACTTCCTGATTCACTATCCCCACAACATCCAACATTATCTCTCTCTCTCTCATACGCTTCATTTATCAGCCCCTCAAAGTACTCTTTCCATCTGCTAAACCACACTCCTCTCTCATGTGAGTACATGTCCCTCATTATCCTTTATCACCCTAACCTTCTGCACATTTTTCCCAGCTCAGTCCTTCTGTCTAGCCAATCAGTGCAGGTCCTTTTCTCCCTCCTTAGTCTCCAACCTTTCATACAGCTCACCATACGCCTTATCCCTAGCCTTCACCACCTCTCTCTTCAACATACTCCTCCTCTCCTTGTACTCCTGTTTACCTTCTTCATCTCTCTCTGACAGTCCCACTTCTTCTTCACCAACCTTGTCTACTGTATACACTCTTGTACTTCCTCATTCCACCACCAGGTCTCCTTGTCCTCCTTCCTCTGTCCAGATGTCACACAAAGCACCTTTCTAGCTGTCTCCCTTACCATCTCTGCTGTAGTTACCCAGCTATTCGGTGCCTGTTTTAACTCTTCCCTGAACTCCACCTTACAGTTACCCTTTTTCAAATTCCACCATTTGATCCTTGACACTACTTCTTGATCACCAGTGTCATCCTACAGACCACCATCCTATGCTGCCTAACTACACTTTCCTCTGTCACCACTTTGCGGTCTCCAATCTCCTTCAGACTGGCCCTCCTGCAGAGGATATAATCCACCTGTGTGCATCTTCCTCCATTTGTGTACGTCACCTTATGCTCCTCCCTCTTCTTAAAATATGTATTCACCACACCCATGTTCATCCTTTTCGCAAAATCCACTGCCTCACTACAACCATGCCCATCCTTTTTGCAAAATCCACTACCATCTGACCTTCTGCATTCCTGCATTTATCTCCTTAACCCCTTATCTACCCATCATCTCCCCATCCCCTTTGTTCTCTTCAACAACATTCCCATTTAAATCTGCACCAATCACCACTCTCTCACTCTTGGGTACACACTCCACCACTTCATCCAACTTGATCCAAAATTTTTGTTTCTCATCCATCACGCACACAACTTGTGGAGCATATGCACTAACAACATTCATCATCACACCATCAATTTCCAGCTTCATAAATATCACTCTATCCAACACTCTTTTCACCTCAGAAACACTCTTGACATGCTGTTCTTTCAGGATAACCCCTACCCCATTTCTCCTCCTATCAACACCATGGTATATTCATTTGAACCCACCTCCGATACACCTTGCCTTACTAACCTTCCATCTGGTCTCTTGCAAGTACAATATGTCAACCTTCCTTCTTTCCATCATATCAGATATATCTCTCCCTTTGCCAGTTACATTGCCAGCATTCAAAGTTCCTACCCTCACTTCCTCACTTATAACTTTCATCCACTCTTCCTGCCTCTGTGCATGCCTTCCCCCTCTTCTTCTCCTTCTTCTTCAACCAATAGTAGCCCAATTTCCATCAGCACCCTGTTGGCTAACAGTACTGGAGGTGGTCATTGTTAACCTGACCCTCAGCTAATCTGGTATGGAAATATGTATTGTTGTCTGCGTATACCTGATCTGGCAAAAATTTTACACCAGATGCCCTTCTTGACATAACCCTCCCCATTTATTTGGGCATAGGACTAGCATGAAGAACTACACTGGCTTGTGCATTCCCCAGTGGCTGAGTTAAAAATGCACCCATGCTCAACTACTGCAATTTATTTTTGATAATTAATTCCTCTCTTCATCCCAGCATGGTTTCTTGCCTTACCATAGCACCACTCCAGCCTTACTGACCTTCTCTACCCTCATAAATTCAAATAGAAATAATGGTAACCTGGTCTACACAGTTTTCCTTGAGATAGTAAAAGCTTTCTTCACAATCTGTGATCAGAAACTACTGAATAAGCTCTCATCCCTGAGCCCAATCCAGACTGTACTTCTCTGGTTCCATAGCTACCTATACAATAAGCAACAGTCTATAAAATGGCAACATGCCTTTTTTTTCTTCTCTCCAATAACTGTGGGTATCTCTCAAGGCTCCATACTTAGCCCACAGTTATTTAGTATATTTACTAATGACCTACAGTGGATATAAAACGTTTACACACCCCTGTTAAAATGCCAGGTTTTTGTGATATAAAAAAATGAGACCACAATAAATCATTTCAAAACTTTTCTCACCGTTAATGTGAGCTATAACCTGTACAATTCAATTGAAAAACAAACAAATCTGTTAGGGGAGAAATATAAACAATAAAAATATACAATAAGCTGGTTGCATAAGTGTGCACACAATTAAACTAATACTTTATTGAAGCACCTTTTGGTTTAATTACAGCATTCAGTCTTCTTTGGTACACACCTGCCATCAATTAAAGAGACTCTGATTAACTCCAAATAAAGTTCAGCTGTCCTAGTAAGATTTTCCTGACATTTACTCATTTACCTGCTACAGCAAAAGCCATGGTTCACAGAGAGATTACAAAGCATCAAAGGGATCTCATTGTTGAAAGGTATCAGTCAGGAGAAGGGCACACAATTATTTCCACAGCATTGGATATACCATGGAACACACTGAAGACAGTCATCAAAAAGTGGAGAAAATATGGGCCAACAGTGACATTGCAAAGAACTGGACATCCCTCCTTTGATGAAAAGACAAGATGAAAACTAGTCAGGGAGGCTGCCAAGAGACCTACAGCAACACTGAAGGAGCTGCAGGAATTTCTGGCAAGTACTGGTTGTGTACTACATGTGGCAACAATCTCCCATATTCTCCATATGTCTGGGCTATGGCATAGGGTTGCAAGACGGAAGCCTTTTCTTACACAAAAAAAACATCCAGGCCTGGCTAAAATTTGCAAAACAATACATCATCTCCCAAAAGCATGTGGGAAAATGTGTTATGGTCTGATGAGACCAAGGTTGAACTTTTGGCCACAATTCCAAAAGATAAGTTTGGTACAAAAACACTTTGCATCACCAAAAGAACCACGGAAAAGCATGGTGGTGGCAGTATCACACTTTGGGGTTGCTTTTCTTCAGCTGAAACTGGGGCTTTAGTCAAGGTAGAGGGAATTATGAACAGTTCCAAATACCAGTCAATTTTGGCCCAAAACCTTCAGGCATCTGCTAGAAAGCTGAAGATGAAGAGGAATTTCACCTTTCAACACGACAATGACGCCAAGCATACATCCAAATCAACAAAAGAATGGCTTCACCAGAAGAAAATTAAAGTTTTGGAATGGCCCAACCAGAGCACAGATCTAAATCCAATAGAAAATCTGTAGGGTGACCTGATGAGGTCTGTGCACAAGAGTTGCCCTCGCAATCTGACAGATTTGGAGCACTTTTGCAAGGAAGAGTGGGCAAATATTGCCAAGTCAAGATGTGCCATGCTGATAGACTCTTACCCAAGAAGACTGAATGTTGTAATTAAATCAAAAGGTGCTTCAACAAAGTATTAGTTTAAGGGTGTGCACATTTATGCAACCAGCTTATTGTACTTTTTTATTTTTTATATTTTTCCCTAATAGATTTGCTTGTTTTTCAATTGTATTGTACAGGTTATAGGTTACATTATGTACAGGTTATAGGTTACATTAAAGGTGGGAAAAGTTTTAAAATGATTTATTGTGGTCTCATTTTTTTATATCACAAAAACCTGGCATTTAAACAGGGGTATGTAAACTTTTTATATCCACTGTACATACTGCATCAAATCTCACCTCCATTGTGCAAAATAATGATGACTCCACCTTAGTCTGTTCAGCTAAAACACTATATTCACTTCAAGACAGAACCCAAAAGACAAATATAGTTATAACAAAAACAAAAAAATGCTCTGGTAGTTAAATGTATTGCTGTAAAACAATAGGCAAAAACATAAAATAACAGACACGCAAACGTCTCAAAATCTTATAAAATTGAATAAACCACAAAGTTTTCAAGTCTCATAGGACTCTTCCTCAGTGTAAAAAAGGAGCAACTGCTACAATCCCATCAATATATACAATTTCTGCCAGCAAATGAAAATTGAAGAATCAATCGCATGTCTAAGAGTACTAATTGTCATTTCAGGCATTTAAAAAAATAAACTCTAAATACTATTTGTAAATATATAATAAGTGTTACTTATAAAAATATAACCTGTAAAAGTATATTTGTAAACAATATACTTATAAATATGTATATACAAAAAAGTACATAAACACACGCACACACAATATATATATATATATATATATATATATATATATATATATATATATATATATATATATATATTTGTTTCTCTTTTAATAGTGGTTTAATGCTATTTTTACTATTCAGCCCTGGTGGGTAGTCTGCACTAAAATAATTGATCCATTTGTATTCTTCGATCTCACTCTATTATTCAAGTCACCTCCCCTAATACCAAAAGAAACTAGCTAAAACTCAAAATTTAAATACATGCTCCATACCACAAGTATCAATAATGCTTTTGTTTCAATGCACCCACATATATCTGACAAATGTGAAGCAATTCTATCTTTCAACTTCTGATTAGTTTTGCCTATATAACATGACATACATTTTCACAATTTGCCAGATAAACCACATTCTTAGTAAATCAAGTCACATATACATTACAAATGATTTTTTCATTGAAAGAGGATGAATACATTTATTAGATAGATTAATAAATTTATAAAAGACACAATTATAACATGGCATTGTCTGATTTCTCTTAGTAACAGAAGTGGATTTAGTACTATTAAAGAGGGCAAAATCCTTATAACATAACTGTTGTTTCAAATTTCTTTCTTTCTTAAACACAAAATGGAGTTTATCACCTACAGAGTTTAACTTCATTATCAGATGTTAGAATATCCCAATTTATTTCAATAATCTTTTTAACTTGTGTAGTATGTGTATTGTACTTAGTAATAAACCTAACAGACCAATCAGGGTTATTAGTGGTAGGTTCATTCTCTAATGTATTACCTAATTAGTACAGTGTACCTACTTTTTCTCTTTCAGAATTTATAAATAATATACCATCATTAATAATTTTGATATAATATTTTCTTCAAGTAAAATCATGAACCATAGCAGCTACGTCTCTATTAAACCCTTTAGTAGTTGTATTTAACCTGCTAGCACTAAGTAGCTGACTTCTTACAACCTCTCTATAAATATGCATCGGATGCATGCGGTTGGCATGTACACAGTGTGTGGCTTATACATTCTTTTTATAAATAGAAGTATCAACCTTATAATTATTATATGTAATACTAGCATCCAAAAAATTAATATTACATTCAGAATATTTTAATTCAAAAGATAAATAATTAGTCATCTGTAAATATTCAACAAAACTATGTAAAGAGTCATCTTCCTTCCAAAGAAGGAAGATGTCATCCACAAATCTTTTATAAAAGGTAAGTTCTATGTAATATGAATTATCCTCATTGCTGAAAATACAGACTTCTTCCTGTTTAGCTAATATTAGGCTAGTGTAGCTATTAGCTACAGGTGGGCCCATGGCAACACCTTAACATTGATGGTAAAATTGGTCCTTAAACAGGGAAACATTATTGCAAAGAACTATATCTAACATAGAACAAATCAATTCTATTTTACTATTAGAAAATCCACTATGCTCAAATAAAAACTTTATAACATATTGTATACCTATTTCATTTGAAATAATGGTAAATAATGATGTAACGTCTAAGGTAACAAGCCAGAGCTTACGTAGCTCATTATTATTAATTCATATATACAATACAGATAAGTCATTTGTGTCTTTTATATAGCTGGATTCAGCAAGCCCTGCACGGTGTGCAGGACTAGTGCAACAGCTCCAGCAGGCAATATATCTGCCATGCAATCCAGGAATAAGCTGTAGGGATGTGTATGAGCCCTCCTGCAATAGTCCTGCATGGATTCAGTCCCTGTATGCAAATTACCCCATCTGCAGGTGAAATCCATGCAAATGGGGTGAATTTGCGATCCAGGAAGCTGGAAGCCAGCCATGCAGGTCTAGTGTAATCTGTAGAAATGTACTCCACCAGTAACGGAGTACATTTCTGCAAACTACAAAACTGAGCCATGACAGCCCCAAATAAAAGGTGGATATTATGTACAAAGCATGCCAATGGCCAATTATAAGGCCATTGGCAGGGAAAATAGTTGCAAAACTAAAAAAAATCAACTTTTATTTTTATTTTTTGCCGATCTCAGCTGTTTAAGCACAGGGCAGTGGCACGTAAATGGGACTGGGTGAAAAATAAGAAAAAAAAAACTAAAATAAGCATTCTAACCAAAATCACTATTTTGTCATTATACTCAATGGCAAGCAGAAGACAACATGGACAGTGAATAGTGATTCCTAAGGGGGTAGTCTCAGTATGGGACATGTAACTATGCATCAGCAGGCAATCCCATGCAAATGAAGGGAATGATACTGAATCTCAGATTTCCCCTGCATGCTAGTCAACACCCAACAGTGTAAGAGCAGGAATAGCTTGGTGCAAGCCTAGGAGTTAACTGACATCATGGGGGGGGGGTGTCAGGCATACTGTAAGCAGATTACAGCCCTGTGGCTCAGGTTTGCCCTTAGCTTAGCAGAGCTAAGCAAGGGGGTGTGTCCGAGACTGCCTAGCATTCTTTACATTGCCTAAGCAGTTGTGTGTGCCACGCACCAGGTTTTAAAGGGGAAAAAAAAGTAAACCAGGAAATAGCAGCTCTGTGCACATCTGAGCACTGTATTTGTGGGGTGCACCCCCCGGCTTAAACAGGAAGGCAATGGGCAGGGAAAACAGCAGTAGGAAGGTAATCTGGGAGAACTAGCATAGCTGGCAGGTGAAATGTATCAGAATTAGCCAATTACACAGGCAGCAGACCAGCACAGCCCAGAACACTACTATAAACTATGCAAACCCCTATCCCTCTGGTTTTTCCCACATACTCTACACCACCGGTGTATACAAGCGGGGAACTTTTAACAAACAAAAACAACAAAATGATAGGGGCTGCAATAGCTATCATACAACAACATGTGGAAGAGGCTGAGGGTAGTGAGGATGTGAATGCTGTTGACCAACCCACAGTGAGGAGACAGGGACGAGTGTACAGACCCAGGGTAACCTACCAGGGGCTACATGAGCTGGAGATAGTGGAGCGATATAAGGTGGACAGGGACCTCCTACAGCAAACTGTTGACCTGTGCCAGCCATGCCTCACACACAGAACTAACAGAGGGGAACCCATCCCAGTGGTTACCAATTATGTGTAGGCCTAAGAATACTAGCTACAGGTACCTTCCAAAGGCCAACTAGGGATATCATGGGGATCTCACAGGAATCAGCATCCAGGGTACTTCACCAGTTCCTGGATACCATGTCAACACATGCTGGTGAGCATGTATATTTCCCCAACATCCATGAGTCATTGGCCAGCAATATGCATCTCTTCCAGCAAATAGCAGAATACCCTGAGGTAGTGGGTGCCATAGACTGCACGCACATATGCATCAAAGCACCACCCGGTGAGCGGGTTAGGGTCTACATCAACCACAAGGCTTCCCCTCCATCAACTGCCAGGTCATGTGTGATGCTCAGAGCCTAATAATGAATGTGTGTGTTGGCTGCCCTGGAAGCTGTCACAATTCCCACATCTGACATCTGATGCAGCTGTACCAGAGATTTGCCAGTGGGGACATCCCTTACGGTCACCTAGTGGGGGATGTTGGTTACGCACTGGAGCTGTGGCTGATGACACCCATCAGAAATGCACACTCAACCGAACAAGAACTCCATAATGAGGCACACGCACAGATCAGAATTATAATAGAGCGTGTGTTTAGGATGCTCAAGCCTTGCATTACTCACCAGCTACATGTACTCAAATTGTCATCGTATGTGCCATGCTGCATAATATGATCCTGCAGAAACAGCTGCAGCAGGAACACAGCCCCCCCCCCCACCAGTGCCAAGGCCTGCACAGACACAGAGTGACTTGGAGGAGAAAAAACTTGAGCCTGTCCCAGTAGGCAGAAGGAGGCATGCCCAGTATGTCCTGGCCTTGGCAAAGAGGCAACACATAGCACATACACTGACACAGGAGGGGCCCAGGGAATGACACCTCTCTCTGACTCGCACATAGAGTAAAAGGGATGCCAAACATGACACTACCTATGCCCAACCATGTGTAGGGAGTGTACTATGTGCATCTGACATAGGCAACCTGCCATCACCACCCTCAATACTGGCACACCCACAAGGTAAGTCACTCAACTTACCAATTGCTGAATGTTGTAGTATGTGTTGTTACCTCTATCTATGGTATGGATGTGAGCATGCAAGAGAATCATGTGGTTGAATGGGATGCCAGCAGATAGTAGACACCTATAGTGGCAGCATGAGATCTGTAACAAATACTGGTGTCACCACAGTAGCTGGTACTACACATGGTGACAAAGCCCACTGCAGGAAATGTGCTGGGCCACATGTGGGTCCTTATAACACACACATACCAGTCAGGGAAGTTCACATACCCAACAACAGTCACAGCCAGCAGGCCAGGTGTAGACAAACACAAACAAAGGCTGTGCTAAAGCCTCTGAATGATGCCTATGGGTAACCTCCCCCTCCAGGCCTACACATATAGACTACATCAGGTCAGGCAGTGGGATGTTAGTTCTGAAGGGTAGGATGTCAGAAACTAATATGTAGATCAGTCAAACATAAGACCTTTAGTACACTGATATGCCACTAGTCAGCATGATAGGTTAGAAAACAGAATGAAATGGAGTACCTGACATACCAGTACAGTCATAGCAAATGTGTACAGCTGTCAGGTGTGCCCCCCAATCCTGTGTAGCAATGTAGAAGCAGACAGGTATGCCCCCCATATCCCATGTAGACATGTAGTAACAGTCAGGTGTGCCGCCCCAATCCTATGTCAAAATGTAGTAACAGTTAGGTGCCCCCCCCAATCCTGTGTAGCAGTGTAGAAACAGTCAGATGTGGCCCCCCAATCCTATGTAGAAATGTAGAAATAGTCAGGTGTCCCCCCCTAATCCTGTGTATAAATGTAGAAACAGTCAGGTGTGCTCCTCCCAATCCTGTGTATTATTGTAGAAACAGTCAGGTGTACCCCCCCCAATCCAATGTAAACATGTAGTAACATGTATGTGTAGGTATAATACCAGTGGAGTACAGAAGACCAGAGGTGGGCAAGGTAGCAGGATAGCTTGTAGGATTTATACACTATGCAGGTATGTGTGCGTTAGGTTGGTGTGGTGCCTGGGACAGTCTCGCCCATGACCTCACTAGTGCCCACTACATATTGTGTGAGAGTGGTCAGTATGTATGCATGTTGAGGTTTGACCTGGTGGCCATTGCCTACTACTGCCGATGACAGGTCCAAGTCCTCACAACTGCAGTGCCAAAGACAATTCCCCCAGTATAACTCATGCTAGCAGTAAGCCATTGTAAATGTATGGAGGTAATATGTGTCACCATCTGGAAGATCGACATGACATGGCTGTTGGGCTAGATATACAAGCAGTACACAGGGGAAAGTACCCCAGACATACAGTATATAATGTGTAACTGTGAAATGGACACCCCCTTTGAATTGTATGTACAGGTATGCATCACATTATCTGGGCCTGTAGCAGGGAATACTGGTGTTGTCTGCCCAAACACTTGCAGATCACAAAGGTGATAGGACTGATGTATTGGGAAACAGCTGATGTATGTGCACATGCCAGCATAACTGGAATGCCCCATACATATATGTGAGTCAGATGCAAGTAGTGCCCATAGCACACATGCACCAAGCTCACTCAAACACCACCCACAGGTACCTCTCTGGTCATATCCCTGCTGTTGCAAATGGGTATAATATGACCCCTACCTGTATATGGCAATAGCGAAAGAATGCAGCATGCAGTTCAGGTGTCCCATGCAGGTGTGTCCCTAGCTGTAGGTAGCAACCTGCCAGCTTCCCCACCACCTGATCAATACTGATAGAAAGCATTGGCATGAACACCTAGCACACCTACCCTGTCACCCCAGGGGAATATACTGTATAACGGTCTGGGACTGTAGGACTGACAGAATGCAATGGCCTGCCACAGGTGGCCTGCATCACCACCAAATGACCTAAAGGCCTCTGCCAAAGGCCTGTGTCTTACACGTACTGCCAATGCATGTTATGTCATGGACACACAAATAACAACATACACTCCACATAAGCCATATGCAAGGCCATGTAGAGAAACCACAGTAACATGTCCACCATGTCCCACTGCATGAACTGTGGACCAACACCAAAACACAGCTGTGAGGAGGTGATAACCTTAGGGAAAGTATCAGAGAATGTATGTATAATGTATGGAAGAGGATAGAATAATGGGGGGGTGAGCATGGGCAGCATGGAATGTGCAAGGTCTGGCACACAGGTGTGTGCACACACTATCCCTGGCTGCAAACACATAAATGGGTGGCTACAAACTTGCCATTACACCACAATAGGGGAAATGTCCTGACTTATGACCCCTGCCTCTGGGTAACCTGTGTGAATCTATACAGCTTTGAGGTTTTGCCACAGCAAGATAAGGCCATACTGTCATGTCGAGGGATGTACAGGTATGGGATCCTCTGCCAGCACTGTACCAAGGTGCTGAACTAGATACACAGATCCAACAGCAAGTGTCTGCAGTTCCCCTTCCAGAATGGCATAACTTTCCATGAATATGTAGGCGTATGCCCACAATAGCGGACACAACTGCATTCACCCTTCTTCTCCAAGACATCACTGTGAGCAAGAATGCCCACCTGAGAGTACTTGAGGACATAAAACATCACAGTGTATAACAGTACATATGTCTGAATATCTCTGCTAACACCAGTACCATGTAGTAGAAGAGCACAGACACAATCACCTACAGTACACACTATCCCTTGCACAGTTTGACCCCATATTGCCAAATGATCTACAGATACCCTGCAGGTAACAGTTTGCTACCTGTAGATATACAACACAAAGGTCTGCACTGGAGTACAAATTACCTGGAATGGAGCCACACATTCAACACAGAAGGGCATACTGGGCATGCACACAGACTTTGAGAAATGAAGGCAATGTCAGACAACAACATGCTGAAAGGTCACACTGGGCATGCTCACACACTTAAACAAATGAAGCCCATGTCTGCCAACAACAGTGGACCATACATATCTGACAGTTGCAGATGTTAGTGCATATACTCTTCAGTATGCACCAGTCATACTTCGCACACATATTGGATAGGCATACAGACATATATCCAAAGACAATACACTATAATATGCCAAAAGTAGACATACATAGATGTGTGGAAGAGAGTGACTGTGACAAAGAGACATCCATCATGAGTCTTGTCCCACACAGCACACAGCCAAATGGCTACAAATACATGATGTGTAAATTTCACTTACTGTAGAAATTAGCCACTGGTTTCCATCAGCATTACAGACTATGTGGTGCAAGTGCTAACTGTGCAACATGACTGTATAAGGCAGTAGTCATCTAGCAGCTGTATACACGTAG
This sequence comes from Protopterus annectens, assembly GCF_019279795.1. Lineage (NCBI taxonomy): Eukaryota > Metazoa > Chordata > Ceratodontiformes > Protopteridae > Protopterus > Protopterus annectens. The sequence goes on along the minus strand of NC_056746.1, from coordinate 1,548,570,415 downwards.
CTGTGGAATATTACCCTGCATGTGCCTACATGTGGTGTGTCAACATCTAGATGAATGGGTTATGGCCCATACACACACACTGCCCTCCCCATAGCCCTACTTTGACAAGCCTGCTGATGTCATCCACTTTGAAATACACCTTCGGGAATGGAGCTGCCCAGTAATCTCTGTGGAGCATCCTAAAACTGCATAATGCTGTAGTGTGATAAACTAGTTAGGAGTTTTAATCCCAGACATGGCAACTATGTGGTGTGTCTCTGTCTGTGTAGGGAGCAATGCGTTTTAGGCTAGTCACACTCACTACAATTCAAATGCCCTACTTTGGCAAGGCTGCTGATGTCACTCACTGTGAAATACACCTTTGGGAAAGGTGTAGCCCATTAATCTCTGTAGCACATCCTATAACTGCATAATGCTGTAGTGAGATAAACTAGTTAGGTAGGAGTTCTAATTCCAGACATGGTAACTGTGTTTGTTTGTGTGTGTGTGTCTCTGTCTGTATAGGGAGCAATACTTTTTAGGCTAGTCACACTCACTACAATTCAAATGCCCTACTTTGGCAAGGCTGCTGATGTCACTTACTGTGAAATACACCATTGGGAAAGGTGTAGCCCATTAATCTCCGTGGTGCATCCTATAACTGTGTAATGCTTTAATGAGATAAACTAGTTAGGTAGGAGTTCTAATCCCAGACATGGCAACTGTTTGCGTGTGTGTCTATGTAGGGAGCAATGCTTTATAGGCTAGTCTCATTCATTCAATTCAAATGCCCTACTTTGGCAAGGCTACTGATGTCATTCACTATGAAATAGAAGGGTGTAGCCCAGTCATCTCTGTGGTGTGTGCTCTAACAGCATAATGCTGTAGTATGATATAATATTTTGGTAGGGGTTCTAGTCCCACACATGGCAAGTGTGGATGTTTTTGTGTGTGTTTCTTTGTTTGTGTAGAGAACAATGCATTTTAGGCTAGCCACACTCACTACAGTTCAAATGCCCTATGTTGGCAAGGCTGCTGATGTTATTCAGTGTGAAATACACCTTTGGGAAAGGTGTAGCCCAATAATCTCCATGGTGCATCCTATAACTTTGTAATGCTGTAGTGTGATCAACTAGTTAGGTAGCGGTTCTAATCCCAGAAATGGCAATTGTGTGTGTCTCTGTCTGTGTAGGGATCAATGCTTTTTAGGCTAGTCACACTCACTACAATTCAAATGTCCCACTTTGGCAAGGCTGCTAATGTCATTCACTCTAAAATACACTTTTGGGAAAGATGTAGCCCAGTAATCTCTGTGGTGCGTCCTATAACAGCGTAATGCCATAGTGTGATATAGTACTTTGGTAGGGGTTCTAGTCCCACACATGGCAAGTGTGAATGTTTGTGTGTGTGTTTCTTTGTGTAGGGAGCAATGCATTTTAGGCTAGTCACACTCACTACAGATCAAATGCCCTACTTTCGCAAGGCTGATGATGTCATTCCATGTGACATACACCATTGGGAAAGATGTAGCCCAGTAATCTCCATAGTGCATCCTATAACTGTGTAATGCTGTAGTGTGATATAGTACTTTGGTAGGGGTTCTATTCCCACACATGGCCAGTGTGGATGTTTGTGTGTGTGTTTCTAAGTCAGTGTAGGGTGCAATGCTTTTTAGGCTAGTCACATTCACTACAATTCAAATGTCCTCCTTTGGCAAGCTTGCTGATGTCATTTATTGTGAAATACACCTTTGGGGAAGGAGCATTCCAGTAAACACTGTGGGACATCCTATAACTGTGTGATGCTGTAGTGTAATAAACTAGTTAGGTAAGAGTCCTAATCCCAGACATGGCAGGTGTGTGTGTGTGTGTGTGTGTGTGTGTGTGTGTGTGTGTGTGTGTGTGTGTGTGTGTGTGTGTGTGTGTGTGTGTGTGTGTGTGTGTGTGTGTATGTGTGTGTGTGTGTTTATCATCCCTATCCTGTGTGGAAGTGGCTCTGAGTGTTTAACAACTGGACTCATTTTGGAGTGGGTTTTGCAAATTTATTATATGGTGGCCCTATTATATGTCACAATTACCCATCTTACAAGGATAATAGATGTGAAATAGCCAAGAAGCTGGGATGGCAATCCATACCCCTGTATTACACAGAGAACACTCTCAACTCATGTCTCATACACAAACACACTTGCCTAGACAATATCTGCTATGTTGGTAGTACCCTGCATATTGCCCACAGATAGTAATCATGGTGTGATTGCAGTGGATGACATAGTGAATGGCACCCTGTCCATCAGTAGCATATGCACAAACATGCAGACAGTCTTCCTTCACTATGCTCCCCACTGGACACCTGCAACAGCTGTGGTGCCATCAAATGTGACCCAGAAATGACATACTATGCCTTAAGCACATGCCCTGTATGGACAGATGCCGCTGACACCAGGGAATACCTGTATCATGCTACTAATGTAGGTGCAGGGTCAACCTGCTGTCCATTACCTGTTCCCATCACATGAGGCCAGGACAGGCACATCTGATTATAACAATCTGTGTACAAAACATGGGCCAGACACCACAGGTAAACTTCCACATGTCACTGTATATGCATGTGGGATGTGTGCACATCCCAGACAGCATCCATGTCATGGACTAAAGAATACATACATTGCAAGCATCGAACAGCAATGGTCACACACAATTGTTACCCAGGTAACTGGATGGTGAATACAATACCCACCTGTGTGGGCCAATCCAGACACTACACCCCAGAGCCACACTGCAGACCATTGTCATGTGGCCTGATGCCAAGGTATACCCTTCACCTAGCCTTGTATAGCCTTCTGGCACAGTCAACGACTATGCACCTGTGAAGCGATGCACACATGCATGTCAGTACTGGCACCCTGTGTCTGTGTGTGTGTGTGGTATATGATGCTTTTGACCACATTCACACTCACTACAACCCCCATTGGCATACTGAAGCATGCTGTCTGATGTCAGACACCTCCACATACCCTTTTCCCATATAACCTCCATGTGATACCTGCACAGTACTGTATTGTGGAAAACTAACTAGTGAGGAAGTGTATTCCTGACCCTGCCAAGTGTGTCAATGTGTGTGAGTCCTTGAGAGAGTGTGGTTGTGTTGACGCTGACACCTGTCTATGCAGACAGGCATGTGTACTACACCTACCGTATCGCTATCATATCACTGTTGCAGATGTCACTCACCATCACATATATGTTTGGGGAGCCACTCAACATGTAAGCTATGTGGCGCATCCAATAACTGCATAGACATGTGATAGCAATACATGGTCAATCAGGGGTTTGATACCTTGCACTGGTAGGTGTGTGACACAAACCTCTTAGGTTTTACTCTCCCACCCCCTCCCTGACTTATTTTTGCCTCTGTCTGCTTCTCTCACTCCCTCTCTGGTGGATGTGGAGAACTACACCTGCTTTGCTTAGGCAGCAGCATGTGTTTTGTGATGCTCATGATCAGCTGATCATCTCTGCATGAATTGCCACCCTCTTCTAGCTGATTGCATGTGGAACAGCTGTGGTAACATTCCTAAAGCCAATTGCATGGAAACACACTCCAATATCTAGGAACATCATGTTGGTTTTGGGCCTTTTCATTCACTGTGAGCAAGACCTAGATCTGGAGTTTGGCAAACAGCATCACAGATGGATTGGGGATTCACCTCTAACAACATACACTGTGGAAACAGGCCAACACACAGGAGAGGGATGTGCCTGACATGACTACATAATGTAAGTGTTGCTGTTCTGCATTTGGAGTAATGTTGGTTTAACAGGGTATGTGTAGATATGGCTGGTCTACATGTTTTAATACCTGTCATGACAGTGCTATGTTTCTGAGGAAATCCCCATCTGAAGGGTCATCTGCAGACTGGGCAGTGTGTGGTGTCTTTTGTTTCTTGTGTTACTCACAAAGCACCTGTCTGTGAACTGCAGAAGCATAGTGTGAGGATTGCAGTAAGTACATGGTGACAGCCATGAAAGTTACTGACTTCATATCCCTCATAGGACATATGCCACAACAAACCCTGTTACAACAGTAACTGTATGAGGTTATCACAACAACATGTCAATACTGGCCCTGTGTTTGTGCCTCCAGTCACAACTCTGTCAACCATTGTACATATGTTATGCAATAAGAGGTGCATATGTTCTGTACACCATAATTTATTGACATCATATCTGATAACAAACCAGTGAGATATCAAACTGCTACACATGTTATGTATAATATATTTGAGGACATAACCTGGGCATTCTGTGGTTGTGGGTACAGTGCTGAGGTCTGTGTACCATGTTTGTAGGGCCAAACGCACACATGTCCCATACCACAGACAGACATCGGACCACACTGTGTAGTGGCCCAGTATATGTAGGGTTAGTGTGTGAGTGGCACATATGAGGATGGTGTTGATCAGATAGGCCATATACTATAACATTACGCTAGCTTACCATATATGGCTGTGGCTGTGTTCACATTTGTTGTGGTTATGCACTTTCACACAAGTGTCTGTTACTCTGTGCTGTGACATGCCTGTAGAGCCTGCTATATATGCAGGTACATGTGTATTCCCCCATAAGAAATGTAGGCCAGTGTTGTGGCAGTCTGCTTGTAGCCTGCACAGTGCTTTGTTACATGCCTAGCAGCTTAGTGGTACTTACCCAGTGTGATGTTATGTCCACATACTTGCCAGATGTACTGTTGCCAAGCCTCCATAATGGTCATGTATGTCAGACAAAGCAGTGGGATGCTGTACAGACGTATGCCACTAACTAGTGGGTAGTATGTGGCCATGGCACCTCTGTACCAGTGGTTATTATGTGTCAGGACAGACAAAGGTGTGTGAATGCATGGCCTATGGAGGCAAATGTATATCAGTATTTACCTGATATACCCATCTACATGGTTGTTAACATCCACATTGTCAGGCTTGGTCCACATGTCTTGCACTAAGGGGTTCTGTATATACCTCTGGACTGACCAGAGTGTGTCAGACTGTCCACATTTATTGGCCATATCTCTGCTCTAGTCCACAAGATCATTTCTGTACTGGCAGTGGTACTGTACTATAATGTCCTTAGGATGTCTGTCAGTAGCCAATGGCACACATGCATACCTCCCAACTGTCCCGAAATACTCATTTTTACAGAGTTTTGGGGTCCAAATGAAGGGGTTCCACGATTCCGGAGTGGCACCCCTTCATTTCCAATTTGTTTGCTTTTGTTTTTTTTTTTTTTGAATTTTCGTGCTGTCGGAGCCGACGTCATCATGTGCGCAATGACGTCAGCTCTGTCAGCGCTACCAGCCAGTCGGAATTGAGCTTAAGGAGCTCACGTCATCATTTCCAGCTGGCTGCGAGCAGTCGGGAATTAAATAGCAGCACTAATGGCAGTTTCTGAAACTTTCTGTGCTTTGCTGTCGAGAAAGAAAAATGCTGGCTGGCTTTTCATATGCTGCCAAGAGAGGTGCTGGCTTTTGCGAATGCTGCCATTTTCGGATGGAAAAATGAGAGAGGGACTTTGAGAGGTGCATTTAATTGTATGGTGGATAGAAAACTAACATCAGCAAACTGATTTGAAAAAATTCAAGACAGTTACCTTTTTGGAAGACATCCTTAAGTCTAGGAAGTGGAATGTGAGTATGAAAGTCTGGAGAGGCAAGTCACTAACTGCATTTACATAGAGACGGTCAGGTGCATACACAGAGCTCTTCTGGAAAGGCAGTCCAGGCAGGTGCTGAGGCGTGACTGAGGTAGAGATCTGTATCAGAGGGTGCAGTTCTAATACACATTTACTATGTATGCATTTTTCAATAGTGAAGAGCAAATTTGAAAGCAGTGTTGGCATGAGGATCTGTACGCACTGATGGGATACGATCTGTGGTAAAATAATGTTATGCAACTCATGCTAGTAGCCTCAGTGCTGCTTTTCTTAACAAAATTGTCCCTTTTTCTTGTTCTGCTGTTATCCCAAACACCTCTGAATGCCTTTGACAAATTACAATATAATTATGGTTCAGGCAGTATAGCTCAGGGCCGACTTTTTCTGTGCAGTCGAATTTATTCAAAAATATCATGGTGGTTTTTCGTTCTAGCTTCCACCTTTGCTTCTTATGATACTTTCATTTCCCCCACTTGTCCTCAATATGGTATATCTGAATCACCCCCTATCTTTTTTCATTGGTTTTGTGTTGTAAATTTGTGTGTGAGTGTATATAATGTTATATAATGTATACAGAGAAACAAGATGACAAACAAGCAGATTTCTGACAAAGTACATTATCTGCAAACAGGAATGATGTACCTGCCATGGTTGAATGTCCAAAATATCTATATTTGATACATTTGCCTGTTGCTGTTTGTTGGACAACATATTCTGCAGGGCATGCACAAGGGAATACACTGCATTATAAGCTTTGTAGGCATGTCTGTAGTTCAGTATATCAAAAAGTGAGCCACTTAAATCAGATGCATTCTTATCACCTTTACAGAGTGGCATCCCACTGTCCATTTTAGTATTTATTTCACTAAGATTGCTGTTGTCACCTTGCCACACATACCCAAATGCTTTCTCCCAGAAAGCGTTAAATGTGTCATGAGCAAAGAATGATACTTGGAGACCTTGAAGATATTCTTTGAACCCAGATAGGGTTCTTGCATTGTGGGAGAACCTTAATGTCCCATATAATGTTAACCACATCCCATGTTTTGAATATTCCTGTGATGAAGCACAATCTAAAGTAAAGATCCATACTTTCCCACTGATGTTATATACTGAAATTGCATCAATGAATGAAATGGCTACCCATTCAGTAATATAAATCACAACAACATTTGCAGACGACTTTTTAATTACCTCAATCTGTAGAATTTTAGGCCCATAATCACTTTCAGGGATCTTCTCATGATGGAAGTCAGTGCAGCCTTCACTTGTAATGATCTCCTTGGCCAACCTGTGGCTGCCTGTCTATCCAAATTCATCACTTAACAATTCCAACCCAAGTCCATCCAAAGTAGGAAAGTAAGTGAGCAAGACTAATTGACCTTAAACTGTTATTAGAAACTCTCCTCAGAAATGAAGGAAACTCATGCTTGTCACTTAGCAGAACAGTTTCAGCACCATGGCTAATCTTTTAAAGAGACATTAGCATTCGTATTTGGTTCAGATACATTTCTCTCTCTCTCTCTCTCTCTCTATATATATATATATATATATATATATATATATATATCAATTAACTCAAACTCTCCGAATATGTTGAAGAAAATTAAATTAATACAATAAAACACACTTCAATAACTGCTTATACTAAAAGCACGAAGCACCAAAAAGATGGAGCAGGTGTTAAGCTTTCGTTCTTTTTATTCATGTAAAGAACTTCATCAGAATGTCTAATTTCGTCAGAACAAACAAATATATACACATCAATACATGTCATAGAGAGGTGTGTCAGTAATATGCTGATCCAATAAAATGTAATATATAGATCTCAATGTTAAAATTGGTTGGATGGAATCTAATAATGTTGTAAACAAAGCCGTAGTCATGGATACCAAGGCTTGACAGGCAGATAAGGCACTCATGGATACTGAACTTTAGTTATGACTGCCAGACCAGGCTTGTACAATGCTTTAAAACCACATAGAATATAACAAGAGGTGTCAATATATATCACAAGGTAAAAATATTACAAGGTAAAAATAGATGTACATATATGATTAGCGTCTCCATTTGAGCATGCATTTAACGTTCAGCATTTCATTTAGACCCGGGGGGGCCTCAGCATTTAGTCTAAGCTGCCAGCGAAGTTCTTTAACTTGAGTAACGTGTTAACATCCCCATAAACATATCCACAAAGTCAAGTACTAGAAATTTGAAATGTGAGAAATTATGGCACTCTAAACTATGTTTCATTAAGGCATGTCTTTATTTCGTAAGGCTGCACAATGTTCCTTGATACGGGACGAGAACTTGCGTGTAGTTTTCCGGTACTTCGTGCTTTAAGAATAAGCAGTTATTGAAGTGTGTTTTATTTTGTGTATATATATATATATATATATATATATATATATATATATATATATATATATATATATATAAAACATCAGAACTAGTACATTTCACCATATGCATTTGAGTATATATGTGAATATACTGGAGAATATGGAGTTAGGCGTTTTAATGAATTATGGAGTAGACAAAGCCACACAAATTATAAATATGAATCTGAGCTGCTTGAATGAGCTTAATATCCCATACAGTGCATGCATTCCATACATTTAATGACTGCAAGAATATTTCATGGTGAAAGACAAGTTTAAATATTAATTTCTTATATTGCCATTTTATGTATGTGGTTACTCAGTTTAATGGGCACATGTTTGTTGCAAATGCATGATTCTGTATGTTGGTATATGTACCACGCAGTGTAAAATTGCCAGCAAAATCATTACTGTGGAAGTAGACTTTTATGACAGAAATGTTCTGACTTGGGTAGTTTTGTCATTATTGGTTCATGCATTTTGTTTCATTGCCTACAGTACAGCCTACTGGAAAAATGTTCAAACAATTTTCTGTCTAACAAGTGTGCTGTATTATACAAGGAATATAACTTAAAGTTAGGAAGGTGTTTCAAAGAAAAGAACAGATGTATGTTTCTTATTTTGTGTGCAAGGGGCCAATGATTTGAAAACAGCCCAAAGGTAATCTTTATCCACCACTGGCCAAAATGCATTTTCTTTTGATGTGGTGTGGGTTTCAATGTTGTTTCAATTAATGTGAGTTTCAAGGGCAGAGAAGTTTTAATGCTAAGTCTATTTTCATGGTGAGATGTATTGCGTTGTTTAGCAGATGTCTGTCAGTGTTTGTGCATTGTTGTGCTGCAAAATGTAAAAATAAAATCCAAATAATCATTGTAGAAGTAAAGCAGTGTGCACACATTAGTGTTTATGGTAAATGGGACGAAATAGCCAGGTAATGGGACATTGGAATGGCTGCAGGGGGACTCTGGTGCCATATTTTGGTTCTTTGTTCTTCAGTTTGTGTTTGAAAGCTGGTATCCCACAATTCCATTGGAGTGGGTGTGGTTACATAATTATGTATGCAAATTAAATGTTAATCAGCGTACAGATTTGTACCTATTTTTCATGAGCCTTGTCCAGATTTTTGATATTTCCAGGTTGAGAGGTATGCACACATGTTAAAAGCAGATGTGACCTCCCACACACAACATGTGTGTGAAGACAACCCCTATCACAGTAGCAATAGTCTACATATATACCTGCAGTACATACCTGACATCCCCTTGCACTAAGAGGTTGGGGACTATTGGGGCTGAGAAAGGGCTCCACTCCATGTTCAGGACATATGGTGAACATATATGTATATATAATTATCCATACATATATACATATCGACATACATAGATGTATATGTATATCTACATATATGTACATTTAAACACTCAGATATATACTTATACACAGCAATATATGTCTACACATATACAGATAGAGATACATATGCACGTATACTTATGGATATCTACATATATATTGACAGTAATAGGTATATCAGAATAGTTATGTATGCACATATAGTTATAGATATCTGCATATATAGCTACATAAATAGGCATAATTTGTACACATAGGATGGTCATAGATATATAGCTGTATATACACATATATATATATATATATATATATATATATATATATATATATATATATATATATATATACATACAAAGAGATGTACACATAGCCATATGTATGTTGCAGTATACAGATGTGTATACAGACATATGTATGAATATACATGTGTATGTACATGTAGACATATATCAACCTATTATACATATATATCCATATTCCTGTTGTGTAAACCTCATGGTTGTGCATACCCTCCCAGATGTATCTCACTGTATTTCTCAGCTATGTGTACATTATGGTAAAATGACATATGTGATGCAACAGTCATATTAATAACAAGTATTACACAATTGTGGAAGTAAAGGCAATTGTTCAATATTAATTAATGTGTGTATATTGGAAAACAACAGCTGTCTTCACAGTGGTAATGGCGTAGTGGTTAAGTGTTGTGACTATAGTGTACAGGGTCCTGGGTTCAAGACCTGCAAGGCTGTTCATTTTGTTGCTGGGCAGAACAAGGGCTATAGGATACAGAGTTGTTAAGGCAGCTTTGAGCATCTTTAAGGTGGGTTTGCACAAAGCTAAGTGGTGCTAAGCTACAGGTAAATGCATGCGCGCTTACACAGTGTAGGCTTTGCTTACCAGTGTGCACATCAGCTTAGCTGTTATATTGCAGCAATGTTGATACCTGCTAAGCATGGCGTAGCCCTGGTAACCAGTTCACACTATCCAGTCTGATTACATAGCAGGATAATGACATCTGTAATAAGTGTATGTAATGCCATGTACAATACATGTGCCTATGTGCTGTCATTACAGTAGCAAGGGGTGTGAGTATCATGTGTGGGACACAGATGTATATGAGGCCTGTACAGCACTGTTATCCATGTGAATGTGTTACATACAGGGGTAGTCGCCCATGGTACATGCTGTCACACTGGCATGTAGTGTATCATGGTGGTACTACTGTTGACAGTGCTTACCTAGGCAAGAGTAGAGTGCAAAATGTAGTACTGATAACAGGCACACCTGCAGGCATAACTGGACTCTCAGACTTCCCTGTTGTATCCCTGGGGTGTGAGCTTTGTCACAGTATATAACCCCTACTGGGTAATGATCCGACATGTGGAATGTAACTGTAGACTACCGTCTGTACAGCACATGTCAGTGAGGGCTTCTGACATGTAGTTATGGCATACATATTGTTGTCAAATGTCTATCTGTCAACACATTCATCCTACTGCATAGCTACTTGCCAAGCTGATGACTGTCAGTCTCTGTAGAGATGTGCAGACAGCAGGTATCCAGCTGGGATATGTACAGGCAACCTAAGCTTGATTGACACTGACATGTCTGCCCAGCTGTGTAAGAACTGGCACATATAGGAGATAACACCCTGTATGCACCACATGCCAGGGGTACCTCCAATACACTACCACAGTCAACAGAACATGCTTGGGTACAGGTCTCCATCACAGACACTAGCCATGTGTTGTGATGCATGTTGCATACATGTCAACTTGATCACCTCAGTGGCCATGTGCAGGAAGCACCTGGAGGATTGGCTGATGCTTGTCACTCTCACCCTGAGGGTCACCACAGTAGTGTCTGTCAATAGATTGCCTGCTGCCACATGGCAGGTGGCAGGATACCACTGTACACACAACCCCTACACAACCCATCTCTCCTTGGACAATAGCTAGGTACACAGCTATGACCACCTGCAGTGATGCACCCCAGTACTGACACATCTGTATGTGTCCATGACTGAGTATAGCAGTGTCTGTATGTTAGCACACCTGTACTTGGGAATTCCATGAGGGCCTTCACACTCACTGCAACACCCATTGCCATAGTCAGTTCTGGCTGCTGCTGTATGGGACATTGCATGTACCCTGTTAAGCTCATCTCCATACCAGCTACATGAGCCTTGCAGTACCAGCACAAAAGTGTTGTACACATGGATTGATAGGCATGGGATATCCATTGTGTTCTGGCAAGTGTGTGTATGTGTTCATGTCTGTATATCTGTAGGGTATAGCATTCTAAGACCACATACTCCTATTACAATACCCATTGCCACACAGTAGTACAGATAGTGTTGTTGCTGCCCATAGGTGAGGTATGACAATACAACACCCTACTATGCATGTGGCATGTGCATTAAATGCATATCCCTGTAGTACCACTGTTGGGATATACAATGGGTTGTATCACAGTCATGGCCAATGTTTGATGGTGGGTATGTCAGAGTGTCATCATGGATTTCAGGGAGTACAATATCCACTGGGGGATGTGGGCTCTGTGTACACTGTCATTACACCAAGGTACACCGGGTATATGTCCCATGTACCACGTTATGGTTACCACTGTCACCATCAACTATATAGGTAAGTGATACCACAATCCAGGCCAGTTATTCATGTGCTGTGTGCAGTCTACCTGTAACACATTGGACACATGGTCAAGTTAGTTAGCAGTGATAGGCCCAGGTCTCTCAGATGTGTGTCTGCCTGTTATGTGTCTGTTAATGTGTATATGAAGGTATGTCCCTCATTAGCATACTGTACATATCTGAGGGTGTTCTGCGTGTAACATATAACCTGGAAAACACCTCACCCTAAATGCTGTGTGGGGTGTGCAATAAAAGCCACACACTTCAGTATCACTACTTACCTATGTAGGGGTCTAGTCCCAGTGTGCGTGTATGTGGATGGGTCTACATCAGGTTGCAGATTATACACATCCCAGTGGGTCACCTGTCCATATGGCACAGGCAATAACTGTTATACAAACCTGTAACATGTGTTCAACTGCACCCCATATATGTCACAGCCATGGTGTCAACACAGTGCCATACCCCATTGTGGAATATGACTGCAGACCATCCTCGTGCTGACACATGTACACCTACAACACAAATGGATATCATTATAGAGACTACAATCAACCAGTGTTACTAACAGCTATAATGCATCATTGCTGGATGACTACACTACCTGACACATATGCATTACACTTTACTCCTTGCAACATGTTACACTGCAGTACTGTGGTACACTCTAGTACAGTCACTGTGTGTATCACTATCATATTAGCTTGCCCCTGCATCAATGGTATGGATGACAGGGATGTGGCACAGGTATCATCATATGCACAGGGTGCATTGTTGGTTTGCCAGAGGCCAAGGGTGGGCCATACATTTGACACCATGTGTGTGGGTGAGGGGTGTAATGAGGTAAACTGGGCATGGTAATGTGGTGTGTGTAGGTATGGGGTTTCCCTAGGTGTGTTTGTATAGTGTGTGGGTATGCATTCACACAGTTCTGCCATGTGGCTGCCCTACACAGGTGTTTATGAACAGCTACAGACCATACCTGGCAGGGTGTGCAGTTCACTGCCTCTGGCCACAGACACGTGGACTGTGCCTGCCAGGGGTTCCATGGGCATGTCCAGATACAGGCCTCGATGTGCTACTCTCACCTGCCAATGGCAAATGTCCGCTAGAACCAGGCTAATTCTGAGACTGGCCAGGACCATGTGCTCGTGACCTGCTGTGATGTGGTGTGGACAGCACCCCCCCCCCCACAGTGCCAGGGCTAGTAATGCCACTACAGGAGCCCCTTGGTGTCCTTACACATCCACGTTGACTGTCAGCTGTTGACATTGCTGGCCTACGTTCACACAGCCATTGCTGCACTCCCACCACATGCTCAAGCATGGACAGACCACTGTCGATGAGGGTCACCATCTCACCAGACCGTCAATCCATGAACTCAGTTAACGCATGGATGGCACCAGTCAGTTCACGGGCGTTGTCATTTGCAGATGTGAGAGCAGCCCTCTGCAGCCTCAGGCCCTGTCTGGTATAACATTCCATACGTGCCAGCACTGCCATGACAGCCTGAAATATGTGCCTGCTGGTACCAGCTGTGTCACGTCTGCCAGGGGCATGATGACCAGTGGCCCTACCATGAGCACCCTAGGACATCTGCCTATGTGGTGCCCTGCCAGACATCCCGCTATGCCTGCTGTGGCCAGACACACTAGGCATGGTTACCACACATTCCTGTGCACTCCCACCAAACGCCAGCTGTCCCTCTGCTATGGGCACTGATGATGAGGTATGTATAGGCACTGAAACTGTTTGCAGGGTTGGGGTGGCTAAAAGGGGGATGTCAAATGATGGCACTGTTTTAGCCCCTGACAGCCCCACCTGTGGCTCAACAGTACTATCATTATCTTCGGTGTCATTATGGGCACCAATATTAGATTGCATGCAGGAGTGACCCTGACCCACCTCGCTACTTGTGGGGGAAAACAATAAACGCACTTTAAAACCAGTACAGCATTGCATAACAATATGCACACGCACACACACACACACACACACACACACACACACACACACACACACACACACACACACACGCACACACACACACAACTGTAATACTTACCTGTCCATGACTTTATAGGCAGTCCCACGTATATTTCCATGCGTTCCCCATCCTGCATCACACTTGGTAACATACACTCATTGATATCACTCATTAACATATCAGTCCTCTGAATGCCTAGACAAGTATTCACAACACAAGACCTGTTACTACATTACCTGCCTGACCTGTGTGTAGTGGTTTTAGATGGCCTCATTGCTGTCATTCAGTGTTCACCCTGTGTATGTTTGGACATTATGAGCATGGCCCCTATATGTGTGGGCTACTATGTTCACTCCATAATATCACGCACTGGAGTGTCATGTGTATGTATTGCTCAGTACATGCCAGATATGCTGCTCAAACTGCCTATCATGTGACAACTGTAATATATGGATACACTCCCTGGTGTTGACTAGTAATTCTGCAATGCATCTGTAGTGCTGCATACGTGGGTTGTTGGTCACCTCTCTCCTGAATGCGATATTAAGGGTATATCTGGTGTCTACCTTCCCTCTCAATGCCTGTTCCATTCTACAGACCTTATTATACTATCAGCTGACATGTGATTACATACATGACAAGTTTTCCTGGTGTGTAATATGGCAGTCCATGTCCATGGACTGCACAATCCCAAAGGGAGGTATTGATGTATGAACAACCGCACAATCATACATGTGAACACATGGCCACCCACACAAACATGCACACATGCACACACACATCCTACATGCATCACCCTCCCTCCACTTCACCAGGGTGACCCTACACACAAACTAACTACCCACCAGGACGCACACACACACATACAGGTGAAGTTGCACAATGATAGTGCACATAGTCCTACTATTACCCATCTGTCAACATGCATAGCATACGGTAGACAACAGCATGCACTGCAGCTACAGTCAATCCATGCTAGCAACAGTATACATGTGTGTGATGCATGTGTTGTGTCACTAGGTGTTGCCCCTTCCCTGGATACCACTGCACCCATGTACACAGTATTGCTGTGCACCTGTTCTGCACCCTGCCATGTACTGTGCACCACACCTCACACGTGTACAACCCATTGCTGAATGATGTGTAGTACTGTGTCAGTTATGTCAGCTTTAATGCTCATGGCCCCTATGTTTTTCAGCAACACATACCTGGCATGATATGTGGAAAGATGTCATTTCTGAATGTCTGATGTCTGATTTACAGCTCTCAACATCAGCAGACTATGTATGACCAATCCAATACTATTATACTGACAACCATCAGAGCATACCATGGCTATGGGGGTGTACACACCCTTATTGATATGACGCACCCCTTCGTGATCTGCCATGGGACTACATCACTGCATATCTTAACAGTACATGGGCCCGATATGTGACATATGTCCTGTACTTTCACTTGCAGTGTCTACGGAATATGTTATGTGTGTGGAAGCTGACCGCGATGCATACACTCCATGTGGGCATATGTGTGCACACCCTTATCATGATGGTTTGTTGCACCTATTGTTATGTGTACTTCAGCAGTCACTACTCCTGGCAGGGATATACTACCATAGGCCATCTGCATTTGCCAGTGTATATTCAGTCTGCCCTACACATGTCCCCCTAATCTGCATGATTGCAAGGTCTACTCACGTGCACATCCCTTGGTGTTCACATACTGTGTCACTATTGCTGTGGAGGCAGGGTTACGTCTGCCACAGTTCCTGAACCTGACTGTGTGCAGATACAGCCATTCCTAGCATCCTTAGAATCCCTGCTGCAGTCCACTGGTATGTCACGCTGACACCGCCCCCACCTTCAGCCTTTTTGCGGATGCTTGACAAGTAAGGCCAACACGTGTGTCACTTTGCAGTGTCCCATATACTGAACACCATATGTTACAGCCTATTCTCAGCTGATAATGTGGACCACAGTAATACCTTATGCCATAGTGTAACTCTGCAACAGTTGCCATTGTCCTACAGGTATATACACTGGTGTTATAATGTATATGGGTGCTGTTCCAAACATGTCCATACTGTAGGATGTCTCCCACCATTATGTTACTCCCTGTGGACACATTCCACAATGACAGGATGTTAGTTATCTTGCAGGTGTCTGACATACTCTTCCAATACCCCATCATGGTCACCACTGTGATGCCATGCATTTAGCAGCAACAATACATGCACATGTACAGCATGCATTCTGGGTAGGCGTGTTAGATGTGTGCATGGAATATACCATAGCCATTACATGCCCAGTGTATTGGCAAGCATCTACATAAACTATACTCACCAGCTACAGGCTGCTGCCTTGGTGGTATACCGGAGGGACCTACATAAGAGTGTAAGAGATACAAAGTTAGTGGCCACACCTGTGGCATTGCTACAGGGTGGGTGCAGCATTACAGTACATCAACAGTACGTCCACAATACTACCACATATGCACATCTGTGTATCACTATTATGCAGCAACAAACTATACCTATGACATGTCAGATATGCATGATCTACCTGTACAGATGTGGATGTATAAGCAACAGTGGTCTACTGATGTGCCTTGTGGCCTTACCTGCATGCTCCTCAGCCAGTGTGTGGGTAGCACACACCTCTACAAAGGTGTCTGGCAGTTGGTGGCTATGAGGACGGGCAGGTCCCACGAGGCTGTCTAGGAGCTCTTCCACATGTGTCGAGGAGATGGATGGCATGGCCTCCCACCTGTAGCGAGGTGATCCACCCTGACTGCCGCAGCACGCCGATGGGCATTGTAAAGGAAGTCAGAACAATGATGCCGAACCTGCTCATAACTGCAGTTGTGCAGTCTAACATCACTGACCCTGTGGACTAGGTCGTTCCACAGGGTGGTCTGCTCCTGCTGATTATGGGCAGCCCGGCCAAACAAGACAGGGTAGTGCTGTATGAGGTGGTTCACCAGGATGTTGTTTTCAGTGGCTGAGTATGCTGGAAGCTTTCCATGGGACATCTTGCCTGAAAGACATAAAGATGGACAGAGGTGTGAGCAAGTCATGCATTAAGGTTACCACAGTTCTTAATACACATCACTGTCACCCCCCCTCACCATATCAGCGACAACAAACTGTACACACAACTGAATAGGCATGGCTACAGCATACCTACCAGTGGGGCAGATATTGTATTGTACCACACTTTGTGCAATGTGTTTGTAGCCATGTTCCCTGTGTGGGCACTATCATTGCTGGGCCTGTTACAGACTATTCACCTGCATGCCATTGTCAGGGCCACTATGGTGCCATATATGCCTGTGGTATGCTTGCTATGTGGTTGCTGAATATCTGACATTCTGTGTTATTGGGGTTATCTATGCATGCTGTTGGACATATTCTGGGATTGTATAGACTATTACTACCAACATATGTTCTATAACAGTGACACAATAGCATGTATATGTACTATTGGCCAGCAGAACCACCTCCAAACTCATTTGCCCATGTTACCAGGCCACATCACATGTGTGATCCACCCTGGGGCCTCCTCCTGTACTGGTCCAGCAATACCTTCAGGTGGAATCAAATCAGGGGACGTTGTCCCCCCCCCCCAGGGGCACACACAGACATGATCTTGTCTCCCAAGGTCAGGTTCAGGGTCTATTCCATAAGGGGCTCCACAGACACATGTGGGATGTGCTACATTACCTTGAGGCACCCAGTACACATCCACAGGGCTCACATGCTCCTCCTGCTCAGCCTCCAGGCCAGGCACCTTTGGGACGTGGACTGCTGTTGTGAGTAGCAGTGGGTGGGAGGCTTGTTCCCATTGTGTCCATATTGGGGCCCATGGGACGTCCACATCACAGACCACACACACCATCCAGGGTGTTTACCCACCACATCTCACATACCACTCCTGTAGACTGTCCTTTATATCTACCAACCCTGACCACCTCCACAACTATACCTGCCATACTTCCCCATATTCCCATTCCATACTTCATAGACAAGGGCAATGTGGTCCCAACAAGGGGTTCACATGTGACATTCCCATCCATGTTGCACACACTGCCAGATGTAGATAGCTGTGTGCATTGTTACATCTACAACAACTGAAAAGGCCACAGAAATACCTCACAAAGAGAATTACCGGCCTCAAACAGATGCCTTGCGCAGACTGTCTCAAAAAACTCCAGCTTTACTCTGTCGCATATTGCCTACTCAGAGGTTATCTCTGCCTAACATACAAAGCTATGTCAAACCCAGAGCTGTTGGATATGTTCCACATAAAGAAATCTCAATCCCTCCGAGCTACATGCTCTAGGGACCTAAACCTTGTCACCACAATAAATAGAACATGCTGGAGTGATAGATTCCTGTCCCAGAGACTTCCCATACTTTGGAACAAACTACCTATCAATATCAAACAAAGCTCCTCATTAGCACTCTTCAAGCAAAATCTTGATGATTGGATGGGAGATAGGAAATTCACCCCAGGGATCCCTTCTGTGACTCTGCTTGACAGGGGCACAGGAAAATAATTTTCTTGGGTGGCAAAAGCCAGGGTACCATTTGGCTAGGCTTATATAGGCCCTAGGGCCAATAGCCTAGTACCTACCTATGAACTTATGAACCTATGTGTGCTGTTCCCTCGCATACAGCACTGTGGCGGTAATATAGGGGACATGTATTTGCATACATATATGTTTGTATGTTTGTATATATGTAGACATGTGCATATAAGTATATATCTATATATGTGTAGATATATATGATGTATATCTGTGTTTATATATATATGTCTACACATGGGTATCTGTATCTTTGTGGACATACATGTGTGTATACATTTATATATATATATATATATATATATATATATATATATATATATATATATATATATATATATATGTGTACACATACATGGGTTACATTCAGACATCAGGTCCACAGTCTCAGAACACTTTCCTGCACAGCTGCACTGTTCTGCCTTGCTACAACACAGACACGTGC
>NC_056746.1:1548526322-1548546322 GCF_019279795.1 Protopterus annectens | reverse complement strand
TACCCTATTGCCTTAGTTTGGACAGTGGTATGGCTGTCAACAACTATATACATGGACTGATTTTACCTGCAGTATACACCTCTTACCTGGTATACCTGTAGAGGAATTGTTTGTTAACACTGTTTCTACACATACTACCAGATTCCAGGTTGATGTTATGCACATACCTGCCCATCTCTTTTTACACAGACTCTGGCCATGTCTTTACCACATGCAGGTGAACTGGGACATATGTAGACTATCGCCCTCTTACCCTCTACAACCTTTAGTGACTTACAACACTCTTATACAGTATTTCCTAGACAGTTATATTATGTAGCACATTGTGGGTGACAGTGTTCAGTGATACCTTATTATTCAGAGCAACTGCAACACTCACAATGCCATGCAATACCAGAGTAAACAGTACCAGCACATGGTATCAAGTTTTTATTTGTCAGCACAATGTTCGTCTCTGACGTACCTGTGGGAGCAATTTTTGTTAGCACAACCTGAATGTTGCCACACAAAGTACCAGATTCCACATTATTATTATGCACATACCTCTCACTCTGTTACTACACACACTCTGGTCACAGCTTGACAACATGGGGGTGTAGATGGGACATACATGGCTTATTACTCTCATAACATTTTGGGGAGTTGCTAGTGTGACAGGTTTGTTCTTATAGAAGTGTGTCAATCAGTTGCATTTCCTGTTTGCTGCCTAAACATCTGGGATCATTCCACTGATTTCCCAGGGGGACAGGGTGACAGGCAGCAGATATGGGCCGATATACTGGACATTCTGGACTTATCTGTACAGTTGTGGGGTATGATTCTGTATGCAGCCTACTCCCACTCCCAGGATTCAGACCATGGCTGTGTCTGCTAAAACTAAAACACTGTCCATCACAGTTGGATGTGCTATATAGATATTGCTGTATATCTCTTATCTTATTTCTGTCTTATACTTCTCCTGTGGTTTTACATTCTGACCTTGTATTATAACATTCTTATACAGGATTTCCTAGACAGTTATATTATGTAGCACAGTGTGGGTGACAGTGATGAGTAATACCTTATTATTCAGAGCAACTGCAACACTCACAATGTCATACAAAACCAAAGTAAACAGTACAGGGTATCATTCTTTTATTTCTGGGCACAGTGTTCATATCTGACAGACCTGTGGGAGCAATGTTTGTTAGCACTACCTGAATGTTGCCATACAAAGTACCAGATTCCACATTATTATTATGCACATACCTCTCACTCTGTTACTGCCCACACTCTGGTCACAGCTTGACAACATGGGGGTGTAGATGGGACATACTTGCCATATTACTCTCATAACAGTTTGGGGAGTTGCTAGAGTGACAGGTTTGTTCTTATAGATGTGTAACAATCAATTGTATTTCTTGTTTGCTGCCTATACATCTGTGATCATCCCACTGATTTCCCAGGGGGACAGAGTGACAGGCAGCAGATATGGGTCAATTTACTGGACATTCTGGACATATCTGTACAGTTGTGGGGTATGATTCTGTATGCAGACTACTACCACTCCCAGGATTCGAACCATGGCTGTGTGTGCTAAAGATACAACAGTTCACATCTCAGCTGAGTGTGCTATTCAGATTTAGTTGTATGTTTTTTCACTGTTTTCTGTCTATGTGACTCTCAGTTGTGCTAAATGACCTCTGGGGATTACACCAGTCATATACAGACATTCCTACACATTTTATGTATGTTGCACAGTGCGGATAACAGTGCTTAATACAGCAGTGCTATTAAGTGATTGCAAATCTAAATTACCATATGATACCAGAGTAAACATATGCAGTCCAGCAGTTAAACCTTTACTGTCAGGCTATTATGCTTTTATTTACATACAACCTATATGAGACTCTTCCTGCCATATTCTCTGATGTATGCAGTACTTTTCTTAAACAATATAGGCTTTATACTGGCAATTAACTTACTAATACTTTTAGATTTATTTCCTATGACAGTACATGCAAGAGTATTACTTACCTGCCTTGCATCGCAACTTCTCCAAGTGACATCCATGGGCCTCCTGGTTCGCGGCCTGCTCACTTGCCGCTGTGAAGGACATAAGAGGTTTATTTAGCTATACCTATCCATAATATACATGAGCTGGCAACTATTAAACAGGTAGTGGAGTGATTCTTACACACAGCTGGGACTACCCCTGCCATCCTAGCCTTTTGGATCCACTGATCCAGGAGATCCCCCTTTCACCCCTTCAGGTCTGCATAGTGATGCCTGACCTGCTCACCAGTTCAGGGTATGCCAGTGGCACTGGTGAGGTCATGGGCGAAATGTTCCCAGGCTTCTGCTTTATATTGGGAACCCTGTTACTGGCCCTGCAGCAGTCTCTGCTCATGGACTTTGACAAGGAGTCCTGCCATGACTCTGGACTCCTGGATGCCCCAGCGCTGCACCCAAAAGCACACTCTTTCTCCCCTTCCTGACATGGTGCCTGCAAGGGGAAGATACAACCAGTTATGAGATGTATTCCCACCCGTTGGGTTTAAGTAGGGCTGATTTCCCACACTTTGCCATGATTGGACGGTTTTAAAAAGGCTAATCTATGGGCAAACCTGCTTACCTAAGGTTGGCATTGCTTAAAGGGGTATACCACTGGGCAAACCTTGTAATCTATTTGTGGAGGTATTTTCTGCAGGCATCCAGTGAAAGGGGATTATCATGGTGCCCAGATGAGCATTCCTAGTAAGTAAATGCAAGATAAAATAAATAAAATAAATTACAGCTCTAAGTTGTAAGTGCAATTTAGATATGACAGCTGAGCATGGATGAACAGTCATATTTATGCCTGCTATTAATTTTGGGTCTATATTGAATGTTCGAACATTCAAAATTCCGAGTGTCATATGGTCGACACCATATGATCGGATTTGTGAATGTTCCAACGTCATAATGGAGATTTCCGTACACCATGGAATGGGAAGATTTCCCTTTTCTGCATTGTAGTGCAATCTCAGAGTTGGTATATTTAAAGAGCGGGGGGTGTGGGGGTGCAGGGAGGCTTGCCCCCCTTGCTTAAAACATTCAGGTAGGTGTTTTGTGTAGTTTATTTTTTTTACTAGATATTCAAACTTTTGAAAGTTCGATCATATAGTGTCGACCATATGACAATCGATCTTTCAAAATTTTGTTTATCTAATATAGACCCTTAATGTTATATCACCATGGAACACCTCTCTTACATTCCCCAAAATCCTAGTCTGTGTGTGTGTGTATGTGTGTGTGTGTGTGTGTGTGTGTGCGTGCGTGCGTGCATATGTGTGTGTGTGTGTGTGTGTGTGTGTGTGTGTGTGTGTGTGTGTGTGTGTGTGTGTGTGTGTGTGTGTGTGTGTGTGTCTGTGTGTCTGTGTGTGTATGTATATATACCTATGCATATATTGGAGAGTGGGGAACCACTTCTAAAGAAGACTAGGTAATTTTTATATAAAATAGTTGTTTTAAGTTGGAGACAGGCCGTTGATAATGGTATGAACAGTAATAGTTCAAGGCCTTAGCCTCCAGGAACTCCTAATGGAAATGTAATTCTTTAGAGGTTGCCTTGTGAACATTGGCTGTGAATGGTGGAGGTTGTGTTGTGAAGTTTAAATGTATAAAGATTCTTTTGTTTAGATAATTGCCAGCTTGTAGCAGGCTGTCATGAGGATGTCAAATAAGTCCAGTTGGTTTATGAAAAGTTAAGAGATATAAAGTGTCAGAGGTCTTTTTTAGATTAAAAAATGTACCAGTTAGTTTTGTCTGTATGTGGTGGTAAGAGAAGGATTTATTATGGTTAGCAGTGGCCTGAAGGGGTAGAAGATGTTTAAATACTAAGGATGAAAATTATCTGCATGCATAGATCTAAACAAACTTAACACTGAGAGAAAATCTTTTGGAACTGGGTCCATTATTCTGGGACAGCTACTGTAATATTTTGTTTGGTTTCAGAATTGAATTTCTGTAAAGAAAGAAACCCTTCACTTCACTTGGTGAGTACTTCACTTAGTTAGTACTTCACTTAGTATTAGTTAGTACAGAAGTGAACTGTATGTATCTTTTATATATATATTTTTCATCTTCAAGTGCCCCAGCATCTTGATACTATCTCCATATTGTACCAGAGCAAGAAAATAAATCTGGAACTGCCACTGTTAGTAGACCCAATGGCTTGTCAGCCAGTTCTAACCATATCTTATGATGTTCCTTTTTCAGGCCTCCTAAGCATAAACCATATAAAAGAAGGGTTATACAAATTTTTATTGGTAAAGTATGGCAAACAAAATGGTTGACAAGGCAGGAAACAAAAACTAGGTTTGCTTTGTTATATTTTCTTTTACTGAAGGACTGTCCAGCTGTTTTTCTTACCTAAGTGAGTTTATTGTCATTCATTTCATGGTCTCCAACACACATAGATTGCTCCCTTACACAAAATAACATTCCTGCAATATTATCCTTAACAATGGAATACTGCTACTAGTAATAACTTATGCCTCAAACAAACAGTTGTATCACTGCACATTTTCATTTTACCTGCCACATTTTACTGTCATTTATTTAGTAACACCCATCACTTCTGTAGGCCCACAACATGATAGGATTTAACTCTCGATTGTTTTAGTTGCTAAAGGAGGTGTGGGAAATATTATATTTTCTCATAACTTTTTGTACTATTTAGTAATTCCAGCCCTGTACATCCCCCAGGTTATTTCATTGTGCATAAGTACCTGGTCATATCAACTTATTATGCCAACTTGTTTCCTAATGCAAGACCAAGCATTCATGAGATATTAGTACTGATATTAACGACTTGCACCTAAACTAAACAGTTATACTGGATACGTTTATCTTATACAACTTCTCTTACTGTTGTCTTTTGTCTACAAGACACAGCTTGCACAGGCAACCCTAGCATGACATTATCACACTCCATGTTTGTATTGTTAATGAGAAGATTTTGTAATTTCCATAATGCTCTACAAACACTTTTCAGGTCAATTATTCAAGAATTATGCATGCTAATTTCAGTGTCCACATTTACCACTTCATGTTAGTTTCCAACATGTTCCTTGCTTTGTAATTCTAGTTGTACAGGTCCTGAGAAATAGATATTAATATGCAAAATTGCTAATATTCATAAATGTAGAGAAAAAAAGAAAATTTTACAGCTCAGGGTGTATACGTGGTACCTTCTCCTGTTTCTGCCATATCTTATTATCATCCTATAAATCCATTGGTGCATATTTATACTCTTACTACCAAGATCACTAATGCTTTATTGAAACAAACATGGCAAAATACATAACACCCTGAGAGCAACATAGCATAAAATATAGTTATGGAACTAGCAGCAATGAACCATTCACAAAACCAGCAGCCTAGAAAAATGAAAAGCCTGAAAAGCCTGGACAACTTGGTGTTGTTCATCACCTCATGCAAACCTTTGTGGTTAGCACATGAGTTTACTGTCCATGCATTTTGATCACCCACACTACTACTGTCATGTATCGTATCGACTATGACAAATCAGGGAATCCTTGATTCATTTCCATCTGTATTTAGAGCGACCACTTAAACCTATCATTTCTTTCAAGATTTTTCTCATCTTTTATACAATCTACATAAAAGAAAGCATTGTCACATTTTGACCTTTTCTTTGTAACTTTCATTCCTAATGAAACGACATATAATTCCTATGCTACTTTAGTGCTTGCATTCTAATATGGTGAGAAGAGATCCTCATACTCACTGAAAACTACCATATCACTAAAAATAGGTGTTATAATAATCCTTAGCTGTCTTCCAAGGCAGTGAGCTATTAGCCTTAGGTAAGGATTGATTATAAAAGGAAGAAAATGCCTACTTAGCTTCAAACACATAGACATACTTCTGCATAAGTCCACTACCACAAGGCTCTAACATATTCCTTATGCTTAAGTTATGTAGCTTAATATTCACATGCATCTGCACACACACACACATACACACACACACACACACACACACACACACACACACACACACACACACACACACACACACACACACACACACACACACACACACACATTAAAATGCAGTCAAATGTACAGTGGGAGGGAGACAGTACTTACTTGTCAATATGACAGTCTCCTTCTAATGATAGCAATGGACTCATCTTTATCACCTCTTCTATTTCTTCTGCATTGGGAGTAGATTGAGTGGTCTAGTACTTGGCAGTGGATCTAAATGTTTTTAAAACATTTAAAAATCTCCTCGGTGCCTTGTTTCTTATTCATTGTTTGTCTTTTCGTTTTTTCCCGGTTAGGAGTCGCCACAGCAGAACTCCGGTCCACTAATGATTGGCAGTCGATTTTTTTTTTTTTATGGTGCCGAGTTGCCAGCCCGACACCCAAACTTCAGCAAAGGCACACCCATTCACGCATGTCTTTCGGAGGTCACTCGACCACGGGGAGGACATGCAGACTCCACACAGAAAGCACTCCAGCCAAGAATCAAACAGGAGAACCTCTTGCTGTGAGGCAACAATGCTACCGCTGTACCACTGCATCGATTTTGAAAAAGAAAGCAACAGGGTACTATGGAGATGTATTATATTGTAATAGGATGGGCCTTGTTGGGAAACTGAATTTTCACAACACTGCAGCTCCTGATTAGCCATATTTACATATGCCATTGCAATGCAGAGGTATGATTGGCTACTGGAAAATCAGGAGGGACTAAAGGGCTACAGTAAAATTAACTAGATGGAAACACTTATTGGAGCCATGTCTGTTAATTACATCACATACCTAAAAAAAGGGGGGGGGGTTATTACTTTAAAGCATAAGGTCAGGTTTAATTATGCAGATTTAGATGTCAGAGCCCTGTTTTTGTAATTGAAGTTTAGAATGGAACTTAAGACAATATCCACATAATTAAGTTGAATAGTACAACAAAATGGTAAGATGGACAGATCAAAATAAACACTTTTTTTCTTTAAAATTCCTTATGGATACACCTGGACCCCAATTCCAAAAGACTTGCTATCAGTGTAAGTAACCGCTTACACTGAGAGCACTGTGTTTTGGAATCTGTTCACCATAGTAAGCCTGTTTATGTATAGGCCTTACACCAAAGTAAGTCACTTTCACTGAGAGCAAGTCTTTTGGAATCAGGGCAGACTTACAATGAGAGCAGCTATTTTGGAATCTTGTCCTATATGTTTATGTATGCAGATACATACCCATGCAGACATACAAATTAGTTTGTGGTAAGTATCTGTACCACTGCTGCAGAAATACTATTTTAAACACTCTGATAAGTATACTAACCTCAGAACTGCATGTAAGTGTTCAGTTGAGATAAATGCTACATAGCAACACAACTTTTCTGTCAAGTATGTTCATGTCGGAAGCAATAGGTTAATGAATACAACTATCATTTCCAAGAAGGGTTGTCTATAAATAAGATAAATCACCATTTAGAAAAATAGTCTAATTTAGTATTGTATAATTATAATAATCATAAATTATAAGCATTATAAACAACATACCTTTCTTTAGTAGTCTTAAATCAGACAGCCAAACAGTGAGTATTATAGAGCAACATCAAAATAAAATGAAAGCAATTGCTAATATGCATCCAAGCCTTCAAAGCTAGCGTGACAAAAAAAATGAAAAGCATAAAATATGGCAGGCTGAGAAATGCAAATATTTACATTATGTTTAAGATATTTTATTTATGGGCTACTCTTCTAGTAAATGAACTAATCATCTACTCAACGGGTGGATACAGTACATGAGATCGGTGCTAAGATGCACATTGTGGGAGAGATGAAGAAATTAGGATGTAAGAGTATAAGCCAACGTAGGTCTCAATTGCAGAAAAGATCAAAGAGAACAGATTACGATGGGTGGTATGGGCACATGTGCAGGAAAGCAGAAGACAATCTGGTGAAGAAGATTTGGGACAGACAGGAAGAAGGCAAGAGGAAATGAGGGCATCCAGCAAAAAAGTGGATGGATTGTATGAGAGAAGATCTGTGCTAGTAAGGCATGAGTGCTGAAGAAGGCAGGAGTGTGGCATTGAATTGAGGGTGAATGTGTCAGTTAACAAGCACCCCCCTCAACTTCATGGAGAAAATGGGAAAAAGAGGTTGATGATGGTGATGATGATGATGGTGGTTACTCTTCTATTACATCCTGCTTACTGATTCTGTTTAACATCTCATTACACTTTCATTGGATGCTTTGAACAATCTCAAGAACTGTTGGATGTCATGTTAAACTAAAGGGTGCTCACGTGATGCCCATGTTGTCATGTTTTCACTTCTTGAAAGTATGTACTGATGGGCTGAATTTAACTGCAGAGGAAAAGTTTATTATATACACATAAATCTTTGATATGAAGTTGTAATGCTTCACATTATGATTGATATTAATTTTTACTGTTTCAGTATCATCTTGTATTCAGGTTATGGGGGGGTGTACTGAGCAAAAGGTTAAAAACAGTAAGTGGTCCTTTAATGCTTTGCATTGTCATGCATATTGTCTATTGTAAAAAGTGGTAAGATAAAGACATGAAAGAAATAGAGACTTGTAGTCTTTAACATATGACAAGCACTGAAACCATTTTAACATATGACAAGCACTGAAACTCTTTATCATCTTTTAATAAATCTTTGAACCCTCTCCAGTTACACCAGGGAACATGTATAATTAATCAATAGGCTGCTATTGGGAAGGCTTAATATATAGTCCCTATTAATTGATGTAAGGCAACTGTTCCGTGTACCAACATTGCCATCTGAAAATTTCTTAAAGATGGTATCATTTGTTATTAGTTTTGTTTTGGTGTATTTAATAACATTTGTGGCACTGAGATTGCAGTTAAAAGAGGGTAGGAGTAAAGTTTAATTTACCACAGCTGCCAGGGATGTTTGTCAGGATAACAGTGAATTTGTTTCTGTCTCATCAGTTTTTGCTGTCTGTATGAGATTGTTAATGTTTATGAAGTTTAGTAGTTTTTCCATCCATCTACTGGCTGAGGTATAATTGTTTGCAGTCAATGCAGGGATAATTTAGGTCATTCAGTGAAAAGTATTTTCCAGTATTGGAAAGATTATATGTTTTCCAGTTCTTTTCTCATATTCTTTGATTTTTCTTTTTCACATTGTCAGTTTATTTACAGACAAATAATAAACACACTGTCAACAGTCAACAAAACAAGGAAACCAAGGATCATACACAGAGAACATGGCTCATATGATAATGTTCCTGTTTGCTATGATCAATTATTTCCTTTACATCATAACAACTGTTGGCTGAAGTAACCAAATAACTTACTCACACACACACACACACACACACACACACACACACACACACACACACGCACACACACACACACACACACACACACACACACACACACACACATCAGTGAAGCCACTTGCATGACTGTAGACCATAGATATCTGTCTGGGAACAAGTGAATGAATACATTCATAAATATGCCAGAAGTGTATATCAGCTTGCTGCTGTCAAAAACATACAATGGAATCACTGGAAAAATCCTCTGCTGTCTCAACTTTTGTTTTTTTAACAACTGCATTAAATAATCACATAAGACATAGGCCATATACGTTAATAGAAAATAAAATAAACCACACTAACATTTTTCCATTTACTTACATTATACATCACATATGTTTAGTCTAAAATTACATAAATGTCTGAATTCCTGGCTTTGCTTAGACCTCACTCATCTTCCTCCTGAGCATTATTCGGCATGTATTGTACCCACAAATTCCTTTCCTTTTCTAAAGAGCCTTCTTTCACTTGTTTTATCTCTTTTACAATAGCGAATATTTCAGACACAGCTGGTTTAAACCTTGATTTCCAGTTTCTGTTCATTGCTTTTTTGGCAGCCAACAGAACAAAACTTAATAATGTTTTACTTCTTCTTCTTTCAGCTTTTCCCAGTTAGGGGTCGCCACAGTGGATCACCTGTCTGCTCATGATTGGCAGTGGAGCTTTTTTATGGTGTCGAGTTGCCATCCCGGCGCCCAACCTTCCACAGAAGGCACACACACACTCACACCTAGGGCCAGTTTAGAGTGTCCAATCCACCTACAGCATGTCTTTGGGATGTGGGAGGAAACCGGAGTACCCGGAGGAAACCCACATGACTACAGGGAGTGCATGCAGACTCCGCACAGAAAGCACCCCAGCCGAGGATAGAACTGGAGAACCTCTTGCTGTGAGGCACCTACGCTAACTGCTGAACCACTGTAGCCACCCCTTAATAAAGTCTTACTATTTCTTGGCAATTCAGATCTTGTTTGAGCTCAAAAGAATAATTTCTTTAGTTACAACTATTTGTGCACCCAATATTTCTCACAGACTACTCTGAAAGGAATTTTTAAAATCTGCCAACTCATTGCACTCCCAAAAAAATATGTTCCCAGTTATCTCTTTCTTCTTCATCACAACTTCAACATTTCCTGTCTACCCAAGGAAAAATTCTTTGAAGTCTGCTATGGGTATAATAATGCACCACTTCCAAACAAAAATCCTAAACCTTCTGGACTTTATTGCATAATTAGGGGCAATGCATATATCCTCCTCTGTGGGGGAGGGTTGGTCATAAGGTCAAGGTCTTTACATCAGCGATACAACTCCATAGGTTCTTAGGTGTTTACTAGGCTAATGGCCACAAGGACCTTTTTAAGCATAGCCATGCATCCCAAATCTCTGACAAGTTATGTTACATTTGATAAGTGTACACCTGGGCCTGGAAGATGAACCATTTACAGGTTACCTGTGTCCATTTAAGGCATAGGTGCCAAACCAGGGATGAATTTCCAGTTTCCCATCCAATTATCCAAGTTGCACTTGAATTGGGTTAGGGAGTAACTCTGCTTCACACGGATGGGGAGCCTGTTCCATAGATGGGATAGTCTCTGAGATACATACCTATCTCTCCAGCAGGTCCTATTTATATCACAGGCAAGGTTTAAGTCTTTAGAACAGGTAATTCTGGTGGTACAAAGTTTGATTCTGACTTCTGGTTATTGACTAGGCTTGCAAGAGTCTGCAGACTGATAGCCTAGTATTCACCCATGAACCTTCCTTTGTTTCCTTGTAAACTGTTTTTACAGCATCTCTTCCCAATCTTTTCTAACTTTCTCCAAATGATTCTTACAGTTATCATGCAATATTTTATATACCTTACTAATTATCTTTTTTAACAGTAGTTTCTGATCTAGATTCAATTGAAAACTCTACCAGAGCAGGCCTTTTGCTTAGAATACTGCTATCTCTTAGTTTTTGTCTGTACTCTTATATCAATCCTTGGTAGGGAAGACAGTCCTTAACCTGCAATCCAAACTTCTTCTCAACCTCATCTCACTCTTTTGCCTTTCCCTCCCTCATTATTTGCTCCCAATATCTTGGGTCCTTATTAGTTTTCTCCAGTAAATTCCAAACCCTTCTTGTCAATTTTCTGTGCCCCTACTTGCAGTCAACCCTATCCCCTTTCTCCTTTCCTGTGTTGGCTTAGGTCTTTGAATAATTTCTGCGACTTAATATTCAGAATAGTAGTTATTATTCTCCTTAAGAATCTGAATCCAAAATCCACTCCCTCCTTATTTCTTGAACTTTCATTCTGCTTCATCATCCACCCTTACCACTTTTAATTATAGCCTTCAGCTTGTATTGTATACACGAACCTTAACTGCGTAGCTCTAACATACGCCTTCAAATCAAGTAATCCTAAACCACCTTGTTCTATTGAAAAGATCATCTTATCACACTTAACTCTTGCCTTCTTCCCCTCCCAGATAAATTACATAAACTCTTTATTAATTACTGTCCACAATGCCTCCTCTGGTCAATAAAAATATGCCTGACCTGTATATAAAGCTAACGGGACAAAAAAAACATTTTCACTGCTTGTACCTTACTATCCATATCCATAAACAATAGCTTCAAGTTTCTCAGTTTTGTATTCATCTTTGTTTAGTCTCTTCCCAAATATCCTTAGCTGCCATAGCAGAAGCCTTTTTAACCCATACTCCTAAATACTTCATTTTATCATGTCCCCATAAATATGAATATTTTCTTGTGGTGACATGGAAGGGATGTAGTAACACTGCAGTTTGTGAGTTTTATTGCAACCTAGGTGCGGAGTCCCTCATGCCCACAGCTTGTTTCCATATCCCTCATTTTGAAAAACTTATTTATAAAAATGGATATATAGCCTCCTTTCTCAGTGAGTCAGACTGAGTTTACCAAGTATTTGTAGAATGCAGAATGGGTCTTTGAACTATATCAGTGGCAGCAAAGCTAATTTAAACATCTAAGAACCTTACTTTTTATTTAAATTTGGGGTACCTATCTTCACCTTACTGTTGTTGGAGTACATATTGTTCACATTTTGTATTGCATTTCACAAGAATGATGTGGGTGTGCTTATGTGTGTTAAATGAATGTGCTGTTGAAGTAATGAGATGTTACAGCTCCCTATTCATTTAATTTTCATTCAGTAAACAGACATGCTTTGTGTTGTTGTAAAGTATAAATAAAATTAAATTAACTATCTGGAAGATGCCACTTTTTTATTCTGAAGATAAATGCATTTCTTCAGTGAACATTGACTAGTGCTTTAAATAATCCATTAACAACTATATCAATATCTGCAAAAAAAGTCCACAACAGTTGAGATTAACGAAAAAGTAGCTTCCAGTATAACCAGCAATAATATTACTTCCCAGTTAATGAGGCATAGCATCAAACTCACTCAAATGTACAAGGAAAATGTATTACTAAATCCTGGGGCAGAACTACATGAAAAGAAAGGCCAATAAGCAGGCTAAGGTGGACAAGTAGGCTGAAGATATTCTTTTAGTGTTGATATAAGCTGTTTTGCCTCAAGAAAATGAAAACAAAAACTGTGATTCAGCAGATAGAGCCAGTCAGATGAAAACAGTGCCATTTCCTCCTAAACTGTCAGTGCAGGGGGAGATTTTTCCTTACTCCTATGCTGCATTAATCTCAGAATTTACTATATAATGGGATGCATGGATCATGGCACCCCTACTGGCTTTTTGCTGACTATGACTTATGCCTTATGTTCCAAGGCAATGACTAAATTCATGCAATTCAGTTTCAGAAAGAATTCAAAAAAATATTAAGATGACAGCTATACCATAAATCATATTACTAAACATGCATGCTTCTTTTTTGTATTCACTATTGTACTAAATGAAAACATTTTTTTCTGAGTCTCCCCTGAAAATGGGCATCTCAACTTAGTGGTATCATCTTGTTAATAAACAGGAAGCAAATACATTTTTATTACAGAAAACAATGTATTTTGAAATTAGGCATCCTTACTGATGTTTTTTAGGAATAATTGGAAATGTTTTAAATGGGTTCATAGGTTTATAGGTTGGTACTAGGCTATCAGCCCTAGGGCCTATACAAGCCTAGCCATAACAATTCCCTGGCTATTTCTTCCCACATTATTTACTTTCCTGGACCCCTATCTAGCAGGGCGACTGACGTGATCCCTGGGGTGAATTTCCTTTCTCCCATCCAATCATCAAGGTTCCTCTTGAAGAGGTCCAAACAGGCACTCTGCTTGACATGTATGGGCAATCTATTCCAGAGTCTGGGGAGTCTCTGGGTCAGGCACCTATCCCTCCAGCATGTTTTGTTTATTGTGATGACAAGGTTTAGATCCCTGGAGGGTGTAGCTCTGAAGGATTGGGATTTCTTTAAGTGTAGCATGTCCAACAGCTCTGGGTTTGACATGGCCTTGTATGTTAAGCAGAGATCGCCTCTGAGTAGACGATATGCGACAGAGTATAGCTGGAGTTTTTAAGGCGGTCAGTGTAGGGCATCTGCTTTAGGCCTGTGATTCTTTTAGTGAGGTATTTCTGAGGCCTTTCCAGTTGTTGCAGATGTCTTGAGAGGTACATACCAAATGGGGTGTTGTATTCTATAATGGGTCTAATGAGGGATGAGTACAGTGTGACAATGACCTCCTTTTTTCTGGATGAAAAGCCCTTCGTGATGAGGTGTGCCACAGAGAAGGATTTCCTGACTATTGTGGCGATGTGGTTATCGAAGGTGAGACCACTGTCCACCTGTGTCCCTAAGTCTCTTATCACACTTTCTGTGTTTAGTGTACTGCCACCTATATGGTAATTCATGGATACATGTTTTTTCCCAAAGGGGATAACAATACATTTCTTGGCATTGAGCTTGAGCCCATGGCTCTGGCACCAAGCATCTGTTTCTGTAAGGCCCTTTTGTAGAGTATCCACATCATTTGGGGATTCAATAATAGCTCCCAGTTTGCAGTCATCTGCAAACTTTGTTAGCCAGAGTCCCTTAGTGTTGACCTGTACTTCAGAGAAGTAGATGCCAAACAAGAGCAGCCCCAGGACTGAACTCTGAGGTACTCCACTTGTCACTTGTCTGGAGCTGGATTTGGAGTCGGCTACTTTTACAGTGTGGGTTCTATCAGTAAGCCATTTAGCAACCCATTGGGTGACATAGGGATTAATGCCCAACTTAGTAAGTTTATCTATGATTCCAGAGTGGGGGATGGTGTCAAAGGCCTTGGCAAGGTCTAGATAGGCTGTGTGGACCACCTTACCCTTGTCCATGGCTCTGGAGACTGATTCAAAGAAGTCAATCAGGTTCAGGAGACAAGATCGGCCCTTCACAAACCCAAACTGGGTGGGGTCCAGTGTTTGAAGGTTGCCAATGTCTTTGTTTATAAGTTCCATGATAATACGCTCCATGGCCTTGCAGATAAGACTTGTCAGACTGATGGGACGGTAGTTTCCGGGATCCAAGGTGGATCCCCCCTTGTGGATTGGGATAACTGTAGCTCTGCGCCACTCAGTGGGCATGAAACCTGAGGTGAGGCTATGATTAAACATGACACTTAGGTGAGGTGCCAGTTCATATTGTAGTTCATGTAGTACACAGCCCGGGATGTCATCTGGTCCCATGGATGCTGTATTCTTGGCTTTAGAGAGTGCGTTTTGTACCTGTGTGGCTATTATTACTGGAATTTGGCAATCTTCCGGTATTGAGATGGGCCATTTAGGGGGTGAAGTTGGCACTGAATCGATCTGCCAGGATATTGGCAATATCCTTTGGATCAGTATATTTAATGCCATTCTGTTTTAGCTCAGAGCAGATCTGAGCATTGCCATTTAGATTCTTGACATAGCTATAGAATGCTTTGTGGTTGTCTTTGGAATCTTTGGCAATTTTATTTTCGTAACTAGCTTTGGAGGATTTTATGAGGCATCTCAGTTTCTTACTGAGGCTAGTAAGGGAGATTTTTGCATCCTGGGATTTTCCTCTTTTCTGCAAAAGTTTCTTCCTTTTGTTGTAAAGTTTGTTTATGGCAGGGGACCACCATATTGGCTTCCTTTTTTTGGATGAGAGCATTTTGGTTCTATCTGGGATGGCACGATTCATGCATGAGTGGATGTGCTCATACAGTGCCTTAATGTAGGATTCAGCAGTTGAACTTTCAGTTCCCGATGTGTTGAATCCTTATTGCATTTTTAATAATGGACGATGCCAGAACTCTATTATCTTGCTACAATATGTGTCAAGTTGCATAAATTGTGTATGAGCTCCAGCTTTTTTTGTCCTGCTCAATATAAATTTGGTGACTGAGATGAATCATTATATACAAAACTATTTTTATTTCTTTCAGGCTAAAATTGTGGACCCCATTACAGGGCTTATAGTACCTCTAAACACACCTGGAGAGATCTTCATCCGTGGTTACTGCAACATGTTAGGCTACTGGGCTGATCCAGAGAAAACCGAAGAAGCTATAACTGCTGACCGATGGTATAAAACAGGGTAGGTGAACCTCAACTGTCAGGCAATAAGTAACATATGTCTAACTGCTACCAAGGTGAAGTATAAAATGGTAATGCTTTCACTATACCAGATTTGTAATCTTTTACAAGTGAACTTGTCAGTTAAGCATGATTGAGTGATGTGTGGCAGAAAAGCATCATATTTGAAGGTCAGATATAATACACACACACATTTATATATATATATATATATATATATATATATATATATATATATATATATATATATATATATACACACATCTAAAATTAACCGCACTCAAAAAAATATTGAACGAAGAGAAGAAATTTTAACTAAGAAATTAACTTCGTGACAATAACAGCATTGAAAAAATAGTAAATCACACCAACAACTCTTGTAGTACTTTAGCGCTTTCGTCTTATTTATTATCAAGACATCTTCAGAAAGACATGTTTCATAACTATGAGCAATCATTTTCACTTTCTTTAAATACATTAGTTCTAGCAGGCCATTTAAATTAACAACAGTTCCTTTTCAATAGTAAAGTGTGAACAGGCAGGGTGCTGTGTGCATTTTCATTAACATTACAATCACAGTTACATAAGGTAAATTGATCAGACAGTAACAGCCTTGTGGTGCTGTGTGCATACTAATATGGATTGTGTGCAAAAAGGGATTGTGTGCAAAAAAAAGAATTGTGTGTAAAAAAAGGGATTGTGTGCAAAAAGGGATTGTGTGCAATAGTAGGTTGTCAATTTGTTTAAAGTTTTGTTGTACCTGGTTGATGTTGACCTTTTTGTAGAACTGGTTGTCCATGAGGAATGCTTCAATTGTTTGGATATATCTCTCCTGTTCCATCACTACTATCCCGGATCCCTTGTCAGCCTTCATGATCCATATGGATTTGTCCTGACTCAGTTCCTTCCAAGCCTGTCTTTCTTTCCTGTTCAGGTTGTACCACTTTGCCGAGGGCTTATCAGAAAGGAGTTTCCTGATATCCCTTTTGCAGGTACTCACAAAGAGGCTCAGTGTGTTGCAGAGTGCAGGAGTGTACAGGCTGTTCATGGTAAGGGGTCTGTTGTTATCTTCCGAGCTTTCCTCATCTTCTTCCTCTTCATATTGTTGTATATCTAATTTTAGTTGTAACTTTCTCAGGTAGCACTTGAGGTCCAGGATAACATCCGCCGTGTTGGCCCTCTGCGCCGGGATGAAAAAAAAGCCTTTCTTCAGTACCTTATGATGGCTTTCTGAGAAAACTCATGTGGTGAGGTTAAAGATGTCATCTACCCCTGCTGGAGACCTGCAGATGAGGAACAAATTGACAACCTACTATTGGAACTGTACCTCAGGGATGAGATCTCTCAAGACAAAAAAGACTTCATGCAGGTCATGACACCCAGCCTTAGAAAATTTTTTGGAATCCCCAAGGTTCACAAGAACCCTGAAAATCCACCTTTCCGCCATGTGGTATTGAACTGAAGGACAAAAACAGAAAAGATTTCACAATACGTGGACCACATCCTTAACCCCATTGTACTGAACAGCAAATACTACACCAAGGACTCCTGGGCTTTTCTAAATGACATCTCCAAACTAAGGCTGGATGGAGGGGAATATTTACTGGTCACCCTAGATGTAGAAGCACTCTACACAAACATCCCCATGCCAAAGGACTGACCCTCACCAGACAGTACCTGAACAGGCACTCCAACTTAAGCAGGACTAAGATTAATACTGTATGCAGGTTAATAGAAAAAGTATTAAGAAATAACTTCTTTCAATTCAACAGGAAGATTTACCACCAACAGAAAGGGGTAGCCATGGGGTCCAAAATGGCCCCGGCATATGCAAACTTAGTCCTCAGTGCCTGGGAAATGGATAAGATTGAATCACTGCCCGGGTTCAACAACACCATAATGTACAGGCATTATATTGA
The DNA here is from genome assembly GCF_019279795.1 of Protopterus annectens. Lineage (NCBI taxonomy): Eukaryota > Metazoa > Chordata > Ceratodontiformes > Protopteridae > Protopterus > Protopterus annectens. Next base: position 1,548,528,496 of record NC_056746.1, on the reverse strand, counting down.
TGACGTCTTTTTTGTCTGGAAGGGGGACAGACTTTCTCTGAGCAATTTTCTGGAAACCCTTTTCCAGAGTCTGGACTTCCTGACCCTCACGGTAGGACATATCAGAACCACCACTCAATTCCTGGATATCCACCTCACTATAGACCCAGAAAGTGAACAGTTTGACTCCAACATCTACCACAAGCCCAATTTCTGGAATAACTATCTAGAGTTCAGCAGCCAGCATCCCCATTTCATGAAAAATAATATTGTAAAAGGACAATTCATCCAGTTATCTAGACTCATTTTTAGGGACAAGGCTTTCATCAAGGAAGGTTTTTACCTCAGAAACTTGTTCTTAGAAAGAAAATACCCAGAGTATTTAGTGGATAACCTGTTCCAAGAGATCATACAGCACAGACACTCCAAGTACCCACCAATCCTGGAAAAGGGATTCACAGCAAGGGCACAGAATGGACCGAATAAAAAGGACTGGGTGTCTAGTTTCCCCCTTCCAATTTCCACAGATATGTTTGGAATCAGAGGGGTCCTCACCAACAATTGGGACATCTTGGGAGGAGAAAAAGGTCTGACAAAGTTACTTGGGACATCCCCGAATTTCTGTTTCAAATGAACCTCTTCTTTTGGTGGTGTGTTCGAGAGGAATAAAACCCCATCCCCACAGAGCAAAGTATCAACAGAACCTGGAATGTCTGACTGCGACAAGTGTGTCGCCTGTATACACATACGAAAAGACAACTACGTCATCTTCCCGCACCACAACAGAACTGTCAGTCTACATGACCACTATGACTACAACACAAAAAAATGTAGTCTACTGTGCTTTCTGCGAACACTGTGGGAATTTCTATATCGGCAAAATGAACAGAAAGCTGAGTAGCCATATTAAAGAACACATTGCAGCAATACACAAACAGGACAGCTTGAATGCCTTGGCTAAACATAGTGCTATTTGCCCAAACTTCACAGGATTCAAATTCACAGCACTGGAAAAAATAACAGAATTTGTAGGGGACATGGACACATTCCTGCAAGTCCGGGAATTAAAATGGCAGATAGAACTGAGAGCTGATGTCTATCCAGGTCTCAATGAGACACTGAACATTAAATGTGCACTTAAATGGTATAGAGATTGAAATGTGATAGGGTTTGAAGAATTGTGCAAGAGGGTTTGAAGAATTGTGCAAGTGGATTTAATGTGTTTATGGATTTACAACTGTGCAAGTGAATATAATGTGTTTCCTCTCTCTCTCTGACTTTTGCCTCCCCCCTACACACATGCTCCCAGTCACCAGGCTAGCCCCCACTGACCCCACCAACAACCCCCCGGTCTCACTTTTTACACAGCCATTCAAGAGGTGATACCATCTGAACCAGCCCACGGGCAGTACCATCCACACTGACAGTCTTCTGGGACACTCTATTATTCTATGCTCCACACTCCTTGTCATGGGCAGCCCCCTAACAGCCCCCCCTCAAGTCCACACCACATTTCTCCCACTCCTCCATCAGGTGGCATACCCACACATTTCTTTACATACACATTGATACCCAAGCATAGTAAGACTCTCTACCTGACTCCTCCACCTTCCTCCGTGCCCTTCTTTACTTACCTTTGGAGGCAGGGACTCATAAGTTACATATTTATATTAGAATTATCACAGCATGACTCTCATCCTTCCCGGTTCCCCCATATTTTTAATACATTTTTTTTTTTTTTTTGCTTTTGCACACAATCCCTTTTTTTGCACACAATCCCTTTTTGCACATGATCCCTATTAGTATGCACATGGCACCACAAGGCTATTACTGTCTGATCAATTTACCTTATGTAACTGCGATTGTAATGTTAATGAAAATGCACACAGCACCCTGCCTGTTCACACTTTACTATTGGAAAGGAACTGCTGTTAATTTAAATGGCCTGCTAGAACTAATGTATTTAAAGGAAGTGAAAATGATTGCTCATAGTTATGAAACATGTCTTTCTGAAGAAGTCTTGATAATAAATAAGACGAAAGCGCTAAAGTACTACAAGAGTTGTTGGTGTGATTTACTATTTTTTGAATGCTGTTATTGTCACGAAGTTCATTTCTTAGTTTATATATATATATATATATATATATATATATATATATATATATATATATATATATATATGTGTGTGTGTGTGT
>NC_056746.1:1548411322-1548521322 GCF_019279795.1 Protopterus annectens | reverse complement strand
GTCCACATTATCCACCAGCGGCTTTGGCTTTACTATTTCTTTACTATTTCTTTGCCTATTTTGCAGCCTCCAAATAATGGGCCTCTTGACATCTGATGCTCACATTTCATTGGGTTGGCAAGTAAATTCAAGTCTTGTGCAAGGGGTCTAACACAGCCTGGACCATCAGGAGATGGCTTTCAGAGTATTTTGAGAAGATGACTATAATGTTAATGCAAACCACATAAATGCATGATGTGCAGTATAAAGACCATATCAATTAGCCTCTGAAAGTTTGCTGTTTCTGAATGAATTCCAACTGGCATATCCATATAGTCAAGAGAGGCCATCTGATGTGAAGAATACCTATTTCACTGACTTCAGTGGCTAGTAGCATTTATCTATATGCCTTTGTTAAATCCAAAGTGGACAGAAATTTTGCCTTACCTAATCTGTTAACTAGCACCCCCACTCAGGATATAGGATAAGAATCAAACTTGCAAATGCTATTTACTTTTCTAACATCATTACAAAATGTTATAATCCTATTAGTTTTGGGAACCAATATAATGAGGGTTATTCCACTTACACTAGGATTCTTCTATAACCCATGGTTTTTGCATTTTCTGTCCCTGCTCCTTAACTGCTTGGTACTGAAACTCCAGTATCTACTTTGGCTTTAGCTTTACGTTTTCACTAGAGTTTCAGTATTGTGCTAGATTAACCTGGTCTTGTCAGGTAACTCTGAATGTGTGTCCCTGTTTCTAATTATAAAATGTTTTTTGTTTGTTTCTGAGACCCATTTGCAGGAAACTTGCCTTCCTTGGCAACCATAATAATCACTAAAGGGAGTTCAGATTCTTTCCAGGTCTTTAGAGGATTTAGTAGATGTATTTTTTTCTGATTTTTTTTTCATAGCATAGTTTACTTCGCTTATTTTCTGTGTGACTTCAAAAAAATGTCCTTGGCACTTTGTTGTAAGCTTGTCTTCAGAAGTGGACACAAAGACAGGCATTCTGTTCTCTCCTCTCACTAAGATTAATATTTTTATTATAAGCCTTCTGTTGTGAATTACATTGCTTAACCTTTCTTGCAAGTCAGTAAAGTTCTTCATCACACTTTCCAAAGAGTTGCTTACCTCTTTCAGTGTTTTGTTGACTATATTTTGTAACTATTGAGGTTGTCTGCCATGTAATAGTTTGAATGTAGTGAATCTAGCTGAGGTCTGAGGTACCTCCATGACAGCAAACATAGGGAGGGAAGCAGTTGGCCGTATTTTCTGCCACCCTCTTGTACAGCTTTTCTCAACATGGACTTTTAGGGTTTTGTTAACATGCTTAGCTAGCTCAGCTGTCTGAGGCTGGTATACAGAGGCCCTCAGCTGTTTCATCTTAAAGAACTGGACACCTCACATTATGCATTACTTTAGACGTGCATTCATAGAGACTTACTAGGTTATTGATCCATGAGGATGTTAAGAACCCTATCTCTGCATTCCCATGACTGTTTTGACCCTTATAATTTTAAGTACAAGTAACCCAGAGCTGGTCAGATCATTTACCTGTTACCCCATCCATAATGGACAAGAGTAATAAACAAGGGTGAATTTGTACCTTCCCATCCCTTTATCCAGATTACATTTGAATGAAGTAAGGACAGTATTTTCTTTATGTGGAGAAAAAGATGATTCCAAATAGATGGTATTCTCTATATCCCCTAACAGCATGTTCTATTTGTGGTGTAGAAGAGATTAAGATAGAACGTTGTGTAAAATATTACTATAATGGTAAATGTCCTTGCCTTCACTGTCGCAGTATTAACATATGGGGATTCCCTGCCATGGAAGCCCGACATCAGGGCAATCTACCAAAGATTCCTTTTGCTTTAAAGGTATGCTGAACATCACCCAAATTCTCCTTGCGTAGGGTAGGGCATAAAGGTGACGTTCAGGCCTACCATAGTCAGAACTGATTGCCCCAGTAGGAAAACCAGTCCAAGGACTCCAAGAGAAAATCTGCACATCCAGCAAAGAAAAGGTCTGGGGGAAGGAGGGAGTGAATACTGCAGCAGTGAAGGCAAGGATATCTACCATTATGGTAAGAATTTACATGATTGTACTATGTCCTTACAATCACTGCTGCAGTATTCTTAACATATAGAAGAGTGTCAAAGCTCAAGAGGAAACTAGGGACAGGGAAGTAGCAGAAGAGTCCCCTAAAAATCCATGAAAAATGGCACTACCAAAACCAGACCTAGTTCTAGAAATATCATCCAACTTGTAGTGCTTGGTAAAGGTATGCACAGACATCCAGGTAGCAGATTCAAGAATGGAATTAGTATCTAAGTTCTTGAAAAAAGCACCAGAAGAAGTCACAGCTCTAGTAGAATGAGCCTTGTGTGAAGAGGAAAGGCTTTTGCCATGAAAAATGTAGCAAAAAGAAATAGTCTTAGAAATACAAGAAAAAATAGTTTGCTTGCATAAAGCAAGTCCCAAAGATCTAGGGTGAAAAGAAACAAATAACAGATAATATTTTCTAATAGCCTTAGTCTTATCCAAATAAACCCTGAGTTGCCTATGCATGTTCCAAGTATACAGCATACTCTCACTGTCAGTTTGCAGAAAGGAGAAAAAAGTAGGCAGATTAATAGACTAATTAAGTGATAACTCATTAAACCCCTTAGACATAAAAGAAAGATTAGTGTGCAAGGACACTCTGTGCTCATGAAAGATCAAAAAAGGTTGACAAGCCATAAAGGCTTGCAACTCAGACACCAGTCTGACAGAAGCAAAAGCTAGCAAAAGAGCGGTCTTCCAGGAACAATGTTGAAAGGAAACTGAAGTAGCAGGCTCAAAAGGAGTATGAATCAACTTTTCCAAAACAAAATTAAGATCCCAAGGAGAAAAAATAGGCTTCCTGGGAGGTCAAAATGCACGCACTCGAGACACTCCTCAGTATGGAGAACATTGACATCTGTGCAGTAACAGAAACTTGGTTTAAGGCTCCTGAGAGCACCCCAGCACTACTAGGCTATAACTCATACCATACCTTTACCTTTCGGCCACAGAACCAGGACTGAAACACAAAAGGCGGGGGTGTATCCATATTCATCAAGGATACCCACACCTTCAGGTTAGTGGTGCAGCACAATGCATCAGAGATCATCCATGTGCAACTAACAATGGGCAAAACTGCAATCCAAATTGTAGCTTGCTACAGATCACCCACCATGGCCCAGGACCCCCATTCCACATTTTTGGAGTCACTGGGAAATATGAATGTCTGACCAAACACCTTAATACTGGGTAATTTCAATTACCCAAACATAAACTGGGAGAACTACTCAAGTGCTAACTCCCTTGCCCAGTGCTTCCTAGAATGTATAAACTCAAATGCCCTGGATCAGCTGGTCAACACCCCCACCAGAGGGAACAACGTATTGGTCCTGGTCATCACCAACATGGGCGACCGATGTTCCACACCAGAGGTCAACTCCTCGCTAGTTAGATCAGACCATAGACTAATCACTCTGGATATCCACATTCCGTCCCCACCCCCAATCAAGGAAACCACCATGAAAAACCTTTCAAAAGCAAACTTCACATTACTTAAGACTGAGGTGGAAAGGTTCACAGCCCCCATGCTAAAGGACAATGCTGTCCAAGCTGCTGAAACCTTTACAAAGGCACTCTATGAGCATCTGCAGGAATGCATGGATCATGCTATCCCAAGTAAAACCAAGACTCATTCCTCCAAGAAAAGGAAACCAGTCTGGTGGACCCCTGCCATAAACAAGCTATACAACAGAAGGAGGAAACTAGTACAGAAAAGAGCAAATTCCCAAGAAGGAAAGACATCCCTGATCAGTATCAGCAAGAAACTACGATCCCTCATTAAATCATCCAAGGCTAGTTTCGAAAGAAAAATTGCCAATGACTCCAAAGATAACCACAAAGCGTTCTTTAGCTATGTCAAGAACCTAAGTGGAAACTCTCAGATCTGCTCTGAGTTAGTGCAGAATGGCACAAAATACACTGAACTGACTGATATTGCAAACATTCTGGCAGACAGGTTTAGTGCAAACTTCACCCCCCTCTCACCCCCTAAAGGGCCCATAAGCATACCAGAAGAATGTAGGGCCCCGTCAATCACCGATGCACAGGTTAAAACAGCCCTACCCAAAGCCAAAACACAGCTTCAATGGGACCGGACGGGGTCCCAGGCTGTGTCTTACAAGAGCTCCAAAATGAACTAACCCCTCACCTAAACATACTGTTCAAACTCAGCCTCTCTACAGGCTATGTACCCATAGAGTGGCACACAGCAACAGTTATCCCACTCCACAAAGGTGGAGCCAAATGGACCCCGGGAACTATCGCCATATAAGCCTGACTATCCTGGTCTGCAAAGCTATGGAACGCATCATCATGGAACTCATTAACAAAGACATTGGGAACCTCCAAACCTTGGAACCTACCCAGTTTGGCTTTGTTAAGGGAAGATCATGCCTCCTTAACCTGGTGGACTTCTTTGAGATGGTTACCACGGCATTAGACGAGGGAAAGGAGGTCCACACAGCCTACCTAAACCTCGCAAAGGCTTTCGACACCATTCCCCATTCTAGTATTATAGACAAGCTCACCAGCATGAGCATAAACCCCTACGTCACGAGATGGGTTGCAAACTGGCTCATGGATAGAACCCACATGGTGAGAGTTGCAGGCTCTATGTCCGACTCTAAACCGGTTATAAGTGGCGTCCCCCAGGGCTCAGTCCTAGGACCCCTCCTGTTCGGTATATACTTCTCAGAGGTACAGGCAAGCATAGGAGGACTATGGCTGACCAAGTTTGCAGACGACTGCAAACTAGGAGCCATAATTGATTCTCTGACTGATACAGACACCCTTCAGATGGATCTCACTCAGATGGATACCTGGTGTCAAAATCATGGCCTCAAGCTAAATGCCAAAAAGTGCATAGTCATCCCCTTTGGAAAAAACTAAATACCCGCGAACTACCACATAGGTGGTAGTCCCCTAAATACAGGAAATGTAATAAGGGATCTGGGGACCCAAGTAGATAGTAATCTCTCCTTTGAAAATCATATTGCCAAGGTGGTTAGAAAATCCTTCTATGTGGCCCACCTAATCACAAAAGGGTTCACATCTAGAGCAAAAGAGGTCATTGTGTCTATCTACTCATCACTCATTAGACCCATCATAGAATACACCACCTCATTTGGGATGTACCTTACAAGACACCTGCAATAGCTGGAAAGGCCACAAAAGTACCTCACCAAGAGGATTACTGGCCTCAAACAGATACCCTATGTAGCCCAACTCAAGTAACTCCAGCTGTACTCAGTTGCATACCGTTTACTCAGAGGTGATCTCTGCCTGACATACAAGGCCATGTCCAACCCAGAATTGATGGACATGCTCCACCTAAAAAAAAACAAATCCCAGAGAGCCACACGCTCTAGAGATATAAACCTCACCACAACGATAAATAGGACATGCTGGAGAGATAGATTCTTATCCCAGAGACTCCCCATGCTTTGGAACAGTATTCCAATATACATCAGGCAGAGCCCCTCACTAACACTCTTCAAGAGAAACCTTTACAGCTGGATGGGAAACAGAAAATTTACCCCGTGGATCACTGCACTGGCTCTGCTGGACAGTAGCGCAGTGAACTGATGGCTGTGCTGGACAGTGGCACAGGGAGCTAATCTAAGGGGGTGGCGAAAGCCAACACATTCTGGCTAGGCTTATAAATGCCCTTGGGCAGATAGTCTAGTACTTACCTATGAACCTATAATATTGGGTCTATATTACGAGATTGAAAACCCATTTCAGAGAACACCACAACACCAACACATATAGTGCGAACTACGGTAATGGCGAATGTTCAAAACCATGAAACACGAAATGTCAAAGTGTCATGATTGGCCCGTCTGCGGTATAGCTCCATAAGGTAAGTGTGCGATAGTTATGGACCTTAGGGTTAGGGTGCAGGTTAAGGTAAGTGCATAGATAGGTAATGTATGTAAGGTTTAGTGTAGGGTTAGAAGTAGGGTTTTGTTAAGTGTATGTGTGTGGATTATTTGTTTTGTTTGGGTATATGTCTGTAGGGTAAGTGTGCGATAGTTACGGACCTTAGGGTTAGGGTGCAGGTTAAGGTAAGTGCATAGATAGTAATGTATGTAAGGTTTAGTGTAGGGTTAGAAGTAGGGTTTGGTTAGTGTATGTATGTGTTTTATTTATTATGTTTGGGTTTGTAGTGCGCGGTGGTGTTGGCGGACTATGATGATTCGAGATTTGAAATTTTGCGGATTAGGGGGTTCAGGCTATGTGTGTCGGTGTTGTGGTGTTCGTTGAAATGGGTTTTCGATTTCGTAATATAGACCCTTAATATTAAGGATGCCTTTAAGAAATTGTGTCACCTCAAATCTAGATGCTAAAGGAGGAGAAAAAGGCAAAATAGCAGAGACAGCTGATAAGTGGGCCTTAATAGAAGAATAGGCCAAACCAGCATTGAGCAACTCACACAAATAAGAGAGAACCAAAAGAACATCCACAGTAAGCGGGTCCAGGTTACAAGAGAGACACCAAATAGAAAACCTCTTCCATTTGGTTAAGTAAGATTTCCTAGTGATAGGTTTCCTGGCCTCCTGCAGGACTTGCAGCATGTCCTCAGAAAAAAAGGTGTCTATGAGGAATCAAAATCCTATCACCCACAGTGTGAGCTGAAGCATGGGCAGGTGGGGATGGATAAGAGATCCCCTGTCTTGTGAGAGTAGATCCACCCTGTGAAGTGATTTGTGATAATTGCCCCTGGCTAAATGCATTAGAAGAGGGAACCACTGCTGTCATGGCCAAAAGGGAGTCACCAAGAAGATTTTTGGGAGCATCATGTTGAATTTTGAACAGGACTTTTGGAATGAGAGGAAGGGGAGGGAATGCATAAAGAAATATACCCTGCCAAGAAAATGAGAGGGAGTCTACCTTCCACACCATAGGACTTAGGACTCTGGCACAAAACAGAGGAACTTGTTTGTTGAGAGGGGAGGCAGAAAGATCCACTTGTGGAGTACCCCACTACTGGATAATGTCCAAAAACACATGCTGTGAATCATCCATTCATGGGACTGACTTAAGGACCTGCTCAGATTGTCTGTCACAATGTTCTGACCAGAAGTAATAAAAACTGTATGAAAAGTCATTTGATACTTGACAGCAAGATCCCATACCAGAAGTGCCAACAAGCAAAGAAGAGAATATTTCGTTCCTCCTTGTTTGTTGATATACCACATCACTGTAGTATTGTCTGAGAACACCTTGACAGGCACTGGAGGGAAAAGAGGATGAAACACCTAGACAGCCAGCAAAAGAGCTCTCATCTCTTTGACATTAATGTGTTCCTTCTGCTGATGAGGCAATTACACCCTCTGAACTTTAAGGTAGCCAAATGTTGCCACCATCCCATGTCTGAAGCATCTGTGAAGAATTTCTGAGAGGAAAGAGGGGGATGAAAAGGTATCCCTGGATTCAGAGACAACTGCTGAATCCACCAGTGAAGTTCCTGTCTGAGACAAGGAAGAAGAGGAACTACAAAGTCTAGAGGATGTGCATGTTGAAGCCACACTGACTTCAGAAACTACTGAAACTTTTTCATGTGAAGTTTGGCCAGAGGGAGCATCAGAATGGAGGATGCCATGAAAGCCAGAGCTCTCAGAAACTCCCTGGTGGTAATGGAAGCCAGAAGAAGAAGAGTGTGAAAGAAAGAAATTAGAGTAAGTCCTTTGAACCAGGCAGGGAAGCCAGTAATGGCACCGTCTGAATCCTGCCACCAAGAAAATCATGATCCTGAGAAAGAGTCAGAGAAGACTTTTTGAAATGTATAGTGAACCCCAGACTTTGACAAAAGGAAATGGCAAAATAAAGATTTTGCAAAAGGGTCTCTGGAGAGAATGCCTGAATCTACAGGTCATCCAAGTAAGGAAATATTTGGATCCCTTGAAGCTTGCAAAAATTAATCACAGGAGCAAGGCATTTGGTGAACACCCTTGGGGCAGTAGAAAGGCCAAAGGGCAAAGCAGAGAACTGAAAATGCTAGGAAACAACAGAGAAATGCAAAAACTTCCTGAAAAGAGGATGGATCAGAATATGGAGATAAGCATCCTTGAGATCCAGAGACACCATATAGCCCTGAGGGAGCAAGATGAGAAATGGAATCTGAATGGACAACATCTAAAAGGAAGGCACTTTTAGAAAAGTGTTCATATTAGAGAGGCCTAGAATAGGTCTCCAAGTGCCCTTTTTCCTGGGCACTAGAAACAGTCTGGAGTAGAAGCTTTTCTCCCGTTGGGACACAGGCATCTCTTGAAAAGTACCCTGAGTTGAGAGATTTTGAAGAACCTCTGGGGAAAAGGGAAGTTGTTCCTGAGGAGGCTGAGGAATGCCCATAAAAGGAGTATGGGATTTCCACATCATGAAATACCCCTGATGAATGATAGCCAGAACCTTAGAGTCCTGAGTAATCTGAAGCCAAACAAGAAGAGAAAGAGAAAAGCAAATAAAAAGAGGAATGTGGCTGGGGAGGGATGGATAGTTATACAGTACCTAGTTTGTTTGGAATGAAAGGCTTTTGTAGTCCATGAAAACTGAGGAGCCTTAGTAGGGGGAACCCATTTGCCACTCTTCTTACCTTCAGTAGAAGGGCGGGATTGTCTGCGATCAAAGGCAGGCTTAATGGGGTAGTTTCTATAAAATTTCAGCACAGGAGAAACAAACACATGTTTACTCGGGTCTATATCATGAAATCGAACTTCCAAAATGTCGAACACCGTAAGTTCGAACTTGGAAGATGGAATTCGGATAACATCGAAACTTCAAAACAGCAAATTTTGTTCCCAGGGAAAAAAATTCACTGTTCTGAAAAACACACACATAACACAATCAACCAAACACCTTCAAACCTTACACTAAACTTAACATACACCATTATCTATGCACTATCCTTAACCCAGCCCTAACCCTAAAGTCCGTCACTACCGACCCGTGCCCTAACCCTAAAGTACGTTACTATCACACACTTACCTGACCCGCGTCCTAACCCTAAAGTCCATCACTATCGCACACTCGCGCCCTAACACTTAACTCTGTCACTATCATGCACTTACCTGACTCGCGCCCTAACCCTAAAGTCCATCACTACCCATTCATACACTTACCTTGACCCGATCTGAAAATGCCAAAGTCGCAGAAACGGCTAACCAAATTCTTTCCCTGAGAAAGAATTCGGGTTTCCGTGGCTTCGACATTCTCACCTTTCAAACTACCAAGTTCGGCATTCTTTACATTCAATTTCATGCTAGAAACCTGTTTACTGTCCAGTAAGGCCTCACCCTTATCTTGAAGGAACTTAACCAAACCAGCAGCATCTTCTCCAAACAAAAAGCTTAGAATCCAAAGGAGCATCCATCAACTTAGCCTTAATATCATCAGGAAGAGGTTGAAGCCTAAGCCAAGAATACCTCCTCATCACTGAAACAAAAACAGCAGTTCTAGAAGAGGCATCTGACACATCATAACTACGTTTAATAGAATAACAAGTGGCTTGAGAGGTAACCCCTACCAAGTTAAGAACAGAAGATTTATCTTTGGAGTATGGAAAATCAGAAATATGTTGACAGGCCTGAGAAAGAAAAGCCAACACATACCTAGACATATGGGTGTGATAATTAATATCCCTAAAAGCTAGGGTAGCAGAAGTGTAACCCTTCTTTCCCAGCCTTGTCATAACCCTGCCGTCCTTGTCATAACTTGGTCGAAGGAAGCAAATTTGACAGCTTATCAGAGGCTACACACTAAAAAGGGGTCAACAGCAGGACATTTTTATAAAAAAAAAAAACAATCCTCAGGCACCCTATAAAACCTGTCAAGTTTCTTGGGAGCAGGGAGCAGGGAATCAGGTGTACAAGAGGCATTGTGAGAAAGCATCCAGAAAAGCAGCCAAAACAGGAGGAATAACCACAGGCTTAGGAGATTCCAACTGCACCAACTCATTGTATCTCTTATGGATATCAGAGACCTAAGCACAATCCCACTTAAAAAAAAAATCCATCATCCTAGAGAGTGTGTCCCCAAAGGAAATTTCCTCAAAAGAAACATTAGGACTAATAGATTCCTCCTCCTCTGACCGATAGTCCAAAAGAGAAGGAATTTGAATTGAATAATTCAGTGATTTGTCATCAGAATCTGACTCATCCTCAGAAGAATCCTGTTCTCTAAGCTTTTTAAAGAGAGTAGAGGACCAAGGAGGAGCAGGAACCAAAACCCTTTGAGGAGGCTTTAAGGACATTAAAGCAGTAAATAGCCCCTGAGTAAAGGCCTGCCAGTCACTTTGTTGATCCCTAGGAGCAGAAAAAATGTTTAAGTTTTTGTTTAATCTTTAAGGGAACATCCCCTCCAAAAAACTGACAAGGCTCAGACCCAGGATAACAGCTGAGAACCGTAGTATGAACTTCTTGTCCAACTAAAAATGGAGGAACTCCCCTAGGCCCCTCAGAAAAAATAAGCCATGGTTCCCTCTGAGCATCTGAAATGGATACCTGCAAAGGCTCTTTAGATGTGCTGCCAGCTGGGTCCTCACTGGCCTCAAACATAGTAATGGCAGGGAAATCTGGCAACACAGCTGGGCTAGCCTCGAGGTTTGTAACAACTCAGGAGAAACACCTAGCACTGTCTGGACAGGGGAAGATTCCAGTCGTACCTTTTCACCTTCTTCTTCCCTAACTGCTGACCCTTGGGGTGGGTGATTCCTTCCATTGTATCTTTGTCGAGAAGTGTAAGATGCTAGTTCTCAAGATACAAGGAAAGGAAAGAAAGTCTACTGCAAACGGTTTGTGGGATGAATGCCTGAAAAACTGAACAAGATGCATGGTCATGAAAAGCTCCTAGACAAAAAAGACACATTGTGATGGCCTTTATGGAGACTCTGTCTCCCACACTGGCATTTGCCCTTCCTGGATGACATTAACCCCAAAAAGCACAAAACAAGACAAGAAAAAACAAACCCCCAAGTGCGGCACGTATCTGCAACTGCAAAGAAGTCAGCAAACAGGTGTATGTAGTCACTGGAGAATGAAAATGGATTTAGCTGGCAGAAAATGGATGCAGATAGACTGACAGTGAAAAGATATGTTTGGACTGGCAGCAAAGAAGTTCTGACTGTGGTAGGTCTGAACATTAATTTTTATGCCCTACTCTACACAAGGAGCATCTGCATATGTTAAGAATACTGCAGCAGTGAATGTAAGGACATCTCATGAGCAGGAATTTATGCCACCACAAGACTTACAGATTTTAAGTAGACCTGGGAGGATGGGGGGGGGGGTCTGTTGAGGTTCTGAATGTGAGGCACAGCTCAAGCCTCAGTAGCCTGTATAATACTGAGAGGAGCAACAAGGCTTTGAGTTGGTCATTGCATTTTTTTGGCTTAGGGCCTTGATTTTCTTGGTGAGAAAGTATTACAGTTATTCAAGCTATGTTAAGCATTTGGATAGATAAGTAAAGAAGGGGCATTATACTCTGATTGGCCTAATGAGTGCTGAATACAGTGGATTTATCACTGGACCTAAACACTATATCCTCACTAATAATCTGCTCAATCAAAAAGGATGGTCTTACAACACTGGATGCATGGTGATTGAAGGAAAGTTTCCCAGCTCCCTAGCTACTAGATCACTTTTCAGAGGTGTGTTGTTAACGTGATAGTTACAGGGGATATCATGCTTGCTGAAAGAGACTGTTATACATTTTTTTAGCATTTAGTTTTAGTTTATGGTTATGACATCAGCTATGTGTTTGGGAAATGCCCTTTTGGAGACTTGTTGAGTTGTGGAGAGTTTATGATGATACTGAGTTTACAATCATCTGCAAACCTATTCAGCCATTAACCCTTAACATTAGCTTTGACTTCCAAGACGTAAATGCCAAAAAGAAATGGGTCACTAGTGGCATATCTTTTGTAGGAGGTAGAGATGCCCACCTTAACTTCCTGGATTCTATTTGTGAGCCAGTTTGTAATCCAATGAGTTACATAAGGATTTACTTTTAGCTAGGAGAGTTCATGAACAACTTTGTGATGTCTAGATATGCTGTGTGTACCAATTTTCCCTCATCCATTGTTTCAGTAACCTTTTGAAGAAGTCAGTGTACTTAAGTAGGCAGGATCTGGCCTTGACAGAACCAAAATGGCTTGGGTGAATCATTTATAGGTTACCTATGTCTTTATTTATGAATTCTATAATTATCCTCTTCATATCCTTACAGATGAGGCTGACTAGACTTACAAGACTATAATTACTCAGGTCCATTGATGCCCCATCTTTGTGTACGGGGATGACTGTTGCTGTCCTCCATTTGTCTAACAAAAAGCTTGTTTGGAGGCTGATACTTTGTAGCCTCAGTAGGGTTCTTGACAGGTCCTGTTTCAGACTGGTAAGTAGACAGCCTGGTATGTTATCTGTTCCTGTAGAAGCAGTGATCTTGGGTCTTAGAAAGTGTTTTTCGAGATATATTTCTTGGAAGATTTGGGGGGTGTAGATGTGAGAATGTAATCTGGAAATATAATGGAAGGAGCTGAAGTTAGAGCTAAATGTATCTGATAGTAGATTGGCTATATTCCCATGGTCTGAATAGTGCTGGACATTGTTGCTGAGGTTTTTAACTTAGTTAAGGCTTTATGGTTGCTTTTTGCCTGGGTGGTTATTTGTACCTCATACTGAGCTTTGATTTGATCAGGGATCAAAGTTCCTTGTTAAGTTTAGCAAGAACATTTCTGACATCTTGAAATTACATTTATTACTGCATCCAGTGATTTTTTTGTTCTTTTACTGCACAGCTGGTTTATATGTGGCTTCTGTTTGTCTACTCACATGCAACAACTGGAATTCCCACAGAGATACTTTACTAAAAGGATGCAAGGCCTAAACAACATGTCCTACATGGACTGCCTCAAAGCCCTGTCACTATACTTGGGAAACTACAGACTTCTAAGAGGTGACCTGTGTCTGGCATACAAGGAATTATCTTACCCAATACTGATGGATTTACTGCACATTAGCAAATCAAATGTCATAGAAATACTCAGTCTGGGGATCTAAACCTCTTCTGCAACATCAACAGAATAGTTTGCCAGGACACATAAATCTCACAGCAGATACCGTTGTTCTGGAACAGACTCCCTGTCCATGTAAAACAAAGTTCATCCCATTTTAGATGGGAAGCAGAAACTTTACACAAGGACTACTAATTACCCCTGTACTACTAATGGACAGAGGTAGCTCCTAAATGCTTTATCCCATACACAGGTCCCTCAAATTACCTATAGTATCAAATTATCTATGGTATATCCCACTTATTCTCATTATGGGTAAAATATAATTACTGACCATGGGTAAGGACAATATATAACCAAATCAAACAGGTTATTTCAAGCACAAAAATGGAAATGGCTAGCCAAATACTTACCTATGAACCTACAATGGAACCAAATGCACAACAGTGCTACTCTAGCCAGCCTATTGTTAAGGGAAAATGTAATTTGTTGACTTTTTATTACATGCTCAAAGAAGAATTGTATAAGGGTTCTCTGTTGAATGTAGTACTTATGGATTTTAGGAAAACCTTTCGTAGAGTTGGAACAAACTATAAGTTGTTGTTGTGTCTTTTGGCTTTTCCTGGTTAGGGGTCGCCACAGCAGAACTCCAGTCCGCTAATGATTGGTAGTTGATTTTTATGTGCCGAGTTACCAGCCCTGATGCACAACCTTCAACGAAGGTACGCCCATTCACGCATGTCTCCACGCAGAAGACGCTCTATCTGAGAATCTAACCGGACAGCGTCTTACTGTGAGGTGACAATGCTACCGCAGCACCAAGTAAGCATGCTAAAAGGCCCTTAATGATGGAAGGCACTGATTAAGTGGGGAAAAAGATGACAGAAGAATATATGCAAAAGGGTGACAGTGACTTAGTATGTTAGGGGACAGGCTGGTAGCATGTGGCATACTAGTGAAGTCAGTATCAGCACTAATTCTGTTTAGTTTATATTAGCTACTGGAATAGAAATTATGTTAATCTTTTGCTGTTGATACCAAGGTGTAGGATTCATTGTTAGATCAGGATATCAGGAGAATGGAGAAGCACTTATGGAAGTTGTTTGTTTGGGAAATTAAGTGGCTGCAGGGTTTTAATCTGAAAAAAAAAAATAAAGTGAGGTACTTGGGGTACAGTAACCACAGAAACAAATTTATGTTGTGGATATAACTTAATTTATTGAGTAAGAAAAAAGATAAAGTGCCAGAGTCATGAATACCTGTGCTTCACTCTAAGCATGTGCTGGCATTGTGCACCATCAAGCTTGCTGTTTAGTATTTATTAAGCAGCGATGTATGCTGTGCAAAATCCCAAAACAAAGTTAAGTGGCAGAATATGCGGATAAAGGTATAAGTGAATGAATTACATCCTAATGAAGCATTTAGACATGGTAGACCGATTCAGGAAAGTATAAACCATGTGTGTACATGCTGCACTCCCTTTAGCCCTGAATTCCAATACCCTTTGGAATACAACTATGATCACACTTAGAAAAAAAAATGTTAGGGGTTGCTGCTGCAATCTTTAACCTGTATGTGCAACAGGCTTTAATAAGAGATGCTGCTGCTGCTGCCAGACCTTGGCCTAGAAGGAGAAGAGTTTTCAGACCATATATGACTTATCATGGACTTCATGATACAGAACCTGGAGAGAGCTACAAAATGGACAGAAGTACCTTAGAGGAAGTATGCAACCTCTCCCACCCATGCCTGATACCCTGGGGAAATCATGGATTATGTGGAGCCTTACATATAATAGCTACAGGCACCTTTCTGAATCCCACAAGGGATATATTTTTGGGTATCACAGACCTCAGCCGCAAGAATTTTACATAAATTTCCAAATGCATGTTAGGGATCATATCCGATTTCCACATACCCTATTACTATGCCATAGAACACCTCCCAGAGTTTATGGGGGCCATAGACTGCACACACATTGAAATAAAACCCCACCTGGTGAACAATGAAGGAGGTACAGCAGCAGGAAAGGATATCACTCTATCAACTGTCAGGATGTCTGCAATCCCCAGGGAATCATCTACAATGTGGGTGCAAGAGCAGTTTTCACACACATGGCATACTTATGACCTGTGTGTAAGATTTGTTAGGGATGACTTTTCACAAGGACATCTAGTGGGTATCCAGCTTATGCATTAGGACATTGGCTCATGACACCCATGAGAAACCTACACAACTCCAGTGATCAAGGATACAGTGATGCACTGATTCAAACTAGGAATGTTATGGGTATTTGGCTTGCTCAAATCAGGGTTTTGCTAAATAGGTATGGTCATGCACCTCAGCCAAAATGCTCACAGTCTGTACCATGTTGCACAATATAATTATCAGCAAACAGTTGCAAAAAGGGCAACAAGTCCAGGGTCCACAGTTCCTAGCACCACAGGCAGGGTCAGCAGGGCCAGCAGAAGCATGTAAGGTGTCTGAGGAAGAACCAGCAGCAGTGGATGATACTAGTAGATGTAAGCATGCACAATATGCTATGGCACTTGCCAAGTGGCAGAGGATAGAGTACACACTCACTATCTAAGTGAAAACCTAGAAGATAAGCATATACAAGCAGTAAAAGTGATGCATGTAAAATTCTTAACCTTTACTAACCCATGTAATGGGTTATGTTCTGTGAGCTTCCGAGTCAACACCAGAAGAATCAACTTGTGGCAGCAGCACTAAGCAAGGCAGGTGATGAACCTATAAAGAACTGATATAAATGTTTATCCTCATATGTAAGTACTGTATGTCAGTAAGATGAAACATGGCTTAAGAATACAGGAATTTTAACAGTAACTCAAGAGAGATATATGCACCATAAATATGATTCTGCCCAAAAATGTGAATCACACATTAAAGTTGCCCATGGTAGACACCCCAAGAGGTGATGACAAGTATTAATTACTAACTAGTAGGAGTGTATTACTAAGAATACTAGTACAAATACAATGAGGATCAAAAACTACATAACAGTTATTTTAAATAAGTACAATACACTTGATAAAATCATGCATCTGCTATCCACTCTGTACATTAGACATAGGCAACTGTATGTCAAAAAGAAATGTGCAAAGGGTAGGGCACAGTCATCATCACTTGCAAAGGAGCAACTGGGGAGTCACAAGAAGGCAAGCAAGTGTGTGTGAGAGAGAAATCACTTTACCAGCAATAATCCATTGCTAGGGCCAGTGGCAACAGATGCAAAACATTCAGTACTAGTGTTTACATAAGTTGTGCATGTGAGGTGATAAGGCCAAGATGAGTTTTGCTGTGTGTGGGTCTGCATGAACACGATCAAAGCACTTGTGCTAGCACTATGCCCTGGCACCCTGGACAGGTGTGAGCTGTGCATGGTGTTAAGTGCATAGAGTTAAGTGTGTGGGTCAATATGAACAAAATCAAAGCACTTGTGCTATCACATGCCTTGGCACCATGGACAGCTGTGAGCCATGCATGGTAGAGGATTAAGTCCATCACTGCCACACCTGACCATGAGAACTATCTCTGCCAGGAGTTGCACTGCAGCTTCTGTGACCTTGGCTAAATGTTAGAGGTGCTACCAGAATGTGAGTGAACTCTGCTAGATGATCTCTCATCATGATTACTCACATGACCATGAGCACATGGTCTACCATGTCTGGGTACCTCACTAACTGATGGAATAATGGAGGTAGTACCACTATGGAAGCAGGATCTTGCATCTGAGACACCTAAGGATGTAGTGGCTCTTTGGCCAAGTAAATGCTGACCTTACCCCAGTGAACATTTCATTACAGACCTTGAAAATTCCAGTGTGTTATTCATCTAGTCTAAGAAGTCACCCACGTGGTTCCATCAGTCTTGCACATCAGAATGTACAACTTGCAGTCCTCTGATTATCTCTTCCAAAGCCCTTGTGGAATGTGCCTGTGTCTCCATGATGGAACTACATATATTTTGCTTGGCACCTGCTGACAATCCATATGGGGTTGGCATAATAGTTAAGGTATTTACCTCATAGATACAAGGTATAGGATTTGATTCTAACCTCTTGGAAATCCGTTAGTCTTATAAGAGTCTGAAGACCAATAACCTAGAATGTACCTACCTACCTATGAACATCAGGTGGCATACATAAAACAGACTTTCTATAAGCACCCTTACCAACACCCTAAGGTGGCTAAGAGGAGACCTGCTAGATCCGTGACTATAGTAATCACATCACCCTGATCAACCATGTCACCTTCAACCTACCCTAATTCAGATGGCTTCATATCATGGCTATGCATAGACATACTGACTGTGTCCAAAGTCTGGGCAGGGGGTGTGGGAGATACAACCTCAGTATTAGACAGATCCCCTGAAAGCCTTGATTGTGCCTTTTCATCACTACCACCATTATTATCAGAGGTTACTGATACTCTGACACAGGGTGGTATCACTTCTGCAGTGCTGGTGTCAGGCTCATCTGTGGTTAAAAAAATAAAACACAACAAATAGAGAAGTAAAAGAAGACATGGTTATACTTATGCTACATTACCCTGAGTTAAGCAATAATGGATTCAAGGGCAATTAAAATAGTAATTAAGGTAATCTTATAGAGAAATAAAATATTGTAATGCTAGGAAAAAAGGGTACAGCCATACCATTTGCAGGTGGCCGTGGAACTGCAGTAGAAGATGTTCCTATACAGACAAAATGGAGATGGAAAGAGGGACGTTAGGTGGATCGGTAGCAGGACCACCACCAGTAGAAATCTTTTCTCATGCTATAGCAGTTGCTCTGTTCTTGGCTTTATTGAACATGTTACTGGCACCTGTCTGATTTGAACATAGTCACAGCCGTGGCCATCCACAGCATTGATGTCATTGACCACTTGCAAGCAGATATGGTCACAGAAGGGCTTGTCAGCTAAGACCTTCAGTAAGAGGTGTGAGCCATGTTGATGGACAGCCTGCACTATTATTCCATTCTCAGCATCTGAGAATGCAGGTTTACATAGCCCAAATTTATTTGTAGCCATATCCCTGTATGAGATGATAAAGAATACAACAAATATATGTGTCAGAAAAATAGGCAAAGTGGCTGGCAACAAAACAAATATGAATGTAACAGAAGTTAATCAATAAATAATTATGAAGTGCCCCCCAAATAAAAATAATAAAATGTAATGCCAAACCTTGTACGAATGAAAAATTCTGTAATTGTATAACTCAGGAATAGATATCAGAATTAACAAATAAATTAAATGGGCATTTAAAAATGTTACCATTTGGGATAAGCTTTGCTGATGTCGGGCATATAGAAAAGGTTTTACACAGTTATTTTATAAAATGTAACCCTGATATTGCTACTACTCATATAAAATGTTTTCTCATGTGTTCACATTCTCAAAGAAATGCTGTTATAAAGACATATAACATTAGCCTAAAGATACTTCAAAGAAAAACTGGTATACCTTCTGTAATAATAGCAATGGACAAGCTGCATATACCATGCAATATTATCTGAAATATAAGCCACCACAACTTTTTAAGTAATTTATTTCTAAATTACTGCTACTGGAACCCTGGAAGAAATGGAGAGCACACCCTATCACCAGATACCCCTCCATCACAAATAGATGAAAACTTTAACAAGCACTTGATAAAATCAATTTTGTACCTATTAACTAACACCCCTAAAGCTGCATCCCACCACCCTTCAGCCTATTCAGACACCAACCCCAGGCCATCAGCTACTTCTAACCCTGTCATAACTAACCCCCCTACTCAACAAAATGTCATATATACCCCATTCTCATTTCAGCCCATACCCACGGACACCATTAAGTAACTGCTACAAAAACTAAAACCCTGCTCTATCTCAGCTGATAATCTCCCTTCATACTACCTCAGACTGGCTGCTAACTCAGTTGCCTACCCAATCAGTATCCTTATAAATAGATCTCTATCCAAATCAGAAGTACCTACCATATGGAAACAATCTCACATCACCCCCATCCACAAAGGAGTCAACTCTTTTGATCCATCCAGTTTCCGTCCTATATCCATCTTGTCACCCATATCCAAAATTCTCGAGAAAGGTATCCATCAGCAGATAATGCAATATCTATTGCAAAGTAACCTTTTAACCAAAACCAACATGGCATCCAACCTAGACACAGCACAGCTACAGCCCCATTATCTTTTACAGACATTGTGAACAAGGCCAGAGATACAGGATGCTATAAAGCCTCAGTATTCCTTGATCTCCCCAAGGCCTTTGACATGGTGTCTCACCCCTTACTTTTGAGCACACTGTCTTACCTAGGCTTCTCACATAACACAGTAAAATGGTTTCAGAGCTACCTCAAGGATCATCAACAAGCAGTAAAATGGTTCAATGAGCTCTTACCCTTCCACCACAACCTTACTGGAGTCCCCCAATGTTCCATCCTAGGACCCCTACTCTTCAACATTTTCACAAACAACCTTCACACTGCCTCTCACCCTGGGACCCTCATTCAGTATGTTGATGATTCCACCATAATCTGCACTGCTCAATCACTACCAGAACTACTTTCAAAAACTCAACAGTCCTTTACTGGAGTTGAATCCTGGCTAAGAAATGCCCAACTCTTTCTTAATCCAAAGAAGACAAAACTAGTACTCTTTCATCCCCAAAACACCTCCCCTGTCACTGATCATTTCAACATCCTTGCATCTAACACTGTCATAGAAATAGTGCATGAAACCAAACTTCTAGGTGTTATCATTGACAATAAACTTTCATTTTACCCCCATATACAGCAACATATAAAGAAAGCTCCTCAAAAACTGGGACTCTTATATAGAAACCAACATTTTTTTACTGCAGCAACCAAAACTACCCTTGCAAAAACAGTTTTACTTCCCTCCCTTCTTTATGGTGCCCCTATCTTAACTAACTTACAAAATTCTACCCTAAGCAAGTTGGAACAGTGCTACAACAAAGTTGCAAAGTTTGCCACAAACTCTAAAGATCACACAGACAACTATAAACCACTCCTAGAATTAAACTGGCTTGAAATCCCCAAACAACTTGCCTTTATTCAGCTATCCACCTTGCACAACTTTATTTTCAAGCCTACTGCCTGCCCTGCACTAGCCATTTTAGTCACACCTTACACACCAAATCAATCCCTACAATCAGAAGATAAAAATCTCTTAGTTATCTCAAAACCCACAGGAAATCCTGGTCACTCTCTGTATTCATACTCTGTCTCTATACTTTGGAATTCACTACCTCTAGCTACCAGGTCTATGCCTGGCCTAACCCATTTCAAAGCCTCTTTAAAAAATCATCTCAAAAGTACATGGCTTTGCTCCTGCATAAAGCCTGCCTAATGCTCAGGTCTTCCTCTTTCTGTCACATTTCAATCCCTCACAGACTGCAAGATCCTAAGGCTCTTCTAACTCCTTTTCTGCTTCTATACCATATCCTTAAGCTACTGTTTAGGTTTTATTGCTTCTATTCTTCTTAACTGTCTCTCACTGTCTATCTGCATCACTAACTTTCTGGCTGCTGTTTTCCTAACTGAAACTAACATTTTATTTTGCATGTACTATTACAGTCAATGTCACACATTGCGCTACCTACATACTACTTATTTGGACACTGTCTACATCATGTATGGTGAGAGTGACTATTATTGTCTGTAATGTTTTAACTGTATAGAATTGTCTAGATGTGTAGTAATATATTGCAACATCTTGTAGCAGTTTGTACTTTCAACTTATTTTTTGTATAGTATTTCTAATGTAATTTTGATTGCACTGGATTGTACAGTATTTGTATTGTACTGTATATGGAGCTTTTCTCCTCAGGTCTCTGCTGAAAATGGGTTCTGTAGACCCAGTCAGACCACCACAGTAAACAAATGTCAAATAAATAAATAAATAAAATAAAATTAACAACACACACTTTAACAGGGTTTGTAATAAAGTACAAAACAAAGTTATTCCATTGCAGCAATTGGAGTTGATCAAGTCTGTGAATCCAAGCAATCTCCCCTACTATGACACAAGTGCCTCAGAACCAGAATGTGTTTATTATATAGGGCAGATTAAACCTAGTGGATAATGTAACCATGTAAATCAGGTATCAGCTAATTATCATTCATGAATCACTCAATATACATGAAATACTGGAGAAGTAAACATAGTATGAGGACCAGCACATGCCCTAGCATTATTAGAATGAGCATTGGGAAGTAGGGCTTGCTAATGACTTGCAAGAGTGAATGATTAGAAGTAATACAGAAATAATTGTTTCCCACTCCTGCCACTTTGATGTACTCTTACCGAGGCTGTGTCAGGGAAAACAGACTTACCAAAATGTCTGTTATTACGTTGACTGATGTAGAAGATAATTTTATAACACTTTTATGAATACATGCTCATGATCAAACTGTGCCTCTGAGTAAAATGTCTGCACTTTATATCAAGTTCATAGTTACATATACAAACAGAAATTTTCCAACTGCATGCAAGTTAGACAGAATTCATTTTAGGAACCCATAAAAATTGAACATTGCTCACTAAAGAAACAGAAGAAAACACTCTTGCATTGCAAACAGTTGTTACTAGTCTGACAGGAATTAATAGCAAAGAGGTATAACAATCCCATTCATTTAGACATCTACTGCGAAATTTCAAGGGATAAGTGGGAGAAAATGTTTATCTTGGACTCTTTTAATGTAAAGTGATACAATGTCACAGTTTGTGTATATGTACTCTACTTTCTCTTCTTCATAATATGTATGTGTGTGTGTGGTAAATAGTGTAAATCTTTTCATTTGCATCATGTTAATGCCATGGTTTCAAGATTCAAATTTAGAGAGGATGATTTTTCTGTGAAAGTAATGATGTTTTGTTTAATGTGCATATTTTCATGGTATAAGACCACCAAACTGAGAAAACATTGAGACAGTTTAAAAGTGTTTATTTTCTTTTTAGGCATTATCCTTTGCATGCCACTTAGCATTGCACACTTGCATACCAGGACTATCAAAGGTGACTGTCAAAGGTCACTATTAGTGAATAACAGTTCACTTCCTAAGGTGACAGAACAAACATTTAATTGGAATACCATCAATATGAGACTGTTGCCGTATCAGTCAGCACTCTGGCTAGTAGTTTGTGAAGAAAACGCACCTGTTATGTAATCTTTTCTGTGGCTCAGGGTACTGAAGTATTAAGATCTATGTAACAGCAACAATATTGATTCCAATCTTTGCTGTATGCATATATTTGGATCTACTTCAGAATTCGAAAGTTTCAAAATTTTGAACTTTAAATGGTGAATACCAGAAGATTGAAATTTAGAAACTTCAAAAACATATTTTATTTTTATTTATATTACATTTGTTTACCGGGAAGGTCTGACTGGACACAGGTCCTTTTTCACCGGAGGCCTGGGGGAGAAAAGCTCTACATTTACTTAAAAATCATAGAACAATGCACAGTAATAAATGCCAAAATACAAAAAATAATACAGAGGAATAGCAAGTAATGCAAAAAAATAGCAGGTAGTACAGAATAATACAAAATAATACAATGCTATACAAAGAGAGTGAAAGACTATAATTACATGAAGAGATAATAGTATATATGCAACAAATATGTCATGGATAACATGGATAACAAAAAACTGTTGGTTTTAATAATCTTGTACAGTATTGATCAGTGGTGTAAGCAGACAGTGGAGATGGAGAGGGTATGTAAGAATATAGTTGAAGACATAGAGAACACATAAATTGTTGTTTGAGTGATAATTGTGCTTGGATATAATACAGTGGCCAGTTCCAATTTCAAGACCTAGGGAAAAAATACAAAAGTGGATTTTAGCTACTGAGGAAAGGAAATAGGGCTATCTTGTAGGGTTGCAAGGACAGAGCCAAGAATTTGAAAGGTGCGTTTTGAGTAGCTTTTTAAATCATGGGATAGAACAGTTGGAAATAAGAGAGCTTGGGAGTTTATTCCATAATTTGGAACTGTAGTATGTAAATAATGATTCACTGGCTGTGTTGTTTGCTTTGGACACCCTAAGGAGGGATTTGTTGGAAGAGTGGAGATGTCTTGAGGAGTTATATGGCTGTAAAAGGTTATGAAGAGCAGGAGTTTTATCTGGGTGATGGAGGATTTTGTGAGCAAAGGTAAGTTGATTAAAGTGCATTAACTGGAAGTTCAAGCCAGTTTAGTTGGCTAAGTGATGTGCAGTGATGGGATCTATATGAAGCACCAGTTGCAAATTTGGCTATCTTATTGTAGCAAGATTCAAGTTTGGCGAGGTCTGTTTTACAGAGGTTGGTTAGTACAGGGAAGCATATAAGAGAGTAGATAGGAGGTGAGTTTGGGCAATGGTGGATTTAGCATTCTTGGTTATGAATTTATTGTTCCTGTACAAGAAACTGAGTTTCTTGTGGACCTTTTTAATGGTTTGGACAATAGGTATAGCAACATTTTTTTTATGTTTTTGCAAAAGGGCAAGTCCCCTTGTCCCCCCCTGTCAAATAAATATACTAGCTCCGAGATGTCACCACAGTGAGGAAAATGGTAAATGTCCCATTCTGTGCTGTACAGTGATTTCCATTCAACATGTTTGAAGTTTCAAAACTTCGATCTCATGGTCTCAGCCTTTTGAAGTTTGAAGTTTTGAAAATTTGAGCTACTGAAAGGGATTGCTATATATATATATATATATATATATATATATATATATATATATATATATATATATATATATATATTATAAACATTACTACTCCCCCAGTTACACAGATGTTGTGTTGTTAGAACTAGAAATACTTTTTATCAGCAACAGTGCATTTTGATATGCATGATGTTACAAGTCTGACATGAACTAAAGTGCCACATAACTCTGAGTAATGAATGGTAACTATTGTTATTAGTAGTAACACGTTTTATATGCATGATGTGACTAAATACAATCTTTAACATTATGAGTGTGGTCATATTTTTAAAATTCTTGCTAAACCATCCACATCTCCTAATTATTAATTGTGACAGCAAATATGTTTTATTTAAAAATATGTAATTTTCACTTGTATATATTGTGTACAAAATTATCTTATGTAATCTCCTGGGTGACCATTTCCTCAAGAAGTGTGATTACATTAAGGCATGATGATGTTGAACAGAAATCCAAGTTATACAGCCTGGACATGGGTAATCATTACTAAATGCGATCTTGGGTATTCACTAGCATTTTTATGGTATTACATTGGGATGAAATGGTTTGGCTTCAGATGACCTCAGGGTCAATAGCCTAGTAATCTCCTATAATCCTATGATCCTATAGTTTGGCAAACACTGTTAAAAGATTGAGATTGTCAGGGTAATGTCATAGGAGATGGGTTCATTGCTAGATACATGCAATGATTGCATTTTTTTGGCTTTATCCTTTGCATGCCATTTGTCATTGCTTACTTTTGAGTGTCAGTGGTCACTATCAGTTAGTCACAGTTCACATCTGAAGCCAAAAAATCAAAAATTTAATTTGGGATGCCATTGGTGGCATAAACTAGCCTAGTTCCATTGCTCTTCCATCAGCACTCTAGATACTACTGAGTGACAAAATATATGTAATGTGACTTTCTCTGTGGCTGAAATTATTACTACAGTAAGATCTGAGTACTTATAATACTGCAGTGTTTGGTTATAGGGTTTGCAAGATCATATATATATATATATATATATATATATATATATATATATATATATATGTGAGTGTGTATGTATATATATATATATATATATATATATATAGGTTGAAGTTACTACTCCCACTTACACACTTAATCTTAAACCTAAATGTTGTTGTGTTGGAACCAGAAATATATTTTTTTTATCAGCAATAACAGATTTTGATATGCAAGATAGTATGTCTGATATAAACTAAAGTGTGACAGAATAAAAGCAGCAACATAATGTGGGTAATTAATGAAAATCATTGTAAATGTGTCACAACTACTATTTGTGGAAGCAACACATTTCTTCATAAAGGTGTACATCTTACTTGTACATGCTGTTGTAATGCTACTTCTGTAGAAGGTCACTACTCGGATAAATAAATGGAATATTTTATTGTTTTAGTTTTTCTTCTTTTTTCATTTTCTTCTTCTTGTGCCTTTACATGCTTCGTGGCAATACACACAGTTGAGTGTCAGCAGTCACTAGCAGTGAATGATGTTTCATTTTTCAATGTAAAGACTCTGAAATTTAATCTGGAATGATATCTGTAGCACAAATGAGACTAACACTGTTGCACATACATCAGTCCTCTGGACAGTAATGAGGGAAGTAAATAAGCCAGGTAGGTAACGTTCTATGTGGCTCAAAAGTCTTAACGTGGTAAGTCTGGAAAAATGGCAGAAATTATGCAGGGTTTGAATATATTTTACAGGTAACTTTACTGGTGGTGTCAGAATAAGTACAGTCACAAAAATGTTGTTAGAAACTGAACCTGAGATAAAACTGCCTATTAAAAATAGTACATTTGCAATACACCTATGTGTAATGATTCCTCTCTAAATCAAATATAATGTGTGTAACTTATATTAAGCATAACAATTATGATAGTTAATTTAAACTATACTTGCACAGATATACTCTGCACAATATTTATTTAAAAATTATGACTCATCACATATAATTATTATGTGTATAGGACAGTATGTCATATAAAGTATGTATGCCACCTACCCCAGCATGTTTTACTCAGGTAATGTAACTCCATGTGTATGAAATGTATTTACATAAAAACTACTGTCTATTACATAGAACTCCAGACCTATGACATGTAAAAGTCATACACATACAACCATGTCTTAATTAGACCTCCACACACTTTGAAACTGTTACACATTAACTTACAACTTAAAAGTTCTCTTGTGGCATTGAATAAGCATCATTAAGATTTTTAGCTTTCTTTTTTTTCATGGGTTCAATTTCCAGGTGGTATTACTCAAATATTGTATTTTTATGTTCTACAGACCTATTATGTACCAATTTATTACAATTTACCAATACACTGCAATGATTATAACCAACAGCATAAATGAATTGATGTATTACAGTGGAACATGTGTAAATAGGGTGACTTGCTACCCACTGCCATTTTTCATACCTTCATTGTATTTTGAAGGATTCATTCCCAATTTCTCTGCCAAGACATTTTTGTATTTTGAAGTATACAAATGCAGCTGGCAAGGCTGTGTGTCATTGCACAAAGGCTGATTTACAAGAGATCTGAATTGGGCACCAGCTTAGAAACATAGATCTATGTGTCCTCCAGAAGAAATGGCAGGCAAAGATGAAGGTGGTCCTCACTTTAGAGCCCAAAAGTGTTGCGAAGAGGAGTCCAGGATTTTTCTGGCACTCCTCATGAAGTATTGTAACTGTAGGCTTCTGTAGAAGGGTTATACTGGATCTCAGTACAAGGCTGAGGCTTGGAATAGCTTGGCCAATGCTGTCTCTAGTGCAACTGGCATTCCTCACACTGGGGAATAATGTTGTCACCACTACAGTAACAGGAAGAGATGCAAGCAGGACCTCCTGAGCTAATGGGAGGCAGAATTTAGAACTGCAAATACCCCTAAGTTGTCTAAGTATAGTGACCAATCTCCAGTCAATAATATACCGTGGACAGGCTAGTCAATACAGTTATTCATTATGCATGTGTTTTTGTCTGTTTTCTGTCTGTGCAGCTGCGGAAGCAATTGTCCATAATAGAGCGGTACATGAAAAGATTGTTTCACCTCAGAGAGGCATGGA
Organism: Protopterus annectens; assembly: GCF_019279795.1. NCBI lineage: Eukaryota > Metazoa > Chordata > Ceratodontiformes > Protopteridae > Protopterus > Protopterus annectens. The sequence continues at coordinate 1,548,494,372 of NC_056746.1, read as the reverse complement.
GTAAGTATGTGTCAGGTATGCATGCAAACAAAATCATAGTTTTCAGGGCATCAGTCTATATGAGCTTGAGAAGTCAGACCTTATCTTTATATAAAGCATGCATACTTGATCCAACACCTCATTAGGCAATCGGTAAATCAGTTTAGCTGTGTGTGGGGGGTTCAAGTCCCAGCTGCAGCAACTAGGTTTTATAACTGGATAGTATGGAAAATTATTTACTGTTACATCAAATAACATTAAACATTCCATTTTTGTAACTATATATTTACTTGGAATGCATATATCCGATATATCATAGTCAACTAACTGTTTACATATTATTTATAATAGCACTTTGATTGATGTATTTTATGATACATAATACCATCACATCATATCTGGATGTGGTAAAGGTTAGATATGTGTTCTATTTGGTTATATAATGAAATATTAATCTGACATGGCATCAGTTTTATTATGTATGCTTTCTCACCCGCAACTCTAGATCTTTTTTTTTTTTTTTTTTTTTTTTTTTTTGCTGTGTGGAAACATTGCTGGTGATACCCAAATGACCATCAATACAGTGAGCTAGACCAATCACTGTGAAGTGGCCCATCACACCTCTACAAGTGGCTGCAGCAGCCACCTCACCATTGGCAGTACAGACACCCAGCACATCTTGGTCTCAGCCTGTTAGTCTGGCCTCCACAACTCCTACACTTCCTGGTCTAACTGCCTCGAGTAGCTCTTCCCTGATTGCTAGTGCAGGGATATCTGCCAGGAATAGTTCTATTTGCTTATATAATGAAATATTAATCTGACATGGCATTGATTTTATTATGTATGCTTTCTCACCCCAACCCTATATCATGCAGGTCACAAGTAGTGACTCTGTCATCCGTCAGGAGCTGATGGAAGACATCATGGAAAGGGACCTTTGTATCCAAACTGTCAGAGTGGAACAGGTCCTGTATAAAACTGAAAATTCAATATCACATCCAGCACTGCCCAGGTTTCTGCAAGAGTAGACAGAGATGACATTTCTGAGGGTGAGGACTAGATTCTCACTGTGCTCAAGTTGGACATAGCTACATCTCAGAAGTCCCTTACCTATTCCAATTATGGTGTCACCCAAACTTTTGTGTCCTTTACTGCCCCTATCTGTTTTGTGTGTCAAGTATGTCTGTGCCTGCTACCTAATATACCTGACTTACTTTACCCTCCTATTCCTAAAAATCTTCCCCAAAAGTCTTCTCTCAAAAAAAAAAAGAAAGAAAAAAAATGGGCACCTGCCCCACAAAAAAATCACATCCTATACATAACACTCCACTTCCACTTATATGTGCCTGCTTGACACAATGGATTTGGTCCAATTGGCTATGCAGCAATATTCTGCTATTTCCATCCAACCCTGATGTGGTGATTATCCAAATTCATGAAATTATTGTTTCAAGTATATATTTATGTTGTGAAAAAGTGGATACCTATGGTGTTCCACCACCACCCTATACATTGTTTTCCTTCTTCCTGTGTCCTAGCCTCTGTTTGCACCTCATTTTCATCACTGTCCTCTCCACCCCTTTTTCACACATTTAATCTGGTTAAAAAATAGCATCACGCACAATACACATGGCTAGTGATGGTCCATAATAAAACCTTCATTTTTTGGGCAGAGCTTGGCATCACGTACCAGTGCTGAATGAAAGTAAATGGCAGTGCACACCCTATGACAAAAATTGGTGAATTTTAGCCTTAGACCACATTAGTACATTTAACTCCGCACAGATGTGCTTAACCCCACTGCTTAACTCCACTGCACTATAGAAAAAATCACTAATAGCATTAACATACTTGTTAGGCTGCTGGATGTCACATACACCTTACTTACAGTCTCACTTTCCTCAACCTGTTGTTACTTCCTCTTCAAATGTGTGATATTAGCCTACTGAAATATGAATTCTTATGTCATGTGCCGAACTAATGCTCTGGTTTGTAGACTGCTTTTTGCAAAGTCTCAAGAGTTCAAGTCCAAATGCATGTCAAACATTATCTAATGTTTCATATTACTGGAGCATATGTAACCATGGGCTACAAATGTTATTAACCCACCATTATCCTTCGTATGTCTTCTCATGCTTCTACTGTCCCTGATTTTTGGGCGTTGTTCCCCCATAATTTTTGCCTTTGTCCAGATGTGTTATACTTAGAGGTTGAGTGGTATGTACAGAGCATGAGAGAAGAATTATGATGACAAACCTAACCATAACACACCATAAAGACAGTCAAAAATGGCCCATAAGCAAAACTTTCAGCTGTCTCTCTCCCTGTCTCCCAATCTCTCCCTCTTCCAACCCCTTCTATCTCATCATATTTTGTCCTTGGGATGTACGCAATGCCTGGCAGCAAGAGTAACTCAAGGTAAATTGCAGTACATGGCTTATGGTAACATCTTGTGAGTTTTCCCTTCTGCTGCTCCTTGTGCTGCTGTGCTTTGCCCCACTGTACCATGTGAAGCAAGACTGAAAGCACTATGAGGAGATAGTTATTATAGCATGTTGAACAGGCTGTAGAGTTTAATCTACAACACGTAGGATGCTTCATTGCTCATTACTATTATGTCTTATGCTGTGCACATATACCCCTTGCTTCATACTGTTTTCCTTGTCCTTCACATGTGTTTGCTTTAGCACATGACATTTGCCTTCCATTGTGGTGTGGTCAGCTAATGATCACATCAGTAAACTACTGATGCAGATTGACAGGTGTTTGACTCCAGCATCAGGTCTGACATTATGAATGTTAGCGTCTGTTATTACATTTTGCACTGTTAGCCTATGGATACACTTGTTAATCCATCAGCTGTACCCTGCCTAGTTGTTTAAGTGCTTCACAGTCACAGACCTCATCATGCTTTATAAGCTGTAACTGCAAGAGTTCAGGTAAACTCAAGGATTTATGTTGTGACAATATACAACAGTGTACACAAATCTAATTTTTAACATTTTGTGAATTAGTTTATGGTTAATACAGAGGTCAGTTATGTCATAGAAGCAAATACATTTCCCTAAGGGACACATCCTTCCAGAAAGGCCTTAGATTCAGATCTGTCTATGTGTCTGCACTTTTTCTTTGTGCAAAGCTTGGCATACAGCACCATAGACCACTGCTAATTCCATGTCTAAGTGTATCATCTCAAAAAATAATGTGTGCTAATACTTTGCCATCATGGCATACATTCATTGTGTATGTTCCAATGGCTTGTTGTACTTAATGTATGATGACTTAAATGTGATTGTGTCAAACCATCACAGGATTCCCAGTATGTATGCACAGCAGAGCATTAGTCTTGCAGATTATATACAGTAATGTTGGACATTTGCAAACATAAATTAATTTCTGACACTTATTAAGTAATGTCCTTTCACATGTATGACATGCTAGATGTTTTTTATTGACATTTATATTGTACACACAGCATTAGGTATTTACTGTAACACACAGATTAATGAAGACTTGTATACAATGATCATGACATGAACAGTCAGGAATGGTTGATTCTTATTCTACTGTTTGACAACTGTGCTATCATCCATCAGTGACATAGTCAATACAACATACTGTGAAACAGCTTCATCTTCAACACACTACAGCAGTACCCATGAATGAAAGGTTGTATGATTTATCTGATAAGTAAATCCTTACTTTTCATCAATGCATTGCTGTAATGTCTGTTTGTCAATACATATTCCTTTTCACAGGAATATGTGCTTCACACCATATAGTCTGCTAAACATCAATGAGATCAAATATGCACTATCTCACATTAATAGTCAGACTTCTGCTCTGGCATTTACAGTTGATACAATGTGCTTTAGCTTGTGTAACTGGATAGGTAACTGGTTCAAATACAGCAAGGAATAAGTTAACTTTGTCTGTCTGTAGTGCTATATAGGAATGTCTTTACCCACAGATGTTATGTGCTCATTTCCACTTAGGAGAAAATTTTGGATTGGGAAAGGGCTCATCCCTCAATTTCTTCCCCTTTCAAACCTAGGATATACACTGTAACACACTACTGATGCCATCCTTTCAAATGTGCACTATCTCACCACTGCAGTCAGACTTCTCCTGTGGCACTTGCAGCTAATGCAATGTACTCTAGATTGCATACTATGTAGATAGATGTTCAAATACACCAATGGCTAAATAGCATGAGAGCATGTGTCTGTATTGCTAGGTTGGATTGACATCACACATATATCCTTAAGGACAATTCCACTCAGGAGTAAACTTTAAGTCAGGAGAGGGCTCTCTCATCAATTTTAGCTAAGACTCTGTTTACATTTTTTATTTGTTCTAGGACCTTAGTCTTGCAGCTTCATTTGCAGTTGTGGGAAGATTGTGTGTTACTGCACGATTTTAGCATTATTTGTACATCATACTACACTTATATCTCCATAAACAGAATTAAATGCAACATGTAGCTATTTGTATTTTGAACTCAGGCTGGGCACTTAATTTTGTTGCTTCATTCACAGTTGTTGCATGACTGTGATCTACTGCCAGATTTGAACCTTGTGTCGTAATTTATTATAGCATTACTTGAAATTTTGTGGATATTCTGGTGAATTAGACTGTGGTGGGATTACAGTAGTGGCAGCACTTTGAATTTTGCTCCAGCATTTGTGTCTTCAGTGTTTTTATAGCTGTACATACCTGCTTAAGTCTGCATTCCAGTAGTCTAGATGCATTAGTCTGTAACGGGGTTCCAGTATCAGTAATATTGTGAATTCTGCTCCAGGATTTCAGCTTCAGTACTTTTTTATATATCCATGATACTAAATATCCACCCAGCAAACCAGTATTGTACTTGATTAAACCTCTCTTACTACAAATACTCCCCTGCTTATTTTCCCAGAGCTTCCATCTGCTTGGCACCCTTGCCACACTCTGAGGGTGTCGTAAGTTAATCCTGCTCCATCACCGAGAGATAAGACCTTTATTTTATTCCTTTGAACTTCAGTTAACTGTCATGAGTGTTACTAGTTTATTTTTGCTTTATTTGTTGATTTTGCCTTTAAAACATTCTAAAGGTCCCTGATACTTGAAATTGCCTTATCAAGGTAATTTAGGTTGTTTTGTTGGAGCATTACATCTGCAAGCAATTTTTCTTGGTGTTATTGCATCTAGAGGTTAGCAGTGCCCTGTATAGATGCAAGTACTGAGAAAGTAACTGTATCTATAAAACTTTCCTTAGAACTGAAACCTGTTACTTACTGCAACTAAAACAAAGCCATTACACAGAGACAAGCTTAGAGCAGCTAGTTTGCACATTAAAGACCATTACTATCAAATCTTAGCACAATCTAACCTAGTCTAGTACAAAACCACAGAAACCACCAAAGGAGACCTCTGTATAACCCAGTACATAGCCTACAGTAGCCCACTCAGATACTGGTCTGAACAAAATAGATATTCAATATCCAAATGTCTTTGTAGATATCCTGGTAAATATGGACATCCTAAGTCAAGGTGGCAATTTTCTCATGTTCACAGATAACCGTTTAATTTTTATACAAACACAGTATGTGAGAGATGCACATACCCAATTTTACTGGAGTTAAAATGCTCTCATACAGACAAGGTTGTCAAGAACATACGCACACTTTGTCCACAACACATAGTGTCCACCACACACATAGCCCAACTTATGCTGATGCACTAAAATGCATTCTTCCCAGACCTCATACCTTCTAAGCCTGTAAATGACAATGCCTTTCCTCAACTATATTTAAAGCATTCACCAAAAGCAACAACAAACACCACATATATGCCTATAGCCAGTGGAGCCACAAGAGCAAAGCCCATGAGGCAAACAGACATGTTACCCAGAGCTCTTGTCACAGGTGACTCCACTGTATGAAACACAGATGCCCCACTCATAAGACTGATCAAGGAGAAGATAACAGTTAGTTGCTTATATGGATCCAGGATCTGCCAAGTTACACACACACACTCTCAAGTCACTACACTACAGGTACCAATAAGATTCTATCATAGTCCATGTGTGTGTTAATGACTTGAGATGTACTTCCCTGGATTATATGAAGAGATACATTGTTGAACTCTCTGAAATTGTGTCTCGGGCAGGTATGTGCCTTGCATTGATCAGCATTCTACCTTCACCAAGGATGATGCTACTGTGGGAGCAAAAGGTTGACTTCAATAATTGGCTTAGTTCTGGTGTCTTTCCAGGGAGATTCAATATTTGTCAGATAAGGATGCTGTGCTTAACAAACCATGTTACTTTGCAAAGGCTTCCAGATATTGACTGAAACTTTATCCATCCCCTTAGAGCCTTCTTAGGCAATGCCAATTGACAGTCCTATTGACATAACAAATAAAACAAAAAAAAAACACAAGGTGTTACTGCTCAATGCTAGGAACCTAAACAAGAAACTCCATACCCTAATAACTCTCCTCACTCTGAAGAATATAAACATCTGTGCCATTAATGTGAAATGCTTTAAATCCACAGAAAATTCTCCAAAAAGGCAAGGCTTTCATGCCTTTCACACATTTAGATGATCAGCTGCACAGCCAGGGACAAAAGCTGAAGGAGTCTCAATATATATTGGCAGCAAGCAGAACTCTATGTAAGTTAACCAGAATGATGCCCTGGAATTTATTCACATGCAAATCATCATTGACAAAGTCCCATACCATATCCTAGCAAACTGGAGGTCACTCTCTATGTTCCTAGAATCCCATAGCTCATACCTAGACTTACCAGAAACACTTACCATCAAACCAAATACCCTATTCATGCTACCCTTGTATATACTGAAAAACATACACTGCCTCATACTTGCAGATTCTATTCTTGGACTTTATTAACATAAATACTCTTCACCAGATAGTGCACACTCCCAGAAAAATTAAACAGGTACTGAACCTGGTATTCACCAGTATGGGAGAGTGTTGCACCCCCCCCCCCCAAGGTCAGACTACAAAACTGTCCCCTTCAAAATAAAAATACACTCATTCAAATTAAAAATCAATTTGGTAACTCCAGAAAACCCTGTAACACGTAGGAACTATTCCAAAGCAAACAACATCCTATTAAGTGGTGATAGTTTGTCAGAATTCAGTGCCCCTCCCAACCCCTAGTTCACAGCAATCCATGCAGAACTGTTACAGAAACACTGTATAACCATCTAAATGGCTGTACAGAGGTTTCTGTACCTACAAAAAGTAATCCCAAAACAGACTCTAAAAACAAACCACACTGGTGGAATCCTAACCTTAACAGGGTATATAACAAAAGCAAAGAAATCATGACTAAAATCAGGAAAAGCCACTGCCATAATGATAGGTGTTCTCTAATTATACTAAACAGGAAATTAAAAAGACTAATTACATCCAACATGGCTGATTAAGTGGTCAAGATAGCCCCACAGGCTGAAAACAACCACTAGACCTTCTACATCTATATCCAAAACCTCAAAGGCAGCACTCATCACTGTACTGAACTGGTGGTTAATGGTGCCACCTTCAATGAGCAAAGCAAAACAGCAAATTTGCTAACTGACAAATTCTGCTCAAACTTCACCCTCTGCTGCCTTCCCCATGAAATATCTACTAGCACAACCTCCCAAATATTAACAGGGAGCAGGTCCTGATGGTGCTCACTAAGGCCAAAACACAGCCTCATTTGGCCCCAACAATATCCCAGGATGCTTCCTAAATAGTTTGAAACGTAGCCTATCAGGACCACTTGAGTCATTTTTACACTGTAGCCTCAGAGCAAGATTTGTACCATACGAATGGAGGGCTGCAAGGGTTATCCCACTTCACAAGGGTGGACAATCAACCGACCTTGGAAACTACCGAATTATTAGTCTGACTAATATCTAAATCCATGGAATGAATTATCATGGAAATGATTAACAAAGACATATGCATTATCATCCAGAGGAGAAGTTGTGGACAGTAATTAATTAATTAAAGAGTTGAAGGATTTTATCTGGGAGGGCAAGAATCAAGTGGCAGAAGTTGCTTCTTCCAACAGAGCAAGATGTTTAAGGATTACCTGATTTGAAGGGATATTTTAGAGATACACACTTATATATATATATATATATATATATATATATATATATATATATATATATATATATATATGGTTCTGGGTCATAACATCGACAACCAGAACATCGACACCGACTTCACCGATGCGAAAACACCGACACGGAAATCATCGACACTACAAATCATGGACATTTAACAGGTAAGGGGTTTACTTTCGTTAATCATGCCTACCATGTTTCAGGAAGTGTGGCAGTGTTATGATACTTGTATTACTTAGTCCTTATGGTAGGCATGATTAGCGAAAGTTAAACCCCTTACCTGTTAAATGTCCGTGATTTGTAGTGTCGATGATTTCTGTGTCGGTGTTTTCGCATCGGTGAAGTCGGTGTTGATGTTCTGGTTGTCGATGTTATGACCCAGAACCATATATATATATATATATATATATATATATATATATATATATATATATATATGTGTGTGTGTGTGTGTGTGTGTGTGTGTGTGTGTGTGTGTGTGTGTGTGTGTGTGTGTGTGTGTGTGTGTGTGTGTGTGTGTGTGTATGTATGTGTCTCTGTTGTTCTTCTTCTGAAGTTAACATCTGACATAGCACACATTCAAGAGCACAGCTGAATGAAATTTCATTTCTCAAGCGCATGTGCAAACAGAAATCATAGCAACACAGAAGAAAAAATAAAATACACAAATACAGCAGCGAAAAACAACAGTGATCAAGCCAGCATATAAGGTACATAAGCCGCCATCACCCTCTCCATATACATTACATTACATATACAATACATATATACAAGCTTACATCTCAACAGCTTACTACAAAATGACAGTCAGACTTGCATGTGCTCAGTATTTATAGACTTGTGCAATACTTGGATAGCTTCTTAAAGGTACATACACACACATTGATCTACATCCTCCCTCTTAAAAAGATTACCCTTGGTAAAAACAACATTAGAGTTAGACATGCATTATTATAGACATTAGAAACAAACACAATGTTCATGTCCAAGTTGCCGTGTATCCGTTACATGATCTGGAGATACATCCGGACCTTGTAACATAACAATCTGGACTGAATTTAGCAACAGGGACAGTCTTCGGTATCAGGAATATCTAGATTCATCACAGGAATAGGAATATTATCTGGAACTTCCTCTAGAAGTGGAACACTGGACAACTCACTCGGAGATAAGGAGTCTTTCTTACAGGCTATGTACTGTGATATAAGCTCACAAAACAGTCTCAAATGTTTCTGATTCCACCTAAACTCTGCTCCTTGTGATTCTACAATGTATGATCTCGGCTCTGGACAAATATTTTTCATGACACTGATCCAATTATAACCTTTAGACGTTTGCACCCTTACCATTTCTCCTTCTCATAATGGATTGAGTGGTTTGCTGGTTTTATCGTAGTAAGACTTCTGGGTTAAATGCTTCTTCAACAGATTGGTTTTCACTGACTTGTTGTTCTTGACACATGGAGCCAACAATTGACTACTGATTGGTAATGTCGTTCTGGTTTGACTCAACAGAAGTCTCTGAGCAGGTGAACCAAGATATTTATCATGAGGAATATTTCTAAGATTCAAGAGATTCAGGAAAACATCACTACTGTCTTGTTTTGACTGCTCTAGTAACTGTTTTGCACTTTGAACTGCATGTTCTGCCAAACCATTTGACTGCGAGTAATCTGGGCTATTTGTGACATGAGTAAAATCCCATTCTTCGGCAAATCTTTTCAACTGTTGGCTTGTAAACTGTGCGCCATTGTTAGAAATAACTTTGTGCAGACTACCATGGACTGCAAAATGATGCTTCATCTTAGTAATGACAGTACTGGATGCTAGGTTAGGAAGTAGGTCAATCTTGAACCAATTGTAGTAAGAGTCTATTAGCACCAAATAATGCTGACCATTCCACTCAAAAATGTCGGTGGTTACTGGTCGACCAAGGTAGTTCAGGAATCTGGTTTAGCTGAAGTGGTTCCTTCTGTTGATGTGGCTTTGTACTATTACACATTTAACAAGATAAAAGTGCAGTCTCAATGGCTTGTGACATAGAAGGCCAAAATACTAGCCCTCTTACCCTTCTTTTGGTAGAGTCAGCTTCTGGGTGACTACAGTGCAAGATAGTAATGTACTCTTGTTGCAAGGACTTTGGAAAAATTACTTTCAGACCTTCATTATGATACAATTGTCAGACAAAATCTCATCTCTGTATGGAAAACAAGGTTGCACTTCTTGAAGTAAACTCGATAGCTTTGTTGGCCATCCTTGATAAAGTGGTTGAGCCTTTGTAAAACTGGACCTGCGGCTGTGTGATCTCTTAGGTCATCAAGATGTGAAAAAGAAACATTTCTCACTTGCATGACTTCAAAATCAAGGTTCTCATTCTCATGTTGTTCTGTGGTGTTTTTGGGTGATCTGAACAATGTATCAGCAAGATACAGAAGTTTGCCTTTTTGTAGATGAGTGAAATTATACTTTTGCAGTCTTAGCATCATGCATTGCAATCTGGCTGGAACTGAATGCATAGGCTTTCTTAAGACAGTAACTAGAGGGTGGTGGTCTGTTTCAATCTGGATAGGTCTACCATAAACATAATCATGGAACTCTGAACATGCAAACACAATTGCCAAAAGTTCTTTCTCTATCTGGGCATACTGCATTTCAGTTTGGATAAGAGTTCTTGATGTGTAAGCAGCAGGTTGACCCTCTTGTACAATGACTGCACCAAGTCCAAATTTCGAAGCATAACATGAAAGAGTGACTGGCTTGTGAACATCATAGTATTTGAGAGTTGGTGTATTAGCCATTGTCTGTTTCAGGACATCAAATGCTCATTGGTGTTGCTCTAACCAAGATCAGGATACATCTTTACATATCAGCTCTCTAAGTGGTGCTGATAGCTGGCTCAAATCTGGAATGAACTTGCCTAGGTAGTTAACCATGCCAAGAAAACATTGCAGGGCTTAAATGTTGTCTGGAGCTAGCATCTCAAGAATGGCTGTTGGCTTTGAAGGGTCTGGTTATAGGCCTGAACTAGTGAATAAATTACCAACATAAGTAACCTCTTTTAGCCTAAATTTGCATTTCTGTGGATTGAACTTAAGATTCACTTAATGTGCCCTTTCCAGAACTTTTCTGAGGTTTCTGTCATGCTCAGCTTTACCATTACTTCCTACTAGTATGTTGTCTACTGTAATAGCACAGATATCCAGAAAAAAAGATGCCCCATTGTATGCTGAAAGACTTCACTTGCAGAATTTATCCCCAATGGCATTCTCAAAAATCTGCAACTGCCAAACAGAATACTGAACATAGTGAGCAATGATGATTTCTTATCAAGCTGAATTTGCCAAAATGAACTCTTTGCATCTAAGACAGAAAAACAGTGGCATTTGGCATAAGTACTGCAACTTCTTCAACTGTGAGCATTGGACGATGAGGTCTTTTCAATGCTTTGTTCAAATCTCATGGGTCCATACTTATTCCAGTGTCATCTGAGCTTTTCTTATGAGCTACCACCATGGAAGATACCCATTTATTTGGTTCTTCAACTAGACAAATCACACCTTGTTGCACCATTTTATCTAACTCAGCTTTGACTCTGTCCTGCATGGCTACTGGAACTTTTCAAGCTGGCCTGATGACTGGACTAACATGTGAATCTAACTTCATGGAGTACACGACTGGAAGCTTCCCTAGTTTGTCTTTGAAAAGATCAACATAGGTAGAAAAAAATGTACTGGGTGAAATTAGAGTAGTGGTGTCTTAAGTTAACTTGATGGACTTTCTTGTTAAATGAAAGCAGTCCCATTTTCAAACTGTCTCTGAGCCCTAATAATGACTGGATGTACCTCCTGACCACATAAAATAACAAGTCATAGCTTCTCCCAGCAGAGTAACATGAAAGCACTACTGAACCCTTAGTTTGAATTTCTTCGCCTCCATAAGCAACAAGCTTCACGCACCTTGCCAAGTCAAGCCTTTCACCATTCATCATAACACTGCACTTGGAACCTGTGACAACTTTGAGCTGTATGGGTTTGCCATTTATCTGAACAGTGCAAGTACTTCATTCTTTGCTCTTAAATCTATTGCATTGACTGTTTCATAAAGCATTGACACACTATCAACATAAAAAGTAGGGTTGCAGCTCTCTAACTGATCAACTTGTTTCTTAAAATGTTCCCTTTTAATAGAAGAATGTGGGCCTTTTGATTCACAAAATATTTTGAAATTATTCCATGTATTGCATTTGTGGCACTGCTAACCAAAAGCTAAACATTTTTCCATTTCAGATTCATGATATCCTCCACAGTTATGGCAGTTGGAAATAAAACTAGGTTGAGGCCCATGCTTTGAGTTTACTGACTCACTCTTATGCTTCACTGAGACTGTGTGAACTGTCAGTGTGCCTTCTAGAGTTGGTCTCATTTGTAAGCATATGTGTGTGCTTCTTTGTGAACTCATAAAGCTAACAAATCTCAATGGCCTTATTCAAAGTGAAATCACTGTCATAAAGCAAAATCTTTCTCACAGCATCATCTTTAATGTCACACACACAAACCTGTCTTTTATCAACTCATCCCTTTAATCACCAAATCTGCATGTTTAGCCTTATTTCTCAAGTCAGTTATATATGCTGCAAATGTTTCACCAGGCTTTTGATCCCTTGTATAAAATAAGTGCCTTTCCATTGTAACATTTGTCTGGGGGGTTACACATTTCTCTAAATTTACATTTTAAGCACTCAGGGTCCTCCCTTGACTCAGCCTGTACAACAATATGATGATTCCCCCCTTCTGCATAGACAGCAGGTGCATACTCAAATGAATGCTCCATTTCAATAGCTTCTGACCTGGCTAAATTAAGCAGAATAAATGTCTTTGTATGGTCATCTTTATCCGAAAATGCTGCCTATATGAAAATGTCATACTCTTGCTCAAACACTCTCCAGTTCTCTGGAATATTATTGTTAAGTACAAGTGCACTGAGTTTTCAAAATCCATCCGCCATGCACACAATGTACCAACACACTGAAAAATATGGCCCTTGTATTTATTCACAAACAAACTGTTCTGTGAACTTGTAATAATGTTCAAATGCACAATAAACTCCTTGAAACACTGTACTTTGTGAAATGTGCTCTGTGATGGCTGTATTTTGCAAAATAACTTTACTGTAATACTGCACAAACATGTGAACACTTTATACACTTCTGATGACTCAGATATCTTTAATTAATATAAAAAATATGTGCTTAGTGAAAATGTATTTATTTCCTTTTATTTTATTTTTTTATGCAATTCAGACTTTACTTCAAACATTTTCCATAGTAACTGGAATATTTTTATTAATATCAGACATATCAGTGTTCTGTATGTATTGTTTCATATTTTGGGAATAAGAAATAGTTTTGAGCAAGTTTTAATATCTGAAATTCATTTCTTACCTGTTTTGTGAATTATGCATGCAGTGGGGATGATTCACTCCTCAATATTCCTCCAGTGTCAACTGGGTGTCTCTCAGACTTAAGTGGAAGAAACTGGAACTCTTTCTGGTAATGAATGGTTTTGACCATTCTTCTTCTAACCTCATGTCCTTTTAGACATGCCACTTCTGACACCATGTCCTTTTAGACATGCCACTTCTGACACCATGCCACTCGTCCTTGTCTAACATAGATGACAAGCAGGCAGGGTATTTTGTTTAGATACTTTAATACATAGAAACACATCAAGATGGATAGCAGCATCATAAAATCTAAACTAACTGGTTAACAGACAGACCTTACATACCTACATGATTACATCTCAACAGCTTACTGCAGTCATACTTGCATATGCTCAGTATTTATACACTTGTGCAAGCCCTTGGATAGCTTAAAGGTATATATACACACACAATGATATACAACCAACATATTGTGATTGTTATTGATATGCAACAATGCCTTGTCCAACATCTTTCCATCCATTTTAGGTGACAGAAGCACGTAAATACATTGATGGTCACCCTATAAAAATATGTGTTCAGTGTGCCTTGAGGTAACATTTCTCTTATGGAGCATATGCAGCTGCACAGGCAGTTCTTCAAATCTGATAAGGTATATGTTCACCTACATATTGATGGACAAGAGTGGCTTAAACAGCATTAGATTATATGGATAACTCACAGTTGTGTGATCAATAACCTTCCTAAAGGCTTTTGATCCCTCAACAGGATTTTTATTCATAGGTTCATAGATTAGTACTAGACTAACTGCCCTTGTGAACCATTTTAAGCCTAGCCATTTATCCCTTGTGAGACTCAAACCCTGTACCTTGTGTTTGTAAGGCAAACACCTTAACCATTAGGCCACCCTCCCTATTAGAAACATAATTGTATAAAATATTGCTTAGTTCACACCTTGAAGTGTGTCCTTGATGGACCATGTACATTAAACATTCTTCAGGCAGAAGCAGTTAGTACCTAAATCTGTAGATTATGGAGGCCTGGTAAGCATGTGATTGAGTCCTGTAAGAAAAATGCTCTTGATCCTATGACTTCTTGGAAACATTTGCATATGTCTTTTATCGGTTTGCTCACAATCTAGACATATAAATTGAAAAATGGCTTATTCATCAGTTACTGATGTGTGCCCTGCTGCATAGTGCTCACAAAGTGTAAATGGACCCATGTTTTTATATTTTCCTGATTTTTTTCTGGTGTGCAGTTTATGTTCCTCATGTATTCATTGCTATACTGTCTTATGAATAAGCTCAGCATAATGGTATTTTAGGTGTGTGCCATTTGGCACAAAGCTCATAATGTAATCAGTGGTGTGAGATAATTATATTCAATAACTTTTATATGTTAAAAGCTTGTATTTTTGGCCTCCATTGGCTTGGCTCTACCAATGTCCATGCAATGGATGTAGTGACCTAGGCATGGAAGATGTCAACATTTGTTATAGGCCAGTGTACAGCTCTCATATGTGAAGTGTAAATTTTACATAGTTCTATTAATAAGTGATACTGCTGTTGCACCTGTTTATGACCTATGGTTATGTACTGCAATACAGGTAATACAAATGTGTGCCACAATAGATACTTCAGGGCAATATGTGATATACAACATTGCTGCTATACTGCATTCAGAGGTGTAGTGAGCCAAATGTTTTGCATATCAACATATATTGTGTTGTAATTGCAGCAGTAAGTATACATATACAATTGATCTCTGCACTCCTAAACAATGCATTATAATTAATGTTGACATGGCACTTAATATATTTCAATAAAACAAAAAAAAGGACTGAAATTGATTTAACACTGGACAACAGCAAAGTCCAAAGAAGAATCAAAATGAAAAACAAAAAAAAACAGGCAAGCAAAGTCAGGAAGCAAAGTTTAATATCTAACAACTTAAAATTCACAAAGCTTTTGAGTTAAACCAGCCTTCCTCAGTGTAGCAAAAATTCAAATTAAATAAACAATTATATAGTAAGAGTCAAGACACAGTCAACCATTCAGAAGAACCATTCATTTAAGCACAATTAAATAACCTAAACATAGTTTTGCTATATGTATAAAAATAATATATAAATATATATATATATATATATATATATATATATATATATATATATATATATATGTTATTTTATATATATATATATATATATATATATGTTATTATTTTAAAAATATATACATATACATATATATGTTATTTTATATATATATATATATATATATATATATGTGTGTTATTATTTTAAAAATATATACTTTTTAGATATAAATAATCATAAAATATCTATAGTGTCAGTTGTTTCTCCTTTAAAACTGGTTTCAAACTCACTGTTGCATTGAGACCTGGAATTTTATCTGCGTTTAGCTTTAAGATCCATCTATATTCCCCTGTCTCTAATTTATTCTTAATATCCACTCCCCCTAATATTCTGAAAAAACACTTGAAGTACCCTAAATTAAAAACCATGCTCAGAACATAAAATGTCAGGTCTCAATGTAGCAGTGAGTTTAAAACCAGTTTTAAATGAGAAACACATGAAACTATAGATATTTTATTATTTTTATAGCTAAAAAGTATATATTTTATAATAATTTTGTGTGTGTATATATATATATATATATATATATATATATATATATATATATATATATATATATCATTTTTATAGTTATAGCAAAACTATGTTTTAGGTTATTTAATTCTGTTTAAATGAATGATTCTTCTGACTGGTTGGCTATATCATGACTCACCTATATAACAGTTCGTTTAATTTTAATTTTTACTACACCCAGGAAGTGTGGTTTAACCCGAAAGCTTTGTGGATTTTAACTTGGTAGATATTAAACTTTGCTTCCTGACTTTGCTGGTCTGTTTTTTTTTTTTTATTTGCTTCTTTTCCCCTGTAGCTGATGGCATACCATTTGCTTTCCTGAAGTCTTATACGTGATACCTAGAAATTCCTTGTTCTTCAAAACACACAAATGTACATCATATGCATAGATGTATAATGACAGTCCGGCATACAGAAGACTGTTGGCACAGGAGTGACTACATATGACATTTAATTTGATTCACGTGCAAATTACTCTTCTGTCACAGGAGCGTATCCCTCATTTTTCTCATATGTACAACTCACATCTGTTATACTGACACATATGTAACCATGGCTAGCAACATGCTCTTCTGTTGATTTGGTGTTGAAATAAAAAAATGTGAATATCGTAAAGTAAACTCTTCATGCATACCATGTATAAAGGGTTCACTTTATAACATTCACAGTATCACAATTGCTGACACAAACATGACTTTTCTCTGGAAGAATTCATTACAATTTCCATGGTTTTACAGATGTACATGATTACCCTACATATGTCCCTAATTTTACTTGTAGACATTGCCATTACAACAATAGTATTGTTTCATTCATACATGTAAAGGGTAAACATGCTATCGCCGCTCCTGTTTTCAAATACAGCAATGTAGTTAATTATTTATATTCCCTTGGATGAATGTCAGAATTTCCTTCACACTCTGCAATACCTCTGTGATATTCCATTTACCCTACTGCATGTACTGTCATTAGCATTTGTTTTCTCACCTATGCAAGTTACCTTACACAATATTATGAAATTCACTCAATGTAGCACACATAGGTGTATTCCTCTTACCTGTTTTTTGTCAACATTTCTTTTTTACATTCCATACAAATGCGCCTGGCTTGCATATGATTAATAGTATTATAACTCATAATTAATTATGAATAATGTTATTTGTACAGTAATCTTTTGTTATAACAATACATTTCCTCTATAGACTTTCCCTGGCCTCTTATTTATGTTTTTGAAGTTGCCTTTGTTTTTGCATTGTGCCATTCATGTGTGCTTAAGTTCATTTACAAACTTGTGTATACTTTGTGCTCGATCCAGTCTGCACCTTAATGTAGCTGCTAACAAATGTTCTGGCCACAAAAAGACATTGCTCAATGTGTAGGCTTGCTTCATGGATTGCATATTCAATGCATATTCAGCACCACTACTCACCACTCAGACATGAATAGAGCATGTAGGCTTAGTGTAACATATATTTGTTCATTAATGCATCCCCGGGATGAATGTAAAGGTTTAAATCTTTATATCATCAAGCAGAATCAACCAAAACCAGGACTAAGAATACTGGTTACATGTTAAGTGGAATAAATTCTAAAGATAAGGTAAGATTTTTTTTTTGTTTTTTTTTTTTTGTGAGGCCATTTGGGTAGATGGATGTTAGAAAAGTTTGCAAGGGGTGCAGAGGGTAATCAGAGTGATTATGAGTTTGGATGGCATGTCTTAGGAATATAGCTTATTAGTTGGGTGTTATACAAGGTTTTAAAATACTGAAAAGTTTCTGCAAGGGCATAAATCCAAGGAGAAAAGTCAGAGGGAAAAGAAGGGGCTGTCAGTTTCAAATCTGGCTTAGCCGGTAAGCATAGCTCAGGCACTTCAAAGTTCTATTTGGGAATTACTGAGTTTTGCATGCAAACTACATGTCAATTAACACATGAAAAATGCTGGGATAAAATGGCATTGCATGCATGCATCAATTTTCCTTCAAAAGAAAATAGACAGAAATGCATACATTTCGGCAGGCTCACTAATCAACCCATATCCAACTAACTCCAGCAACTGCAGTTTATCCTTATAATAGTCAGTGTTACACCTAAAAAGAGGGCCATGCAACAAAATTCAATAATCTCACTCATTACAATAGCAATGTATGTCCAACTCCAAGAAGACTGGGTGATTGAGTAGTATGTCTTTAACATGCTACAAAACATACCTGATTATAATGACATCATAATATTGATTACAGCAACTCTGCTACTAAAAGAAAAAAAGCAGCTTTACCTTCATTTCAAGATAACAAGAAGCAATTCAATTTTTAAATGATACTACAGGAAACATCAAGGTTCTTTTCAGACACACTAGACATAAATACAAAGAAGAACAGCAGGCAAAACAAAAAAAAAAATATTGTAAAGACAACATAAAACTTAATAATTTTCTATATAACTGCTTCCAAACTACTTGCATTGTCAGTTGTTTACACCATGAGAAGGATTCATCCACATTAAAACACTGGGCAGGATTCACAAAGGCTTGCATGGAGTGTAAGAGACATGTAACACTCCATGCAAGCCTCGCGATCCAGGAACAGCCCGAAACTCCGTGTAAGAGACCAGCTAAAACGTCTCTTACACGGACTGGGCGTGGATATGCCAAATACCTCACTTCCAGCTGAAAGGCATGCAAATGAGGTAGAGTAGCGATCCACGAAACAGAAAGCAGCCCGTGTAAGAGCCGTTTTAGCTGCAGAAATGTACTCAGTTGACAACTGAGTAAGTTTCTGCAAAAATCACAATGGAGCCATGTCAGCTCCAAATAAAGGGTGCATACATGTCAGGCAGCATGCCAATGGCCAAATATGTGGCCATTGGCAAGGTACCCCGATGCAAATATTAAAAAAATATAATTTTTACGCAACGCAATCCCGCGCAAACAGGCTGCGCTGTATAAAACATAAAAATGAAGGTTATAAACCCACAAATGTGGGTTTTATGCAATACATGGAATGACAATGCAGGGACCAGCAGACCAAAAACAACATGGCCACCGTGTAGTGGTTGCTAAGGGGGAAGCTGAGTCTAAGACGTGTAACTAAGCATTAGTAGGCAATCTGATGTAAATGAGGGTTAGGATACTGAATGCCACAGTCACATAGCAAATTAGCACATTCTGAGTAGTGTAAGAGATACATAAGGGGGAGGAATAGAGTAGGAGATAGGTGACATCACAGGGGGGAATGGTAGAAAGAAATGCAGTTCATTGGAGGTCAGTGTTACATGACAGATGACAGACACAGATCATGGAAAGAGGAGTGCCACAAGATAAGCATGGGAAAGTCAAGAAATGGAAGGTGTACACTGTTACTTATACCAAAGTTTCTTGCTGGGCATGCGCACGTGTGTGCACCATGAGGCACGAGTAGGACAGTGTGTGCACGTGTAAGGCAGACTGAGCATGTGGGAGCGTGTTGGTAGACTTGTAAGACTGTTTGCGCTAGTGTGCACATGTGTAGGGCAGACTGAGCATGTGGGAGCCTGTTGGCAGAGTTGTAACACTGTTTGCGCTGGTGTGCGTGCGTTTTAACCCGAATAAACAGATTCCGAACCGTGTAAGCATGTGTGCGCGCGTGTAAGCCACTGTGAGCGTGTTTCTGCTGCTATGCACGTTGCTCCCCCCTGAGTAAACAGAAAGGAAAAAGGAAGCAACAGAATTAGTAGGAAGCTAGCAGGGAATACTGCTGGAGCTAGCAGGTGAAAACAATTAGCAGCAGGCAATTACACAGGCAGAATAGTAGCTTAGCCAAGCACATAAAACTCTGCAAACAGCAGTGCAGGATGTATCTCTCAAGAGACATTGCAAGACAGGAGTAAGCTATTAGAAGGGAAAACTGAAAAAGCTGAACTCAGAGCAGAAATGCTAGGGGCTGCCATAGCTGTCATAATGAGACATAGGCGACTTGCTGAGGGTGGTGACAATGCAGATGGTGCCAGACAACCCACAGTGAGGAGACGGAGAAGAGTGAACAGGCCCTGGGTCACCTACCACGGGTTACATGAGCTGGAGATAGTAGAGCGCTATAGAGTGGACAGAGACCTCCTGCAGCAAATTGTCGAGCTGTGCAGGCCACGCCTCACACACAGAACCAACAGAGGGGAACCCATCCCAGTGGAAACCAAGGTATGTGTTGGCCTAAGAATACTAGCAACAATTACCTTCCAGAGACAAACTGGTGATATGATGGGGATATCACAGGCATCAGCCTCCATGGTACTGCACCAGTTCCTGGATGCCAAGTCAGCACATATCGGTGATCATGTATATTTCCCCAATGCCAGTGAGGTATTGGCCAGCAATATGCATCTCTTCCAGCAAATAGAGGAATACCCTGAGGTAGTGGGTGCAATAGACTGCACGCACATACGCATCAAAGCACCAGCCGGTGAGCGGGGTAGGGCCTACATTAACTGCAAGGGCTTCCACTCCATCAACTGCCAGGTCATGTGTGATGCCCAGGGCATAATAATGAATGTGTGTGCTGGATGCCCTGGGAGCTACCATGATTCCCACATCTGGCATTTGACGCAGCTGTACCAGACATTTGCCAATGGGGACATCCCACACGGACACCTAGTGGGGGATGCAGGTTATGCACTGGAGCTGTGGCTGATGACACCCATCAGAAATGCACACACACCTGAACAGGAACGCCATAATGAGGCATACGCACAAACACGTAATGTAATAGAGCATGTGTTTGGGCTGCTCAAGTCACGGTTCCGGTGTCTGGACACATCTGGTGGAGCCTTGCAGTACTCACCAACTACATGTACCCAAATTGTCATGGTATGTGCTATGCTACATAATATGATCTTGCGAAAACAGCTGCAGCAGGACCAGCATAGGGCCGGGCCAAACAGCCCCCCACCATTGCCAAGGCCATCACAGGCATAGCGTGACTCGGAGGAGGAACAACCTGAGCCTGCCCCAATAGGCAGAAGGAGGCATGCACAGTATGCCCTGGCCTTGGCAAAGAGGCAACGCATAGCACATACACTGGCTCAGTAGGAACCCTGGGAATGATACCCCTCTCTGACTCACTCAAATAATAATAGGGATGCCTAAAATGACATGACCTGCTCACAAACATGTACAGGGAGTGTAATATGTGCATCCGACAGAGGCAGCCCTGCAGCACCACCTGAGGCATGAATGCCATGTGTTAAGTAATGTAACACCATGTACTATATGCACACTTGAGGACCCTGACTAACATCCACCCTCACCAAGCATGAAGCCACAATATGACGATGGGATGATCAATTGCAATAATTGGCTGAAGTAATGCAGTTAGTCAAAGGGGAGCCAATGTGTTCCAGCCTGGGATAACATGCTGAGCATGACATGATGCACCACCTGCTAGGGGTGGCGTGCACCTATCAGTCTAGGCCTCATGGATACTGGCAAAGGCTGTCAGTACCCACAGCATGCCCTAAATAGGTAAGTCTCAAAACACAAACCCACCTTCATAGGTACCACAAGGGATAGGAACCTAGATGTAATGCTACCCAATGCCAGAAGTCTAAACAGCAAGATGCGTGCAGTGTAAACGCACACAGTATGGAGAATGTTGATATCTGCCCTGTAATAGAAAACTGGGTCAAGGTTCACATCAGCACCCTAACACTACCAGGTTACACCTCATACTGTGCTGTACAGCCTCAAAACATGGAACAAGCTACAAAAGGAGGGTGACTAGCAATAATTGTCAAGGATAACCACACCCCCATGTTGGTACCACAACAAGAAGCAGCATGGACTAGCCATGGTCAAGTACCAGTGGCTAAAACCACCTCCCAGTATATAGCCTGCTACAGACTACCATCCTAACACCAGGAACTGCACCTGGCCTATGTTGGAATACATGAATATATCAAGTCCCCCAAACCACATTATATTGGTTGACTGAAAATACCCAGACATACACTGGGAGCAGTATACTAGCACCAACACTGTAGGAGAAAAGTTCCTAGAATCCATAAACCAAAATGCCCAGGAACAATGTACCACTCCCACAAGAGGGTAAGCATACTGGATGTGATAATCAGCAACATGCGTACTGGATGGCAAGATGAGAAGTGTATCCCTCACTGGTAAGACCAGACCATAGAGTAATGACACCGGATATACACATCCTGACCACAGTCCCTGGCCAGAAAACCACAGTGAAAAACATGTGTAAAGCATAAGTTGCACCCCTCCAAACTGATGTGGAATCCATTAAAGGCCATGTGCAGGTGCAAAATATGGGACACACCGCAGAACCTGTTATACAGGCATTCCATGAACACAGCCAGGAATGCTTGGATTATGCAATCACAAATAACAACAAGACACAATGCCATACACGCAGGCATCTGGCATGCTGGACTCCAGCCATTACCAAACCATGCAAGAGAATGAGGAAGCTACTACATGATAGAGCAAACATAAAAAGGGAAGTAATCACTGATCAGTAGTATGGCAATAAAATATGTCCACACATACAATCCACTAAGGCCAGCTACAACAAGTAGAATCTGTAAA
The DNA here is from genome assembly GCF_019279795.1 of Protopterus annectens. Lineage (NCBI taxonomy): Eukaryota > Metazoa > Chordata > Ceratodontiformes > Protopteridae > Protopterus > Protopterus annectens. The sequence goes on along the minus strand of NC_056746.1, from coordinate 1,548,471,572 downwards.
TCCTGAGGCAATGTTACACCTGCCCCAAGTACACAGACAACCCTCAACTCCCCCCAATAAATACAAATATATGTGAGAGATGCAACCATTTATCCAAACTGGAGGCTGAGCTCCCCCAACTCAGTACTGTCAAAACTAGTCAGGAGGAGAAGGTAACCACACACACCACAAACCCAGTCCCACATAGACTTATCACAACTGTAAACCAAACACATAAACACAGAAAAACATTCCTGGAGGCCCTAATTACAAACACACCACACCAACAGAGGCCTCCAAAGCAGACCCCAACATAACCACAACCTCCAAACATAGCACATGCAACACATAGGACACAAAGCTGGTGTGCCAAACAGTCACAGGCCAGAAGGAGAAACAACATGCCTGATACAGTTGTAATAGGTGTCTCTATAGGCAGACACACTGCTGTCCCATTCACCAGACTGAACAAGGGAAAGGGTACAGTAAGCTGCCTGTAGGCAGCTACAATACGCCACATAACACAAGTAGCAGGTCACCCCAAAGCAAGTAGAAATATGATGCAGTCATTGTCCATGCTGGTGTGAATGACCTGAGATGTACCTCCCTGGACTACATGAAAAGAGACATGGATGAGCTCTCTGAGTATGTACTCCAGGCCGGTATGACACTGGTCATTTGCAGCATCCAACCCTCACCAAGAATGATGCCACAGTACAAACACAGAATGATCAGCTTTAACAGGTGGCACAATTACAGCTGTCAGTCCAAGAGGATCTAATGTCTGTCTGCTTGAGATGTCATGCATGACAAGCCATGCTGCTGTTCCAGGGATGGCTTGCACCTGTTACCCCTGGGCATCTGGATATTGGATAAGGCTTTTGCCACCTCCATAGAGCCGTATGTAGGCAAGGCTGAAAAGACTAACCCACCACCCTAGAAAACATAAGTGGTAAGAAACATAAGGGTAATGCTGACCAATGCCAGATGTGTAAACCGAAATATGCATGCTCCTGAGGCCTTTCCCAGTATGGAGAACATCGATGTCTGTGCAGTGACAGAAACCTGCTGCAAGCCTACTGACAGCACACCAGCACTACCAGGTTATACCTCATATCATGCGTTATGGCCCCAAAACCTGGACCAAAACATCAAAGGAGGGGGAGTATCCATATGCAGCACAGACACCCATATGGCCAGGTAACTGACAATGCACGAAGCAGCGGAGACCACCCATGTGCACCTAACTGTAGTCAAAACTGCTGTACAGTCTGTAGCATGCGACAGACCACACTCTCACACACAGGAACCCCACCCAGACATCCTGAAGACACTGGACAGTATGAATGTCCCACCAAATACCAAACAAGGTACTCACAAATTACCACATAGGTGGTAAACCATTATGTATTCAAGGAGTAATGAGGGACCTAGGGACACAAGTGGACAGTAACCTGTTATGTGACACTCACATTGCCAATGTGGCTAGGAAGACTGTCTATATTGGACACCGTATCATGAAAGGATTCACATCTACATCAACAGAGGTCATTGTGCTCCTGTACTGTTCTCTTATCAGACCCATAATCTAGTACAATGACTCATATGGGATGTACCTTACCTGACACCTGCAGCAGTTAGAAAGACCTCAAAGGTACCTCACCAAGAGGATAAAGGGTCTCAAATATATGTCATATGCTGCCTGGCTGTAGACACCCCAGCTGAATGCAGTCACGTACTGCCTACACAGAGGCATTGTATGTCTATTGTACAAGGCCATGTCCAACACAGGAGTAATGGACATGCTCCACCCCAGGAAATCAAAGCCATTGGAGCTGTGAGAGTGACAGATGTCAACCTCAACACATAATGAAATAGGATGTGCTGGAGGGACAGATACATAACCCAGCGGCTCCCCACACCCTGGAACAGGATCCCACTCCATATTAGGCAGAGCCCCTCACTGACACCCGTTAACAGGAATATTGCCAAGTGGATGGATGATCGTAGATATACACTGGGGGTCTTCACTGTGTCATGTCCAGACAGAGGCAAAGTAAAGTAAATCATAAATGGCCATACAATTCACATAGCAAGGGGCGGCGAAAGACACACACACTCTGGCTAGGCCTACAAATGCCCTAGGGTGGATAGCCTAGTATGAACCTATGAACTTATGAAGATACAAATTGTACAGGACACTAAGGATAATCACAAGGCTTACTCAACTGATGGTAGGAACCATGTTGGGAATGCACAGATATGCTCTGAATCACACAAATATTACAAACAACATACCAAACACACACACATATTGCCAACATACAACCTGACAGGTGCAGTGCAAACCCCCCCCCCCCGCCAGAATGCAAAATATCTATCCCAGCAGACTGCTGGCCCCCTGACATTGCAGATGCTGAGGTAACAGCCATCATCTACAAAGCAAAACACACAGCAGCAAAGGTATGAGATGGTGTCCTGGGCTGAGTCCAACATGGACTCCAAGAAGAATGGAATGCCAAATCACACTACTGCTCAATGTCAGCCTTACCACAAGATATGTACCCAAAGAGCAGTGTACAACAACAGTGGTCCTTCTCAACAAAGGTGTTGCCTGAATGGATACTGCAAACCACCACCCCAGGATCCTGACAAGCTTGGTCTGCACAGCTATGGAAAGGATCAGCATGTACCGCAGACATAAAGCTATCGGGGACCTACTGACACCAGACCCTACCCAGTGTGGCTGTTGTAAGTGCAGATCCTGCCCCTAAACATGTTTGACCCATTTGAAACAGTCATTAAGGTCATTGATGAGGGCAATGTGGTCCACACAGCATAGCTGGACCATGCAAATGCTTCCATACAATACCCTACGTGTTCAGTATGGATATGTTCACCAGCTTAAATATAAACCCCTATGTCAGTAGAGGGGTTGCAAACCAGACCAAGGACAGAACTGACATGGTCAGACATGCTGCATCCATGTCAGACTACAAACCAGAAATAAGTGGCATCCCACAAGGCTTGGTCCTGGGACCTCCCTCATTCCGTATATATGTCCCATAGGTACAGGCCAACATGGAAGGACTGTGACTGAACATGTATGCAGAGGAGTACAAACTGCCCACCATATCTGACCCACAGCTGACACAAGCAACCCACAAAAGGGCCACATAGAAACAGACAACTGGTGCCATAGCCATGTCAGCAAGCTAATTGCAGAAATGTGTATAGTCAACCACCGTGGATATACAGTAAGTGCCCACCAATTACCACACAGGTGTTAACCCATTACGTACCTAACATGTAATGAGAGACCTGGGGACACAAGGTGATAGATATCCTGCATTGGACAAACATGTGGCTGTAGTGTTCACAGAAACATACCATATACCCACCTAATCATGAAGGTTGTCAGATCTAGATAAGGGAGGTCACTGTGGCTCTGCAGTCATCCTTCATCAGCATTACAATTGGCTACAATAGCCCCTGTGGGATGTACCTCAGCAGACACCTCCATCAACTGTAAAGTCCACAACAGTACCTCACCAGGAGTAGCAAAGAGCTTGAACAGATGCCATGTGTTGCCTGATTAAACAAACTGCAGCTCCACACACTGCCATACTGCCCACCCAGAGGCAAGCTGTGCCTGATGTATAAAGCCATGTCCAAGCTGGAATCAATGAACATGCTGCACCTTGTACAATCTGAATGGCAGTGAGCTATGCACATGAGAGACCTGAACCCCAGCACTGATATACATAGGACAAGCTGTACTGAATGATCCATAACACAGAAGCCACCCCCACTATTGAGTAAACTCCCAGTACAGGTTAGCCAGAGAGTCACCCATCGACACTCCTCAAGAGGAATCTTGATGAGTGGATGGGAGATGGTAGGTTTACCCTGGGTATCACTGTTATGTCACAGGTAGACGGAGGCACAGTATACTAACCATGACATATGTCATGGCAAACTCAGTTACAATGTGTGTCAAGGACAAACACACTCTCTGACTAGCATCAGAAATGGCCTAGGGCACATCGCTAGTGTTTGCCAATGTCCACCTATGTTGTGGAATACACTACCAATGTTGGACAAGCCTGGTTTAGGTAGTCCATATCTGAACATAATGCAACATGGTCATATGTGCACAACTAGCCCCTACACAGTCTGTTGTGCTCACTATGAAGATTTAAAGCAGTGATAGGACTAAAGCCCAGGATACTGTCCACCACAGTGAAAGTACTGAACCAGTACACTATACAGTACTACAGTGTTAGGTCAGTATGAAAGGATGTTGACAACTGTATGCAAAGTATCCCATGCAATCCCTGCAGGCACAGTATAATCCCTGTTGTGTTCAGACATGAAGCAGTTGGCCAGTAAGTACACAACATGACACCCAACACACAGCCATAAACGTGAGATATTGTTGAAGTTCACACTCACCCAAATATGTGGTGGATTGCAGAGTTCAACATATGGAAAGCTCACAGTGGGCATGCTCACACACTTTGATAAATGAGGCATATGTCAGACAACATGCCATGGAAAGGCTGAACTGGGCATGCTCACACACTTAGGGCATATCTCCGTTTAGCAGTTGGCCACACATATCTGGTATTTGTACGTGTCATTCCAGGAACCAACCACAACACAGCAATCTGCCCAGTGCACACAGTAAATGACTACAGAGACATACGTGATATAGTGGATCCCCCTCATATTCAAACATCTTCCACAGAAACACAAGTTGTTCATAGAAACAGGGAATGCTATGGCAATAAAGACCTGCAAACAGTCTAACAGCAAGAAATATTGTGCATCTGACAATTAAACATATGGGTGTAGAGGTCAATACTAGGCTGTTTGCCCTAGGGAATGACAGCTTAGCCAGAGTGTGCTTGGCATCTGCATCCCCAGTAGAGTAGGCTACTGTGCCACTGTAAAGTAGGTCACATAAGGCATCATGTGAGGCTAGTGTGCTGTGCCTCCATCAAGCAGGGACACGGTGGAGATCCCAGGGTTTGAATGTGCTAAGCCACATCCATGTTGTTGGTGTGTGCTGGAAGAGGGTTGCTGAGGACCTCTAACAGTAAGTGGGTGTCAATAACAGACTGAGGGGAGCCCTATCTGCATTGTCTGGACAATTTCACTGTCAACACTGTGTTGTGATGATTATGTGGGATTGAAGTGTTGTGCCGGTACTGTTCAGAGATGTCCTCCCTCTGTGGGCTACAGCTCTGCAATGTATTAGCTCACTCTGTCTGTTGGACAGCTCATATATGGCTGGTGTACACCTGACAGGTGTCCTGTTGTGGAGCAGTCATGGGTATATGTGGGATAGCATGATCAATGCAAACCTTACACATGCTCATAGACTGCAATTGTCAAGGATTATGCAGAGTGGCCAGTATAGTCCCCCAGCATGGGTCCTTTGAAGTCTTCCACCCCAGTCTTCACAAGTGTAGAGTCTGCTTGTGCTAAATACAGTTTGTTTGCAATGACAACCTTGCCTGGGGGTGGGGATGGGATATGGATGTCCAGGGAAAGGTGGGTATGGTCAGATATCAACAATGGTGGTCTACCTCTGGTGTGGAACAGTGAGTACCCATGTTGCAAATGGACAGGTGCAATATGTATTCCCCCATGTGGTTGTGGTGAGTGGTTCTGCCATAGCACATGGACCCACAAATTGTAGTGGCTGTAGGGTAATGTTGTAGAGGCCTGAGTAGTTCCCACACACAATATGCCTGTACCTGATGTTAACAACTGGAATGGTGTATGTGAACACCTGTATATCCCGGCACTGTTCCCAGGGAAGCAAAGTGTGTGTCCTGGATGTGGGAGGGGTGTTCTGGACTGGTTGTGTTGTGTGTTATAGGTCCTGTGGTCACAAAGCATGGTATAGAACATAACCTGCCAGTGCAATGTGCATATCTGACCCTGAAGTAGGTGGCTGCAAATGCATATATATATATATATATATATATATATATATATATACTATCCCCCACCTGACAGGTAGTACTAGATGTACATACCTCTGTAGAAATAAAGATGTCAGCACCCTATAAATACTGCAGGTGCAGAACAGCTGCCCAGTAATTCGATAGCGCGCTCCGCTAATGCGTTTCCCTCAAGTGTCATAATATTGTTAGGTAGGAGTTTGAACCTTGCAAATGCTCAGTGTGTGTGGGTGAGCGGCGTCGTTGTGTGTGTGAGAGAAGTGTCCCTTTTGGTGACTGGGAAAACACTCTACAGGATGCACATTCCCCTTTCTAAACACTGATGATGTCAGCACCCTATAAGTACAGCAGGAGAAGGGAAACCTCCCACTAATGTGAATAGCGCGCTCCGCTAATGCGTCCATCTCGAGTGTCATAACATAGTTAGGTAGGGGTTTGAATCCTGCAAATGCCCAGTGTGTGTGGAGAGGGGTTAGTGTGTGTGCAAGTCTGTGTGAGGGAAATGTCCCTTTTGGCAACTGGGAAAACACTCTACAGGATGCACATTCCCCTTTCTAAGCACTGATGATGTCAGCACCCGATAAGTACAGCAGGAGAAGGAAAACCTCCCAATAATGTGAATAGCGCCCTCTGTTAATGCGCCCATCTTGAGTATCATAACATAGTTAGGTAGGGGTTTGAATCCTGCAAATGGCAAGTGTGTGGATAAGGGGAGTGTGTGTGCTGGCAAGTCTGTATGAAAGTTTTCTGCATTTTGGCAATTAGGAGAACACACTACATTATGAACATTACCCTTTCTAAACACTGATGATGTCAGCACCCTATAAGTACAGCTGGAGAAGGGACACCTCCCAATAATCCAAATAGTGCACTCTGTTAATGCGTCTTTCTCAAGTGTCATAACATAGTTAAGTAGGGGTTTGAATCCTGCAAGTATGTGTGCTTTTGGACAAGGGGAGTTTGTGTGTGTGCAATTCTGTATAAAAGTCATGTGCTTTTTGGCAATCAGGAGAACACACTACATGATGCACATTACCCTTTCCAAACACTGATGATGTCAGCACCCTATAAGTACAGCTGGAGAAGGGAAACCTCCCAATAATCCAAATAGTGCACTCCACTAATGTGTCTCTCTGAAATGTCATAACATAGTTAGGTAGAGGTTTGAAACCTGCAAATGGCAAGTGTATGTGTTTGGATGAGGGGAGTTTGTGTGTGTGTGCAATTTTGTATGAAAGACATGTGCTTTTTGGCAATTAGGAGAACACACTACATGATGCACATTACCCTTTCCAAACACTGATGATGTCAGCACCCTATAAGTACAGCCAGAGAAGAGGAACCTCCTAGTAATCCGAATAGTGCGCTTCGCTAATGCGTTTCTCTCACGTGTCATGACATAGTTAAGTATGGGTATGAATCCGGCAAGTGTGTGTGCGGGGGTAGTAGGTGTGTGTAATTGCAAGTGAGAGAGAGAACAGTTCCTTTTGGCAACTACTACAATACACCAGATGCTGCATATTCCCCCAGTAAACACAGGTGATGTCACCACACTATCAGTACAGCCAAACAGGGCTAATTGCCCAGTAATGCCAATTGTATGCTCCACTACTGGGTCTATTACCACTGTCAGAGCACAGATAGGTATGTTTTGGAAACCCACAACTGCCAAGTCTGGTTGTGTCACACAATATGACCATGTGTGGGTTGTTGTTCATAACAATGCATGACATTGCTTAAACCAGCAATGGCAATGCACACATGATGTATGTGCATGACACATACACATATATACCTGTGACCTTCAGTAGTTACCATGTCTGACACGTGCCTCAAGTGGATAAATGGTATTTGCAATGCATAACATTATGACTGTGTCTTACTGTGCAGGGGCCACATGCGGTATGTGTATATACAGTGTGAGTTGTATATGGTATAATCCCAACAGCAGGGGATACACATCTGGTCTGGGCAATATTGTCTGCATGTATTCGATGAACAGGTGCTGCATGTTCCCACCTGTTGTGGGAGTGGTAACATCTTGTTCCACTGCAATTCAGTGACCACATGCTGGGAACCTTTCAGCTAGTGTGTTGTAGCTACAGTAATGCTCACACACAATGTTCGGCTGGATACAGTCCAGCCATATAAAGACATTTCTAGAGACTGTCATATTGCCAGTGTTGTTAGGGAGGACAGGTGGGTTTCCTGTGTATGGGAGGGTTGTGTGTGCCAGGCTATGAACCAGAAGGCAGTCCAACACACTGTTAGCTGCTCATGGATAGGCCCTGATGCTTTGTGCTGTGCCAACAACCTGGAGGTGTGTGTATCTGTGGTGCCTTGAGATACCACCCCCTGTCCATGTGTGTTACATGTGTAGGGGACGACAGGCATGGTATGAGGTATAACCTGGCAGTGATGGGTTGCACCTGTGAGCCATGAATCAGGAATCTGGTACTGCACAGATATTGCAGTTTACCGTGCTGAGGACAGTGTCCAGTGCATGCATCTTGCAGTGTACACTGCTGGTGTTGTGTAGCATTACTGTTAGTGTCCTATCCCATGTGATACCTGCGGAGGTGGCTATGTAATCCATGTCCTGCAGCAAAAGGCACTATGTGTGTATCAAGGGGCTTCACCAATATACAATGGCCCATGGGTGTCACGTGCAAGCTGCCCCTCACAAATCATTGTGGCTTCCCTAGCATGTAAGCACACGTTGACAGCCATTGGATACCCTATGAATGACATTGGAGATTGAGCAGAATATAGACATAGAACACCCTTCCTACATATTGTGGTAGCATACCTAGTGAGGGTATGATGGCAACCAAGGTCAGGCTCACACTGGCCCATGCCACATGCTGAGAGAGCCCTTCTATGTTCCCTATCATGTAGTCCAGGGAGGTACGTCTCAGGTCATCCATAGTGGCATGGACAATGACTGAGTCATATGTGCCCATGCCTCTGACTGACCTGTATGCATGTGTTTTGTGGTGGACCATAGTGTCCCACGGGCATATCACTGTGACCTTCACCATGTACAGCCTGTTGAGCGGGACCCCACTGCAGTGGCCAAGAGAGGTACCTGACACATCTGTAGCAGGTGTGTTGTGTAGCCCTACAGGCTGTGAGTGTGTGGCACACGGGATGTGTGTGCCATGTGTGGCATGTGCTCTGTTCCGACTTAACGTATGCCTGTGTGCCAGCTGCGGAGGTGTGTGATGCTCAGGCAGGATGCTATTCTGAGTCTCCAAGTATGCCCCAGTGTGTTCGGATTGCTGTCACTGTGGGTCTATGTCAGACTGGTATTGTAGTCACTGTAGTATGTCATGCCACCTGACAGGGTATGGCAGTACTGGGTTCAGAGTGCTCAGTCCCCAGATTGGCTATGTGGTGGCATCTCGCACATATGTTGTACATTCCTGGCCAGGGGAAAGGGTTGACTGCATACATGTGGCAGCTGTGACATTGCCACATAACTCACATAAACCACAACTGGACCATAGAGGTGATTCACAGGTTACCTTTGCACATGCTACCATAGTAGTGTGATTGCCATGGTGATTACCGACACATAGAGCCAATGGGAAACAACATACTGAAGGTGAGTATGTGTGGGTGTACTGCTACTGATTTCATAGCACTGGCATATATGACTGCACACGTGGGTAAATGCCAGGTAAGTCATATGCAATGTGTCACAGGCGACGTACATGCGAACAGGACAGACAGTGACGTTCTGTCAGGTGGAAAATTGACATACGTGTAATACGCTATGCAGATGTCACTAGGTATCCAGAGAAGCTCTGTAACTCTGCATTGCAGGTGGAATCAGTGTTCCAGGGAACCTCAAGCAAACATGCATGCAAACAAAGCTACAGTAAGCAGGGCTGGAAGTAGTCCATTGTACAACAAAGAAGGGGTAACACTTCCAGTAGGTAACAGTGCAGGCACTATCAACATGTACCCAGGAATGCACAGCTCAGATGTCCATGGTAGAACTGATATTATGTCATATTTAATTGTAATCTGAATTAAATTGGTACTGCACACATATCAACATGCGCAAACATCCACATTGCATAGTCATTGTGGGTAACATGCCACCATTACTGTACATGTCCATCATTGCGTATCACTACTTGCATTAGCTTCTCCCCTGTGCTACCTATGTATGTGGCTATCTGTTGACATCCTTACCACCGGTATGCAATAATGTGCAGCTGTTACACTATGGTACTTACTATGGGTGTAGATAACAATTCAGGACAGTCATACAGTTACTGCATCAGGCATGCTGGGATATACACACAATCATATCAGCACACTGTACTGTTACCAACATGATACTAGTAATACACTTCTATGTAGTCACCCTGTGCATCAGCAACATGTTTACCTGTTCCTGCACTGATGTTGGAGATTGCAGGAGGTGGCACAGTTTCATCATATGCACAGGGTGTGAATTAGGTATGCCTGAGTTTGCCACTGATACCACCAATTGACATGTATGTGTATGTGTGTTGGTGAGGGACAGCAGTACAGGGTGGGGCAATGTTGGTGCAGTGTGTGCATGTATGTGGTAGCCCTAGGTGTTAACATTTCACATGTGTGTATGCATGCACACAGTTCCACCTCATGGCTGACATATACTGGAGTTTGTGGACAGCCACAGACTGCACCTGGCAGGTCATACAGATCAGTGTCTGTGTGCACGGACACGGTACATGTGCCTGGCAGGGGTGCTATGGACCGTATCCGGTACTAAGCCAGACTGGGTACTGTCATCAGAAGTGGGAGTTTGTTGACTGGACACAGGTCCCTGTTGGGACTGTCCAGAGCCACGTGCATGTGGTCTCCTGGGGCAGTCTGATGACGGCACAGACCCAGCATTGCTGGGGCTGCTGCTGGCACTATGGGGACGTCTGCGGGCCAGTTGTCATCCGCGCGGACTGCCAGCTGCTGCTGTTGCAGGCATATGGCCACGTCGATGCCGCAACCGTCCACCATTGCCCTGGCTCATGGAAATGTGGTTGTGGAACTGCTGTAATATGTCCCCACAACGTCTGTCTATGACATCGGTGAAATTACAGATAGCATCCGCGATGTCACGCATACTGTCAGTCATGGATGTGCGACATGCTCTCAGCTCCCTCAGACCCCATCTGGTGTACCTTTCCATACGTGACTGTGCCTGCTTGACAGCCTGAAACATAGCTGAGGTTGACAGACCTCTTTGGGCACATTTGCCAGAGGCAGTACGTCCACGGATGCTCCCACAAGAACCCATGGGCAACTGTCTGTGTGGTACCATCTCAGGACCCTGCCCATGGCTGCTGTGTGGGGAAGCATGTGCCACAGATGCCACATTACCCTGGTCAATGCCCACTGTATCCTGTCCATCACCTAGGGACAATGGTGACATAGGATGTACTGGCAGGATGACTGTGCAATAATGGGGTTGACAGCTGTGTACTGTCAATTGGCTGACCAATGACGGACCCTGACACACCTTCCTGTGCCATTACACAGATATCATCATTATCAGTACCTGTGGCACCAGATTCAGGTTCCCTGCTGCAGGACACCAGAGCAGCACCAGAACCTGTGGGAGGAAGACAGGAAACACAGTTTACAATGTCTACACAATGTTATCAGTGATGCACTAATGCACACATGCACACATGCACATGTGGACACATGCACACATGCACACGTGGACATGTGGACACATGCACACATGCACACGTGCACATGTGGACACGTGCACACATGGACACATGCACGCATCCACATGTGGACACATGCACACATGCAAACGTGCACACATGGACACAGGCACACATGCACACATGCACACGTGGACACAGGCACACATGCACACATGGACACCCCACAGTATACACACAGAGCACTACTAAGTTACACTATTATTACTAGCACTATCAGGACTATTATAGGTATTGTTAAAACACACCCACCAGCATGGATGGGCTGCCTTGCTGTAACACCGGAGGGACCTGCAGAAATGAGGGGATTAATGTCAGTGGGCACAACTGTGCCATTGATACTGTGTATGATACAGTTCAGTAGTACACCAGTTGCCTTTCACATGTCAGCTGCTGATATTGGCAATATCACACCTGCACAATTACATACTATGTTGACAGCTACATACCAAGGACACACCTTACATATGCATAAAGTAACAGTGTACAGAACAGTCAAGTGTACATATGGCATATTACCTGCACGCTCCATGTTGTGTTGCTGTGTGGATCCAGCCTCCATCATAATGCAGGTGTGTTTCTGTTGATGTTCCTGGGCTGGAGCCACAACACTTAGGAGTAGCCCCTCCAGTCTGGTGGGGGGGGATGTGTGGCCACCCCACCTCCTGTGGTGACCTGTTGCCTGTGGATATCCGACGCACGCTGATGGACATTTCTGATTAAATCACTGCAGTGATGTTGTACCTGCTCATATGTCCTATTATGTGTGCCAATGTCATTTACCCTATGGACAAGGTCTTGCTACAGTGCAGCCCTCTCCTGCTGATTCTGGCTGGTGCGGGAAAGCAGTATGTCATAATCCCGCACCAGGCTCTGGTGTATCTCTTCATCTTCTGCAGCAGAGTAGGCAGGATTTCGCTGATGTGCCATGTCCCTGAAAGAGAACACAAACAGGATATCAGCAAACTATGTCAGCAATATCTGGCACAAATACTATACATGATACTCAACTGTAGTGATATATTACTACTCCCATATGTAGTACGTGTGTGTCTCTTGGTGGATACACATGTACATGGCCAGATATCAGTGCTCAGCCAACACCTGTGCAACAATACCTGCCACATTCCATACAACATAGTACCAAGCCCCATCAGTCAGCACACTGAGACAGGTCCAATGCACAACCTCACTCTGGGGGTTCATGCCAAGGTACTGTATGTGGAACGCCATCCACTAGTGTGATCTGGACACAAATTAATTGGCCTGGATATACATATCCCACCACCACCACCAGCACAGTAGATGACTTTGATATATATGTGAATAGACAGATTTTCACTTGTTAGGACTGACATGGTATCCATGCAGCCCACTGGGCCAGTGGAAGCCACAACCCACAATGCTGACCCCTTTGCGAATGCTTCCCATGGACATCCCAAAGAATGCATGGAACATGCACACACATTTCTAACCCAGACCCTATGCACAAAGGTTAAGCATCCTGTCTGGTGGACCCCAGCCAAAGGCAAATTGTATAATGATAGAAGGAGGCTACTGCAGGACAGAGCAGATTCACATAAAGGGAAGGCATCTGTAGTCGGCACTGGTAATAAGCTACGTTCTCTCATAACAACATCCACGGCCAACTCTGAGAGGGAAATGGCCATGGACACTATAGATAACCACAAGGCCTTCTTCAGTTTTGTTAGACATATGGACCAAAAGCCTCAGATATGCTCTGAGTTACTACACACCTACTTAACATTCACTGAACCTACAGATATCGGCAACATTCTGGCAGACAGGTTCAGTGCAAATATCCCCCCTCCCTCTCCCCCACACTTAGAAATACTTATCACAGCTGAATGTAACCTCCCTATCATCTCAGATGTCCAGGTGAGGGCTGACCTCAGCAAAGCAGACCACACAGCATCAATGTGACCTGATGGTATCCCTGGATGTGTGCTACGTGAACTCCAGGAGGAGATGCAACTGCATATAAAACTGATATTTAACCTTGGCCTTACTACGGGATATGTACCTGAACACTGGCATACAGCAACAGTGGTCCCACTCCACTAAGGAGGCACCTCTACTGACCCTGGGAACTACTGCCCCATAAGCTTAACCAGCCTGGTCTGCAAAGCTATGGAATGATTCATTATGGGACGCATATACAGCGATATTGGGTACCTGCAGACACTTGATCCCACCCAGTTTGCCTTTGTGATGGGCTGATCCTGCCTTTTGAACCTGGTTGACCTTTTCAAAACAGTCACTACAGCCATTGATGAGGGCAAAGCAGTCCATACAGTCTCCCTGAACTTCACTAAGGCCTTCAACACAGTACTCCACTCAGGCATCATAGACAAGCTCATCAGCTTACATGTTACTACATATGTCACATGATGGGTTGCACACTGGTTGAACTACAGAATCCATAATATCAATATTGCGGGAGCCATGTCAGACTCAAAGCCAGTCACATGTGGTATCCCACAGGGCTCTGTCCTAGGACCCCTCTTGTTTGGCATTTACTTCTCAGATGTGAAAGCAAACATGTGCGGGTTGTGGATGACAAAGTTCCCAGATGACTGTGAACTAAGTGCCATAGTCGTTACACCAGCTGACACACACATCCTACAGACAGGCCTCACTGAAACAGACAACTGGTGCCAGAATCATGGCCTAACACTGAATGACATGTAATGTATAGTCATCCCCTTTGGGTGAAACTACGTGCACACAACTTATCACATAGACATACATATAGATACAGACCAATAACACATATGGAGGTTCACAGTATGTAGACTATTAACTTGTTACTTTACATTACCTGTGTTTGTCGCAGCTGGTTGCGTTACTGTTACTATAGCTTCCTGCTGCTGCTAGCCCAGCTTGATACTGACACTGATGACAGCTTCAACTTAGTTTGTCTTACGTGTGTTTTTGTTTGTGTTCTTATTTTCTTTTTTCTTTTTTTTCTCTCTCTCTCTCTCTCTCTCTCTCTCTGCCTCCAGACGGTGCAATGAAAGTATTGCATGTGTGGAGTGGGTGTACAGGATGCTTTTGTAGGTATCTGCATAAGTCCATGTGATGGCCTCTGCACCAATTGTAAGCCAGCATTTGCTAATTGCATGCAGCCAGTTGTGTACTGATTGCAGTTCTCACTGTGATTTCAGGACAGTGCTATAAAAGGGTATGTGAGATAGGCGTTGCCCTTTCAGATTGTAAGGGCGGGGACCATGCTGGTATGCTGTGGACACTGTTCTGTGAGTGTAAAGGTTAGTATCTCTCTCATGATTCAGGCTGTGTTGTAGATTCACATTTCTCCATTCAACTCTCCTGTTTCCTGTACTAAGTGTGTATGTACACTGACACCTACAACTATAAATGTATATATATATATATATATATATATATATATATATATAATTATACATACATTTATATTTGTATAATAACTGACATTATTACCTACTAGCTACCAACTAGCATGGCTGTTTCTGTTCACACACTACTATAATAGAAATCCACTAGATTTGACAGTAAATATACATGACATGCTTTGTGTACTACACATACTATATTCCCTTTACATTCATTCCTACTATTACATGATATATTTATTGTAGCACAATGTTCTTGTATAACAGTCATGGCTTAGTGGTAAGTCATGCAGACTACTGTTTCCAAGGTCCTGGATTTGGGACTGACAGTGGGATTTTATTTTGCTTTTGAACTGACTACAGGACCTGTCAATCAGAGTGACTAAGGCACTTTTAAGCAGTTGTAACCGGGTTAGCGCTGGTTTGCGTGGAGCTCCTGCATGCGCACTGGCGTTCAGCTCCGCACACACCTGCTTACAACCGCTTAACAGTGCTTACTCTGGCGCACACTGGCGCTATTTTCTTTGAAGGAAATGAAAATGGGGAGACAGGAAACTGGTGAAAAAGGGGTCACAAAGAGGGTAAGACAGTAGGGAAACAAGCTTGGGTTTTGCAGGAGGGATGTAGGTAAGGCCCATAGCTGCCCATTTCTTCATCAGCAACAGCTGTGCATATGTTTGTAATTTGGTGTGACATTTGAAACCTTCCACCCCTGAGAGAGGTGTCAGGACAACAATAATACTTGTTGTACAGCCAATTGTAATTGATAGTTTCCATGTCCAGCAGACGTGTGCAGAATGGGCAGCTATGTATGGGGCGTAATTTTTTTGTGGGTACAGAGTGCCCTTTTTTTTTTTTTTTTTTTTTTTTTTTTTCAGGTGAGAGTGGTATGTCAGGTAAAGGAAGTCGGTATAGCTGGGGAGGTAGGTTGGGTAGGTCAACAGACAAGACAAACAAGACGCATACAGGGGCGGTGTATGACATGTGTGGGGGGGTTACACAATTGACGGGGATGGATGTTTGGATATCCAGAGCACATGAGCCCACAGATGTCAACAGTAGAACTGATATCCCCACCCATGGGCAATTGCCACTGTTCCTTCACTGCCCAGGATGGGGCTGTGCTGGGGGCTGTGTAGGCCGGGCAACAGGCATGCCCATAAGTTGTGCCACCTGTGCCTCAAGCTGGCGTAGGGGCCCAAGAGCAGATTCCTGGATCTCCCTACGCACCACAGTCCGGACGCTACGGAGGGTGAGTGGTGGTTCTCCTCCGGCCACACTTGCAGAGGGGGGACGGGCCCCATCCCCTGCAACACTTCCACCCGCAGGTGGCACAGGGCCACCGGAGGAGGGTCCAGACTGGGCACTAGTGCCAGGTGCACTCGCCAGCTGAGGTGGGAGAAGTGGGTCCGCTGGAACCCGCCTTCCCTGTCATCCTATGTTTTGCATTATGTCATAACAGTTTGGGTTAGTAACATACAATACCATTCACAATTAGTTGTAACAGCATGCATTAGTATTCCCATTAACCAAACTCCCAGATATTTACACCACTGAACAGCGAGCATAACACATGCATAATTTGAACAGCAATACACAGTCCAACAACATGCAGGGTTGATTGATGGCAACAGGCCATCAGGTTTGGATGTATGAACAGGGCAGATGCATCAACGTACATGCAAATATGTATGACCCAACAGGACAAATGTCCAGGGGTGTTAATTGTGATTGCACATACCAATTTCAGGTGGAATGGATTATATGTGGTTATAGGGTAGGGTGAAGAAAATATAATTAACACCTTCAAATACCAATGCATATGCTGTACATTTCTAATAGCTGCAGATATATACACACTACTGTTCTACCTACAGTTTCCTATGTGATAACTACTTCAAGTTGGTGATAGGACTGTTACTGCTACATCAATATACATGTTATTGTTATTCATACACGTTCATATCTGGCTTTGTTCAGTTACATCATCCTGCTACATTTGCTTTATATAGCTATAGACAACTGTGGATGTTTGGTATTTCAGACAATCATACTATCTGCATATTGCAGGCTGAGAGCAACATATCCAGATTTTGGGATACACATTCCAGCTGCAGCAACATTTTAAACACATTTCGCAGTTTGGTTCTGCTTGTCACATTCATTTCATTCTGTACTGACTGCAGTATACTTTATTCAGGGTTTATTACTACTTTATTGGTGGATTCATAACTCTTTCTCACACTCTCTCACTTGTTTTAATTTTACTATTCAGGATGGTACTTACTTCTAGGCTTTATTGACATGTTTTACCTGTAGTTATTACAATCCTTTCCAGCAGTCTCACTTATGTCATGTTTCAGTATTTCAACAGGGATATATTTCACACATGTGATTTGCTCATCCTCTGCAGCTGTACTTTTCAGCCTGCTGCAGGTTGTGTACTATTATATTACAGGTGGGGCATCTTTATTTCAGACTTTATTTCAGACATTTTCATTTTTCTGTTTGGATTACAGACTGCAACACACTTTTGTAATCAAGCAATACTTGCAAACACTCTTACACTGTTACTTGCACATTTTATTACTTAGTGACTACACT
The DNA here is from genome assembly GCF_019279795.1 of Protopterus annectens. Lineage (NCBI taxonomy): Eukaryota > Metazoa > Chordata > Ceratodontiformes > Protopteridae > Protopterus > Protopterus annectens. The sequence goes on along the minus strand of NC_056746.1, from coordinate 1,548,453,887 downwards.
GCACTCTTTTGCTAACTGTCATGCTTTTATATTTCTTTACAGTTACTGGGAGAGGATTACTGACCTGCCTGGTGGCGCAACTGCACCAGCCTATCGCCATAGGCTCTGCGGTACGCAGAACGGACACCTGCAGCTGTAATATAAATGAAGTAATATTGGAATACACATCTCCATAATATTGGCTAGTTTAATTTCTTACATACATAATTAAATGTAACTTACTCAGTAGTGGGGTGTTGGGCATTTGCCGGGCCTCCTGGATCCAAAGGTTCAATTGGTCCTGCTTACGTCTCTTCAGGTCCGCATGGTGGTGATGGACCTGCTCACCAGTCCTTGGAATCCCTGTGGCACTGGTGAGATCATGAGCCAACCGGTCCCACGCCTCAGCCCTATATGCTCCCCACAGGACCTGGCCCTGCATGAGTTGGGCCTCATGATTGTGGACAAGGAGCCAGACCATATATCTGGACTCCTCAATGCCCCACCTCTGTGCTCGAAAGCAACTACCCTCACCTACTCCTGACATTCTGGCTGCAAGTTAGTTCTACAATTGTTTATGCTGTGTATTCCTGCCTATGGGGCTTATATATGACGTTTTCTCCCCGCACTTATCTGTGATTGGCAATTTTGGAATTGTATCAGCTTCACAAAACCTGCTTTGTCATGCTCCACTTTCTATTCATTCCTATATATTTGCTATTACTGCATTCCTAAGTACAGCTGTCATGGCTTAGTGGTTCAGTACCTTGACTATGGTGCATGGTATCCTGGGATCGAACCTGGCCACTGCTTTTTATATTTTATGACTGTCAAGACAGGCTAGGGGGAGTGTCGGTGTAAAGGCAATTTTGTTACAGCTTGCTCAACGTTGCCCGCCGGTTAGCTTGTTGGCGCGGTGCGCAGCTCCGCGCAAATGGGTTACCCTGGTTTACACCTCATTTGGCTGTCAGCACGCATATTAGACTCAGCTCAGCTACAGGCACACAGTTTCAGCGTGTTAAAACACGGCTCCCCTACGGGCACTCATTTTGCACCTGTTAAACCACTGCTCACCTACGGGCAGACGCACTCAACTTGTTAAACTATAGCTCAGCTATGGGCACATCTGGCATTTGTTATTATTTTGTTATCTCACATTTCTTCACTATAACTGGCCTATTTCATTACATTTTACATAAAATATAATTTTTATATGTGTACATATGTGTCAGGGACTTGTTTCATGCTTATTTCACTAAAAAAAAAATTGATGTTATGGGGGCTCGAACCATGACTGCCTGCTCTTCAGCTGACATCTGTTCTGCTACGCTATTGCTTTTTGGCTTACTTTGCATAGTTAGTTCTTATATGCTTTTCCACTTACTGCTAACTGTGGCTGAGCTATGGGCATGCCCGCGCAAACGAGCGCACTCACGGGCAAACATCTTTACAGTTTAAAAAAAATATTACACATGTTCATTTATATGATTTTATGTTCATAGTCTGTGGGGGCATGTGTTGTGTTGTGTTTATTCACATTTCCATGTACTCTGTCGTGGGGGTTTACTTTGGGCACTTTTACTCTTCTGGGGGCGTGTCTGCTTGCAGGGCTTGGCCTACGGACATGCCCCCTACTGTCTTCCATGGACCGTGTTAGCCTTAGGTGTGATTCAGCATGCTCTCATACATATGCATGACATGCTGATGTCACACCGTTTAACTGCAGCCTCCGTGTAAGACTTGTAACTCTTACACGGAGACTTCGTGAATCCTGCCCACTGTCATGCCACAGTATGCAGTAATACTTCCTGCTTCCAAAGTAGCTTATGACTGTAGTGTCCTTCTCACAGTAGAAATGGTTATAGTTCCAAGTTATCCAGTACTGCATTAATAATGCAGTCATTGAATATGCAGTTTATGATTGTATGTTCCACATATAATAAATGACTTGAAAGAAAGAAGGGAAGAGAAGACCAAGCTGCACAGCAAGATATTGCACATCCCCGAAAGAATAACTGTCAATGATTCTTTTTGCTGTAAATGATTTCCATGCTCACCTACTTCAAAATCTTTATTATGTAGTCTTTATCACTCATCCCAGCTTCAGCTTCCCGTTCAACATATAAAAAGGTTCAGTAGGAGAGAATGGGGTGTACCACTCCCACTAACCTATGATGAGAATAAAGAATACATATGAAAATGTTCAAGTAGTCAAGCAAATGTGATTCTGAACCTTGCATAACTTGAAGTTTCGTAAATCACATACTTTAATCTACCATTCACTATAAATATATTTCTACAAGTGTTAGGTAATATTTTCAAGCTGATTCTGAATGCTTTTCCCGACAGCATCTTAACAGAATTGTAAAATGGCTTACCAGATGAGTGAAATATGTTAATTATGTTAATTCTGTGGAAGCATTTAAAGCATCATGGGATACGACTGAGCATGCTTCCATCCATATTTTACCCCAGTACTGTTTAATGTGTTGTACCTGTGCTACTAATGTGCAGAACAATAGTACTAACATGTCCTGTAACCAATTCCTATGAGAGAGAGTTTGTGTGTGTGTGTGTGTGTGTGTGTGTGTGTGTGTGTGTGTGTGTGTGTGTGTGTGTGTGTGTGTGTGTGTGTGTGTGTGTGTGTGTGTGTGTGTGTGTGTGTGTGTGTGTGTGTGTGTGTGTGTGTGTGTGTGTGAGTGTCTGATCCAAAATCAGCGGCAGATTCACAAGTAATCAAAAATTATGAGTTACACTTTTTAATGTATTAGTACTATTAACTACATGCTCTAGGGACCTAACCCTTGTCACCACGATAAACAGGACTTGCTGGAGAGATAGATTCCTCTCCCAGAGACTTCCCATACTCTGGAACAGGCTACCCATCTATGTCAAACGAAGTTCCTCATTAACACTCTTCAAGAAAAATCTTAATGAGTGGATGGAAAATAGGAAATACACCCCAGGGATCACTTCTGTGGCTCTGCTCAACAGGGGAACAGGAAATTAACTTTCTTGGGTTGGTGTAAGCCAGGGAAATTTGTTGGCTAGGCTTACTTAGGCCCTTGGGCCGATAGCCTAGTACCTACCTATGAACCTATGAACCTGAGAATTTGACAGAATAAGAGAATGTGAATTAAGAGTTTTTTGAAGTAAAAGAAATATGCAGCTCTGTTTATTGTCATTATTTAATAAGTATAATCCACAACATTTTCTTGCAAAATTGCCAGTTTAGGAGAGATTAAGAATAAAAGACCAAAATTGTGAGCTAAAATCATGGATAGTCAAGAGGCATGGTGTGTGTGTGTGTGTGTGTGTGTGTGTGTGTGTGTGTGTGTGTGTGTGTGTGTGTGTGTGTGTGTGTGTGTGTGTTGGTGTGTGCGTGTTTTTATCCATATACTTCTGTGACTCAAATGGATAGTATTGTCAGTTGCAAGTACTGTGTAATTATTTAACAATCATCAGAGCCACTTGAACATGGCAGTCATATAAAACAAATCACAGCCTACATTTTCTTGTAATAAATTGTTTATATATTATTTAGCTTCTGCTTCTCTTCTGTGTGCTCACTTCTAATCAGCTTTATCTTCTTTCACGCATTTCCATTTATTTCAATCCATCTTTATTCAACCAACCTTATCTCTAAGAGTATCAATTTTATAAATGGTTTAGTATGACAATGTTGAAGCGGACTCAGTTGAATGATGGTATCATCGAAAGTGACAATGTCGAATTCCGACATTGATAAAGTACATCTCAAATTTGACCTCAGAACAGGGTTTAACATGGGTTGAGATACGGGTGAGATTTGTACTTCGACAATGTCGGGTTTGACATTGCCACCATTTGGCCTCCAGACTTCGTCAAAAAGGAGTTGACTGAATCCACTTCAACATTGTCGTAGTAAACCTTTATAAACATATCCACATTTCCTTGACTGTTTGCTGACCAAACATGAACTGATGCAACAGACTTTTTTTTCTGTCATGGCCATGCCATATTCATAGGTTCATAGGTTCATAGGTTCATACTAGGCTATCTGCCCAAGGGCATTTATAAGCCTAGCCCATAGTTATGTGGCTCCTTTAGTTTGAATAAAAACTATGCCTATCATTTTTCTGTGCCTCTGTCAAGCAGTGACACTGAAGTAATCCCTGGGGTATATCTGCGATCTCCCATCCATTGGTCAAGATTCCTCTTGAACAAGGCCAGCGAGGTGCTCTGCCTCACATGTACCGGGATTTTGTTCCACAGCATAGAGTCTCTGGGTGATGAATCTGTCCCTCCAGCACGTTCTATTTATAACCATGTCAAGGTTTAAGTCTCCGCCCTTGTGGTTCTGAGGATCTAGATTTTTTGAGGTGAAGCATGTTCATCAAATCTGGGTTTGACATGGCCTTATATGTCAGGCACAGGTCACCTCTGAGCAAGCGGTATGAGACTGAATAGAGCTGGAGTTCTTTCAGTCGGGCAGCATAAGACATATTTTTGATGACCCTTTATCCTTTTGGTGAGGAACTTTTGGGGCCTTTCAAGCTGCAGCAGGTGTCTGGTCAGATACATTGGGCATTGTACTCAATCATAGGTCTAATGAGTGATGAGTACAGGGGACGATGACCTCCCTTGATCTAGATGTGAATCCCTTCATGATCAGGTGGGCGATATAGAAGGTTTTCCTAACTACTTTAGCAACATGAGTGTCAAACGAAAGGCTACTGTCAACTTGGGTCCCCAGATCCCTGATGACTTTTTCTGTGTTCAGTGGATTGCCACCTATATGGTAGCTAGGGTAACCTTGTTTTTCCCAAAGGGTATGACTATGCATTTTTGGCATTTAACTTCAGGCCATGGCTCTGGCACCAGTTATCCGTTTCTGTGAGGCCCTTCTGGAGGATATCTGTGTCAGATGTGTTTTCGACTATGGCTTCAGTTTGCAGTCATCTGCAAACTTTGTCAGCCATAACCCTCCTGTGTTTGCTTGTACTTCAGAAAAGTAGATGCCGAACAAGAGTGGACCCAGGACTGAGCCCTGTGGGACACCACTTGTGACAGGCTTTGAGTCTGACATGGCTCCAGCAACTCTGACCCTGTGGGTTCTGTCACTTAGCCAGTTTGCAACCCATCTTGTGATGTATGGGTTTACATTCAAGCTGATGAGTTTTTCGATGATACCTGAGTGGGGTATTGTGTCGAAGGCCTTTGCCAGGTCGAGGTAGGCTGTATGGACTGCCTTTTAAAAAAACTACATAAAGTATTTATTGGCAAGACAATGACCTGGAATCAAGAACACCTAAACTTTGCACTAAGCATATGTGTGATGCACTTAGCAACAAGCATGCTATTTGCGATTCATTTAACAGTTCTACATGATGAGCACACCTGCAAAACAAAGGTAAGTGGCAGAATATGCTAATGAAGGCATAAGTGAGTGTATTAAACACTAATGAAGCGTTTCAACATCTTGGAGTAATTCAGGAACTTATAAAACCCACGCCTACATACTGCGCTCCTTTTAGCTGTGAATTTCAATACTCTTTGGAATAAAACCACAAAGACACTTACAAAAAGTGTCAGGAGTTGCTGCTGCTATCATTTATCTGTATGTGCATCATGCTTTATTACAGGGAGCTGCTGCTACCAGAACTTGGCCTAGAAGGAGAAGAGTGTTCAGACTACATTTGACCATGGACTTCATGATACTAAAATATTAGAGCAATACAGGGTGGACAGGGATACCTTTAGGTAATTATACAACCTCTAACATCTTCAGCTGAAGCCCTGGGAAAATTGTGGAGAAGCCACGGAAACAAAGGTTTCAAAAATTCAAAGAGTCAAAGAAACTTTATTGTCATTTAAGACCACACAAGTGCAGCCTAAACAAAATTACAGATGTCAGCTCACGAGAGAAATGCAGTTCAAATAACATACATACAGCAGTATCAGAGAATAACATAAGAAAGAAAATAAAAACAACACGTATTACATGCAAGCGGTAATCCATATTAGAAAAACACATTCAATACTCATTATCCAATGATAAATAATAAATAAATACCCACCACCAAACCCCTACACTGTTAAGATAGAGAATAAAAAGAGACAAGTGAATATCAGCTGTTTAGTTTCCACATTGCACTTGTTAACCTTAGACATGATTCAGTATAGCCAGCATATTGCATAAAAGTAATACTGGCAGTAATTGCTCAGAGCTGCAGGATTAAATGAAAAAAAGAGGCTTCACTCTATTAGGTATTATGGTTGGTGTCCAAGTTAATAAGTCTCACAGTTTTAGTATACAAGATGCTCCTGAATCTGGTAGTCCTACAGTGGAATTTGTGGTACCTCCTTCCAGATGCAAGTTGTGAGAATCAGTTGTGGACTGGATGGGTTGAGTCAGCTAGTATTTTATATGCTCTCTTTCTTGCTCTGTTAAATAAAAGCTTCTGAATAGAAGGGAGGTTTGTGCCCAAGATTTTCTCAGCCACCCTCACCACCCTCTGTAATTTCTCCTTCTCAGCAGCTGTGCAGTTGCCGAGCCATGCTATGAAGTTGTTAGTGACAATGCTCTTGATAGCTCCCCTGTAAAAAGTTATAAGAGCAAACAGAGGTAGCCTGGCATTTTTGAGCTTTCTCAGGAGGGGAAGCCTCTGTTAAGCCTTTATGACTATATGCTCTGCAATTTGTAGCATGTTACAGGCCACCCTCTCAAACTCAGGAACCTCGCATGGCCTTCCTGAAAACATTGGAGGGGATAAATGTATCTCCAATCACCATCATACTAGGTGACTTCAACTACCCTAATATAGACTGGGAACACTACTCAAGCCCGAACACTCTAACCCAAAGATTCCTGGAGTTCATAAACTCAAATGCCATGGAACAACTAGTCACCATCCCCACAAGAGGTGAAAACATACTTGATCTCATCATCACGAACATGGGATCAAAATGTTCAACACCGAAGTATACCCTCACTGGTGAGATCAGATCATAAACTAATCTCGCTGCAGGGCCTCAGCCGACCCCCACCTGAAACAAAAAAGACCACAGTGAAAAACTTCTCAAAAGCTGATTTCACACTTCTAAAAACTAGTGTGGTCTCCTTTAAGGCCCCTGAGCCAGAGGTAAACATTACTCAAACCGCTGAATCACTTACAAATGCCTTCTACCAGCACCTACAGGACTGCATGGATCAGGCAATCCCAAACAAAACTAAGACTCTCTGTACCAAAGGCAAGCGTCCAGTCTGGTGGACCCCAGCCATAAACAAGCTCTACAACAAAAGGAGGAAGCTACTACAAGATAGAGCAAAATCCTTGAAAGGCAAGACACCTTTGATCATTATAAGTAAAAAACTAAGAGCTCTCATAAAATCATCCAAGGCAAATTTTGAGAGAAAAATCACCAAGGACTCTAAAGACAATCATAAGGCCTTCTTTAGCTATGTTAGAAACCTAGGAGGAAACTCCCAGATATGCTCAGAATTAGTTCAAAATGATGTGAAAATTACTGAACCTACACACATTGCTAACATACTGGCTGACAGGTTCAGTGCAAACTTCTCCCCCCCCCCCCCCAAAAGGAGAGATCTATTCCAGAGGATTGTAGCCCCCCAAACATCTCCAACGCCCAGGTGAGAACTGCCCTCACTAAGGCAAAAACACAGCATCCATGGGACCGAATGGTGTCCCCGGCTGTGTGCTTCATGAACTCAATGAGGAATTAAACCCACAGTTAGGACAGCTGTTTAATCTTAGCCTCACCTCAGGATACGTACCCAAGGAGTGGCGCACGACTGTGGTCCCACTTCAGAAGGGCGTTGCCTCCACAGACCCTGGAAATTACCGCCCCATTAGCTTGACAAGCCTTATCTGCAAAGCCATGGAGAGGATCATAATGGAACTCATAAATAAAGACATAGGGAACTTGCAGACTTTGGATCCAACCCAGTTTGGCTTTGTCAAAGGCAGATCCTGCCTCTTAAACTTGGTTGACTTTTCGAGACAGTCACCAAGGCCATTGATGAGGAAAGGCAGTCCATACAGCCTACCTCGACCTGGCAAAGGCCTTCGACACAATACCCCACTCAGGCATCATCGAAAAACTCATCAGCTTGAATGTAAACCCATACATCACAAGATGGGTTGCAAACTGGCTAAGCGACAGAACCCACAGGGTCAGAGTTGCTGGAGCCATGTCAGACTCAAAGCCTGTCACAAGTGGTGTCCCACAGGGCTCAGTCCTGGGTCCACTCTTGTTCGGCATCTACTTTTCTGAAGTACAAGCAAACACAGGAGGGTTATGGCTGACAAAGTTTGCAGATGACTGCAAACTGGGCCATAGTCGAAAACACATCTGACACAGATATCCTCCAGAAGGGCCTCACAGAAATGGATAACTGGTGCCAGAGCCATGGCCTGAAGTTAAACGCCAAAAATGCATAGTCATACCCTTCGGAAAAACAAGGTTACCCCTAGCTACCATATAGGTGGCAATCCACTGAGCACAGAAAAAGTCATCAGGATCTGGGGACCCAAGTTGACAGTAGCCTTTCGTTTGACACTCATGTTGCTAAAGTAGTTAGGAAAACCTTCTATATCGCCCACCTGATCATGAAGGGATTCACATCTAGATCAAGGGAGGTCATCGTCCCCCTGTACTCATCCTTCATTAGACCTATGATTGAGTACAATGCCCCGTTCGGAATGTATCTGACCAGACACCTGATGCAGCTTGAAAGGCCCCAAAGTTCCTCACCAAAAGGATAAAGGGTCACAAAATATGTCTTATGCTGCCCGACTGAAAGAACTCCAGCTCTATTCAGTCTCATACCGCTTGCTCAGAGGTGACCTGTGCCTGACATATAAGGCCATGTCAAACCCAGATTTGATGAATATGCTTCACCTCAAAAAATCTAGATCCCTCAGAACCACAAGGGCGGAGACTTAAACCTTGACACGGTTATAAATAGAACGTGCTGGAGGGACAGATTCATCACCCAGAGACTCCCTATGCTGTGGAACAAAATCCCGGTACATGTGAGGCAGAGCACCTCGCTGGCCTTGTTCAAGAGGAATCTTGACCAATGGATGGGGGATCGCAGATATACCCCAGGGATTACTTCAGTGTCACTGCTTGACAGAGGCACAGAAAAATGATAGGCATAGTTTTTATTCAAACTAAAGGGGTGGCGAAAGCCACATAACTATGGGCTAGGCTTATAAATGCCCTTGGGCAGATAGCCTAGTATGAACCTATGAACCTATGAACCTATGGTTGGTATTAATAGTCCAGGAGAGGTCATCTGAGATGTGAAGGCCCAAGATATTGATTGTTTTGACTTTCTCTACTACCTCCCCTTTGATAGTGAGCAGTTAGTGAAGTGTTGCTTTCTCCTGAAGTCCATAACCATTTATTTGGTCTTATTAACATCCAGATCCAGATTGTTCCTTTCACACCAGTCAATCAAAGTGTCCACCTCATCCCTGTAGTTATGTTCATTCCCCAGCACTAATGAGACCTATGGCTGTGGTATCATCACCAAATTTTATAATATGGTTTGAGTTATGTTTTGCAGTACAGTCATGGATGAGGATGGTGAAGAGCAAGGTGCACACAACCTTGGGGAATGCCAATATTCAGGACTATGTGTTGAGAGATGTTTCCAGTGCATGTCCACTGGGGTCTACCAATCAGAAAGTCAAAAGTCCAGTTACATAGGTGCTTGTTTATCCCAGGTTTCATGAGCTTACCTACAAGTTGCACTGGTATCACAGTGCTGAACGTAGAACTGAAGTCAATGTACAGCAGCCTTATGTAGCTGTTCCTCACTTCTAGGTGTTTTAGTGCAAAGTGAAGTGCGACTGATATTGCATCCACAGTCAATCTATTTGCCTGGTATGCAAACTGGAGTGGATCAAATGATTTAGGCAGACCCGCATATAGGTGTTTCTTCACAATCCTCTCAAAGTACTTCATGACGTTTGAGGTTAAAGCAACCGGTCTGAAATCATTGAGGCAGGTCGGGTTAGGTTTCTTCAGAAGTGGGACAATACTTGTTTCCTTGAAATGCGAGGAAACTTTCTCCATAGCAAGGGATGAGTTGAAGATGTCTGTAAGTACTAGACATAACTGATCAGCACATCCCTTCAACACCTTGCCAAGTATGTTATTTGGTTCAGCAGCCTTCCAGGGATTCACTTTCTTAAGCTGAAGTCTCACCTCCTCGGATTTTAAGGTGAGCACTTGCTCTCTTTGTCAGTGTTTGTTTTAAAAGGTACAGTGGTGTTGTCCTCAAATCTGCCAAAGAAGGAGTAAAAAGGTACATGTAGCATTATGTATACTAGCTACAGGTATGTTTCAGAGACCTACAGGGGATATAATAGGGATGCCACAAACCTCAGCCTCAAGAATATTACACCAATTTCTAAATGCAATGTTGCAATATATAAATGGATCATATCTAGTTTCCACATACCGCAGAGGAGAGAGACACCACCCATGCAACATTTTTATGCCATAGCACATTTCCTTGGGGTTCTGAAGGACATAAACACACATAGATCTAAAACCTCCACCTGGTGAACAGGGAAGGGAGTACATCAACAGAAAAACAATATATCTTATCAACTGTCACATGGTCTGTAATGCCCAAGGGATCATCTACAGTGTGTGGCAGTTTTCACGACACACACATAAGGCACACTTGTGACCAGTATGTAGAGTTTGCTAGGGGTGATTTTCCAAAAGGGCATCTAGTTTGAGATTTATGTTATGGACCTGAACCTTGGCTCATGGCATCCAACAGAAACCCACACAACCCCACTGAGCAAAGTTACAATAATGCACACACTCAAACTAGGAATATTACAGAGCATGCATTTGGCTTACTCAAATCAAGTTCTGCTATATAAACACATCAGGTGGTGCCCTGCAATATGATCCAGTACCTTGGCCAAAATACAGTCTATGCCATGGTGTACAATATAATTGTCAGGAAGCAGCTACAACAAGGACAAGGACTGCAGTTGCCAGCAAAATAGACAGGGCCAGCAGACACAGATGAGGAGTATGAAAAAGAACAAGCAGTTGCAGTTGATCCTGACTGATGTAGGCATGCACAATATGCTACAGTCCTGGCTAAGTGGCAGAGGATAACATACATGCACACTACCTAGGTGAAAACTTAAGAAGCTTAGCATATACAAACAGTAGCAGTAATGCATACATACACACTACCTAGGTGAAAACATAAGAAGCTTAGCATGTACAAACAGTAGCAGTAATGTATGCAAAATAGCAAACTACTTACCCATGTAATGGTTGTATTCTGTGAGCATCAGACAGAGTCAGCCTCAGAAGAGACAACTTATAGCAGCAGCATTAATCAAGGTAATTGATAAACCTGTAAAGGTGAGATAGAAATGATTACCCTCATATACAAGTATTGTACATCAGTAAGCTAAAACACAGCTCAACTGTAGAGGAATGTCAGCAGTAACTCATGAGTGATATATGTAATATAAATAGTAATCTGCATGATACTGTGCCCAAAATATAGACACCCTAACAGTGACCAGGGTAACTTTAACTTCATTTGCACACGGTCCTGAGCAAACAGTAATTTCTACCAATTATGAATGCATTACTAAGAATACAAATACAATAAGGATAACAAAATATATAACACACATTTGAACTTGAGAAGGAAAAACATAAAATAAATCAGTATAATACTTTTGATTAAAGCAAACATTTGAGTAAGTAAGCATTAGCCATCCACTCTGTGCCTCAGAAATTGTCAACCCTAAGCCACAAAGGAATATGCAAATAGCACAGTCATCATCACTTGCACAGGGTTGTGGAGTGGGATGGCTACAGGAGGGCAAGCTGGACACCAAAGAAATGTGTGTGTTTGCTCATGAGAAATCAGGTTAAAAACAATTCTCCATTGTCAGGACCAGTAGCAATAGATGTAAATAATTTGACAGCAATGCTTATATATGTTAATGTATTTTGTGTGTGTGTGTGTGTGTGTGTGTGTGTGTGTGTGTGTGTGTGTGTGTGTGTGTGTGTGTGTGTGTGTGTGTGTGTGTGTGTGTGTGTGTGTGTGTGTGTGTGTGTGTGTGTGTGTGTGTGTGTGTGTGTGTGTGTGTGTGTGTGTGTGTGTGTGTGTTGTATGTGTGTGTGGGTGTGGCATGGCCAAAATGAGTTTCATGATCTGTGGGTCTTGAGGAACACAAGTAAAGCACTTGTGCAAGCACTACACCCTGGCATCCTGGACAGGCGTGAGCCATGCATGGTAGATGATTCAGTTTACCATCACCACCCAGTACCCAGAAAACTATCTCTCTGCTTAGGAGCTGCACTGATAGTTACATGTCTCTGACTAGACATTGGGGTGCTATCTGAATGTGAATGATGTCTGCTGGATGAACTGTCATCATGACTCATCCAAATCCACAACCACGTGGTCTACCATGTCTGGATGTAAACACCTCACTCACTGATAGAGCAGTGCAAGTAATGCCAGTACAGGAGCAGGATCTGGCACAGCCACATCAGCTAATACATAATGTTGTAGTAGCTTGCTGGCCACTTGGATGCTGACTGTCTTCCAACAGACATTCTGTTACAGACACTGCATGATCCAGGATGTCATTCATCCAGTCCAAGGAGTCACACACATGGTTCAGGGAATCTCTCACATCGGAATGCACAACATTCAGTATTCTGCCTATCTCATCCATGGCCCTGGTATAACATGTCTTTACCTCCTTAATGGCCCTACACCTACATTGTGTGGTGCCTACTGATGCATCAGTATCAGGTGGATGGTGAAAAGCATGCCTCCGTCAAGCATATCTAACAAATTACTCACAACTGCTAGTGGGAGACTCTGCTAGATCTACATCTGGAATAACCACACCATCTTGATCAGCTGTGTCACCCTCAACTTTTCCTATCTCAGATGTCTCTGTGTCATTCATATGTGTAGGCATACTGACTGTGTCCAAACTCTGGGTAGGTGATGTGGAAGACACAACCTCACTGTCAAAATGACCCTCTGCCTTTCCACACTGTGCCTTTTCTTCATCAACATCATCATCAGAGGTAGCCAATACTCTGACATCATGTGGTCAGAGCTCCACAGTGCCAGTGACAGGCACAGCTTTGATTGGAGCAATAAAACACACACAAAAAAGAATTAAAAGAACAACTGATTGGACTTATGCTACATAACCCTGAGATAAGCAATAATAGATGAAAGTGTAATTCAACAATTAATTAAAGTAGACTTCAAGATAAAGTTCTATAAATTAGTATGAGCAAAAAAAATGTATACCCATACCATTTGCAGATGGTCATCAAACTTCATCACTAGACATACCTAGACAGAAAAAATAGAGATGGAAAGAGGATGATAAGCATTAAAATGAAGATGGCACATGAAAGGTAAACCTCAACTACTTATAAGTTTAAATAAAGATCTTATACACTTATAACTCCCTCCTCTGTTTCCCCTATCTCTCGTTCACTCTCCCTCACTGTATATTAGAGATAATTAATGGCATACCTGAAGCATCACAGTAAACATCATTTAGTTACCATCTACCTCTGCACTTATGTCCAGCACTACACTGAGAATCCCCAGTGAGCTGCCTGGAACCCTTACAGTTGACCAGAACTCCCCTGTCTTAATGAGTGATGGTTCAGTAGTAAGACCATCACCAGTAGCCCTCTGTCCATGTGCTGTAGCATTGGCCCCTTTTTTGGCCTTGCTGATCATGTCACTGGCCCGATGGCTAATGTGTTTGTGCTAGTGGCTATTGCCACTAGCAGCACTGACATCACCGACAACCTGCTGCCAGATATGGTAACAGAAGGCCTTGTCAGCTAAGAAATTCTGTAAGAGGTGTAATCCATGTCAACAGAGGACTTGCAGTACTACCTCATTCTCAGCATCTAGGAATACAGATTTACATGGACCTTGTGGTTTGGGGTCATATTCCTGTATGGGAAGAAAAAACACAAATATGCATAACAGAAAAAAAAAGTAGTGTCTGACAACCCACCCCCAACAAGCAATACAATGATAAACTTAACTAAGAATGAAGAAATGTGTAACTCCAGAGTAGGTAGCAGCATTAACAATGAATCAAGTGCATTAAATGAAAATGTTACCTTTTGGAATGACATTTGTTTATGTCAGGCCCATGCAGCAGGCTTAACACAGTTTTTCATCTAAAATATGACTTTCACATTGGTACTACTAATATAACAACTTTCTCACATGTTCTCATCTTCAGAGAAATGTTGCTATAAAGGCATGTGGACATTAAATGAGGATCCTTCCAATAACAGCTGCTATACCTTATATAACAAAAAAGGTTAAAGTGCACACATCACAGTTCTTTCAGAACAACTGATAACATACAAGCTATTTAACTATTACTTGTAAAGAAACATCACACACATTGACAGGATTTGTATTAAAGTTCAGCAAAATTAATGCAATTGCAAAAGTTTAACAGCAGTATCTGAAGTTGGCAAATCCAAGTAGTTTTCCCTTCTACAAGCTCCTTAGCCTCAGATTGTGCTTATATAATGCAGATTAACCAACTGTACACTATGAGTATGTAAATCAGGTGTCAGCTCATTATTATTCATAAATCACTCAATCTATTCAAACTGCTGGGCAGGTAAACATGGTGTGAGGACCTACACAATGATGTGCTCATGTCCTAGCAGTACAAGTGTGAGTATTTAGAAGTGTGGTTTGCTAAGGGCTTGCAAGTGTGAACCATTAACAGTACTGCAGGAACAAATAAGTGTTTCACACTTCTGCCACTTTGGTGTAACCTTACTGAGGGTGTGTCAGGGGAAATGTTTACAAAAAGGTTTGTGATTACATTGGCTGACTTATGAGATAACCTTTATACCACTTTTATGAATAAATGCTTACAAGCTAATTGTGCCTCTGAGTAAAATATTTTTATGTATGTCATATAAAGTACATAACAATTAAACATGCAAACAGAAAAGTTATAACCAATTGTATGCTAGATTGCATTCATTTTATAAATACATCAAAACAGACTACCGCTCACTAAAGAAAGAGAAGAAACTACTCTTGTATTGCAAACATTTGTTAGTACTAAGACAGGAACTATTAGCTTAACCAGTGCAAATATTCTTTTAGACTTCTACTGTGAAATGACAAAACATAAGTGTAAGAAAATTATTATACTGGACTTTTAATGTAAAGACAAACAATGTCACAGCCTGAGTAAGCCTATTCTACTTTTTCTTCTTGATAATGTGTACGTGGCAAGCAGTGTAAATCATTTCAAATGTCTCTTGTTAATGCCACAGTTTCAAGGTTCAAATGTTGAGAATCTCTGCGTGAAAGCAGTGATCTTTAATCTGCATATTTTTTATTGTAAGACCAGAATGTTGAGAAAGCATTACACAGAGACTGTTTACTTTTTTCTTTGATTCATACCTTGCATGCTTCTTGGCACTGGGCATTGTGGACTGGCAGCAGTCAGTAGCAGTGAATGACAGCTCACTTTCTAAGACAAAAACTCAAGAATATAATTTGGAATGACATCAGTAGTGCAAACATTACTGGAGCTTAACACTTCAGTCAGCACTCTGGATAGTTCTGAGTGAAGAATATACACCTGTCATTTAACTTTTTCTGTGGCTCAAGGTTTTAATGCAATAGTTTGGAGAAATAGCAAAAGTAATGCAGGGTTCAAATCCAGACTTCATGTATCATTACTGAAGGGGGTCAGAATGAGAATTATCATACCAGTTTTTATGAATTTAATATTATATCAAGTACAACTGTAACGTTGCAACATGAAATATGCAACCCATCTCTGTGTAATGAATGCTAAATACATTGCCTATACTCTATGTGAATTGTGTTAAGCAATTAATTTAAATTACATTTGCTTATATATAATAATAACACTACAATCATGGAAATGCTAATATTTAGAAGTGACACTGAAATTATAAGAAAAGCAGATGACATTTTATTTCTCTAATGACCCACAACCATTTCTATTTTCCTATTTGTAAATAGGGAAACATCATTTCAGAACTGTCAGTCTGTCATTTTGAAAGAACACTTAGCAGTCTGAACCTTTGACCTTTTTATTGACAGTTGTAACAGACTGGCCTTATTTTGTCTTAAGATTTTGATTTGTTGCATATATGTCACTTTAATTAGACAGTTATTTTTCTTCTAAGAAATAATTAAAAATGTTATTTTTTGCATCAGATGTTCTTGATCTAATAGTTCTTGGTATTGGGCCTTGCTGTCTGAAGCAAACATAATAACTACAGTTGTCATAAAAGATTTACCCCCGGATTTATTAATCTTTCATGCAGGACTAATCTAGTCCTGCACAGAAGCAACAGTTTAAGAGGAGGATGGCAGTTCACCGTCCATATTAATGAAGGTGCACTGCCTGAGTTCCAAATCTTACACGGAGCTTGCACAAGTGCAGGAGGCATGTCTGAGAGCAGAGCTCTCAGAATGAACATGCCCCTGCAAAGTAGAACAGCAGAAACTGTAAATAAATGAGCAAGACCGCTCATAGGTGTCCGCATATCCCCACCAACAGTCCCCATGTGTACGACAGCAACAGTACATATAAATAAAATGAATAAACCCTTTTAATTTTTTTTTTAAATCCCGAGTACAGCTAACCATAGGTGCATGGTTTGCCCATCTCTTAGATACGGTTAAAGCAACTAAAAAGGCTGAAGAGGATAACAAGGAATATATATGCAAATGAAAATGCACAGCAATAGTGTAGTGGTTAGAGCATCTGCCTAAGGAACAGGCATTCCTGGTTTGAGTCCCACTGCAGCATATATCATTTTCCATGTGAAATCTGTATATGAACATATTTTTACGTCTTTTTGCTGTATAACCTACATAATAACATTTAAATGTGAACCGGAGTACTGCATTAAATGCACATATGAAGTGTCAGTGTAATAATGAATAAGGCACTAGTAAGCAGGTTTAAGCATAAATAAGCAGTAGTAAGCATATATAAGCACTAGTAAGTGTGTTTAAGTGTGTTTGCGCGGGAGTAAGCATTGCCTACACAGATTAAGCAATGTAGAAGCTAACTGAGTATAAGAAACTGTAACCAGAGGTTAGCAGTGCTTACCGTTATGCAAACCGATGTAAACCCGCTTACAACTGCTTTAAAGTGCCTTAATCACTCTGTATCCAACAGCCTATGTTCTGCCCAGTAACAAAATAAACTGCCGCTGCAAGGCTCGAACTCAGGACCCTGCACACTATAGTCACAGTAGTTAACCACTAAGCCATCATAGCAATAGATATCACTGCGGTATCAGCAAACTAATCCTCACCACAGGAAAATCAAACGAAACATGTGAACTGAATCTATGTACAGTGAGAAGTGGTATAACCTGCCACATAACATAAATATGTGAACTGGAGTACTGCAGTAAGCAAAGATGTGAGGTGTTATTGTAATAATGTGTAGAAGTGGTAGATGTGTAGAATCATGAATACCAGACACATATAGAACCTGTAATGAATAATAAATCACTGCCAAAAGGCAAATATAGTGTTAATTAACTATTAAGCAATGCTAACAGCAGCACAGCTCAACTTAGTAAGAATAAGCAATGTGTAGGGGAGTCAATCCAATCTGCCTAGCAGTATACCCCTTTAAGTACTGCCAACCTTAGGTAAGCAGGTGTGCCCATAGCTTAGCCTTTTCAAACCCAGCCAATCACAGAAAAGTGCGGGTAATTGGCCATATTTAAACCACATAGGCGGGAATACGTTCCATAACTGGTTGTAGCTTTCTACTGCAGGCAGAATGGCTGGTGTGGGTGAAGGCACTCATTTTAGAGAGCAGCACTGGGGCATCCAGGAGTCAAAATTCATGGTATGGATCTTGGTAAAACACCATGAGGAGAGACTACTTCAGGGCCAGTACCAGGGCTTGCAGTATAAAACTGAGGTCTGGGAAAGTCTCGCCCGTGACCTCACCAGTGCCACAGATATCCCCTGGACTGGTGAGCAGGTCAGGCAACACCTGCAGATGAATGGGCTGCGAATCAGCAAGCCCTTGATGCTAGGTTGCAAAGGCTGCATTGCAAGGCAGGTTAATAATCAGTCTGCATGTACTGTCATAACAAATAAATATAAGAGCCTTAGAAAGTGTTGTACCAGTAGAAATAAATGTGTAATAGTCTGTGAATAAAGGTATAACCCCTGGAGTTCTTCTGTCATATGATGGTGAACTGTTGCATACTATAAATAGTACTGTTGTATGTTAAGCAGTGTCACCCACACTGTGGTATGCAGATAAAATGTGTATGAAGTCCTGCATAACAATGTTGGAAGTGCCAAGAGGTCAGTCATATTGTACAAGTGAGGGAGACTTAGATAGAAAACAGTAGAAAGCTTTACCTTGATTCCCTGATAGCACAGTGTACTGTGATGTTGGTTATAATTTTTTGTCACACACAGCAGGGGTTTGAATCCTGGGACTGCTACTAAGTTGTATGCATAATCATACCCCACAACTGTATAGATGTTGTTACATTGTTCAGATATAAAGCTGCATGCATAATTACACCCAACTGTACAGAGTTTGCTATAATGTTCTCATTGAAAGTTGTATGCATATTCATACCCCACAACTGTTCCAATCTGTCCAGCATGTCTGGATAAATGGCCCATATCATCAGCTTGGTACGCCGTCCCCCTGACAAATCAGTGTGATGATCCAAGAAATGTAGGCAGCTGTTAATGACATATAACTGATAGTCAAATGTGTACATAGTCATAGAATGTATATGAAAACAAACCTGTCATTCTAGCACCTCACCCAAAGTGTATGACAGCAATTCACAACATATGTTGCATTAACACCTGCATCTTGTCATGCCTGTATGTAAGACACAGGTCACATATATAATAATCTAGAAACATACCAGTGTACAATATAAGGCCATTGGGTAGTGTAATAATACATGTAAGGGAAAGATCACTGCAGTGACTACGAATGTTGTGAAAATTACAAGGATATATTAGTTGTTAATTGAACTCTTGCTCTCACCCCTACCATATGTGCAAAATAACCCAATGACACTCCTCATCTGGTATGTGTACACTCCAAACTTTGTTGGGACATATGTCCTAATGGTTAATAAATATTCACATTTGTTTCTATGCATGTGCCATGTTAAATACACCCATATTGGTGGCCTGTTGCCATCAATTAAACCTGCATGCTCTTGTAATGGCCACTGTTGTTCCATATATGCATGTGTTCTGCTTGCTCTGCAACTGTGTTAAATCTGATGTTTTTGGTTAATGGGAATACCTATGCATGCTGTTATAACTAATCCTGAATGCTGTTGACTGTTACTAACCCATATCTGTCATAAACCTACGACAACATAGCTCATTTGGGAAGGCCAGTCCCAGCGGACCCACCTGTCCCACCTCAGCTGGCCATGGCACTGGGCACCAGCACATCTGGGGCCCAGCCTGGGACCTCCTCCTACATGGGTCCTGCACCACCTTTGGGTGGAACCACTGCAGGGGATGGGACTAGTCCCCTCGGAGTGGGCACGGAGGGGAACCTGTCACCAGTCAACAGGTCCAGGCTGTGCTGCATAGGGAGCTCGATCTGGAGTATCGAGACCGGCTACGCCAGTTGAGGGCCGAGTGGCACAATTAGAGGGTGATCATCCACTCCTACACAGCCCCCAGCACAGCCGTCTTTGGGGACATGAAGGTGCAGTAGTGACTGCCCATGGATGGGGACCTCAGTCCCACTGTTTCCAGTTGGGGGCTCATGGGCTTGCGACTTCCAAACACCCCTCCCCATCCAAGGTGTTAAGCCCCCCACATGTCATATACCAACCCTGTATGCATCTTCTTTGTCTTGTCTGTTAACCTACCCAATCTACTTCCCCAATATACCTACTACCACTCCCCAACATCCCACTCTCACCTGAAAAAAAGGGCAGTCTGTTCCCACAAAAGAATCTCACCCCAAACATAGCTGTCCATTTTGCACAAGTGTCCACTGGACACATGTAATCTGGTCTAATTGGCATCATAATGAATTACTGTTGTCCTTACCCCTATCCCAAGGGTTTGAGTGTCCAAACTACCTCCAAATACAGTGTATATGCACAGCTGTTGCTGTAGAAGAAATGGGCAGCTATGGACCTTCCCTACACCCTTCCTGCACATCCCTAGCATCCCTACTGTCTTTCCCTCTTTGTGCCCCTTTTTCACCACTTTCCTATTAACCCCATTTTATTTTCTTTTAAGAAATTAGAGCGGGGGTAAGCAGAAGTAAGCACTTTTAAGCACCAGTAAACGGGATTATGCCTGTTTGCATGGGTGTAAGCAATGCCTACACAGGTTAAGCAATTCAGGAGCTAACTGAGTATAAGAAACAGTAACCATAACTTAGCAGTGCTTACCACCGCGCAAACTCACGCAAACCCGCTTACAGCTGCTCAAAAGTGCCTTAATCACACTGTATCCAATGGCCCTTGTTCTGCCTAGCAACAAAATAAACAGTTTATGCTAGGATCAAACCAAGGACCCTGCACACCATAGCAACTTACCACTAAGCCATTTCAGATATACACATATTCGCAAACATATCATCCAGCCCAGTCATTCAACAGTGCAGAGACTGTATTCCAACATGTAGATGTATGTGTGTGAGTAAATATATTAATGTCTAAACAGGTACAACATATTGATATATGTATATATATATATATATATATATATATATATATATGTGTGTGTGTGTGTGTGTGTATATATATATATATATATATATATATATATATATATATATATATATATATATATATATATATATATTTCCCGCCTCCACCCCCAGCACAAAAGACCACAGTGAGAAACTTCTCAAAAGCCGACTTTGCACTCCTTAGGACTGAAATGGTATCCTTCAAGCCCCCTGGGCCAGTGGAAACCACATCCCAAAACTGCTGAAACCTTCAAAAATGCTTTCTACGGGCATCACCAAGAATGCATGGATCATGCAATCCCAAATAAAACCAAGACCCTTTCCACCAAAGGCAGGCATCCTATCTGGTGGACCCCAACCATAAACAAACTTTATAACAAGAGAAGGAAGCTACTGCAAGACAGAGCAAAATCCCATAAAGGGAAGGCATCCCTGATCAGCACTAGCAAAAAACTATGTTCGCTAATAAAATCATCAAAGGCCAACTTCGAGCGAAAAATCACTAAGGACACTAAAGATAATCACAAGTCCTTCTTCAGTTATGTTAGAAACCTGGGCGGAAACCCTCAGATATGCACAGAGTTAGTTCATAACGGCAAAAAATACACTGAACCCACAGATATTGCCAACATACTGGCAGACAGGTTCAGTGCAAATTTCTCCCCTCCCTCTCCCCCAAAAGATGAAATAAATATCTCAGCTGAATGCAAACTCCCTGAAATCTCAGATGTCCAGGTGAGAGCTGCCCTCAGCAAAGCTAAAAATACAGCATCCATGGGACCTGACGGTGTCCCGGGTTGCATGCTACGTGAACTCCTAGAGGAGCTAAACCCACACATAAGAATGCTGTTTAATCTTAGCCTTGCTACAGGATACATCCCTGAACACTGGCGTACAGCTACAGTGGTCCCACTCCACAAAGGTGGCACCTCTACAGACCCTGGAAACTACCGCCCCATAAGCTTGACCAGCCTGGTCTGCAAAGCTATGGAAAGGATCATTATGGAACTCATAAACAAAGACATCGGGGACCTACAGACAATTGACCCTACCCAGTTCGGCTTTGTAAAAGACAGATCCTGTCTTTTAAACCTGGTAGACTTTTTTGAAACAGTCACTAGAGCCATCAATGAAGGCAAAGCAGTTCATACAGCCTACCTGGATCTGGCAAAAGCCTTCAACACAATACCCCACTCAGGCATCATAGACAAGCTCAACAGCTTAAATGTAAACCTGTTTGTCACAAGATGGGTTGCAAACTGGCTAAAGGACAGAACCCACAAAGTCAGAATAGCTGGAGCTATGTCAGACTCTAAGCCAGTCACAAGTGGAGTCCCACAGGGCTCTGTCTTGGGACCCCTCTTGTTCTGCATTTATTTCTCAGATGTGCAGGCAAACATAGGGGGGTTGTGGCTGACAAAGTTTGCAGATGACTGCAAACTAGGCGCCATAGGTGACACACCAGCTGACACATGCATCCTCCAGAAGGGCCTCACAGAAACAGACGACTGGTGCCAGAGTCATGGCCTTAAACTAAATGCCAAAAAATGTATAGTCATCCCCTTTGGAAAAAACAAAGTACCCACAAATTACCACATAGGTGGTAATCCATTAAGTATGGAAAAAGTAATCAGAGACCTGGGGACCCAAGTTGACAGTGACCTCTCATTTGACACCCACATCGCCAAAGTGGTTAGAAAGACCTTCTACCTTGCCCACCTTATCATGAAGGGATTCACATCCAGATCAAAGGATGTCATTGTACCCTTATATTCCTCCCTTATCAGGCCTATGATTGAGTACAATGCCCCATTTGGTATGTACCTCATCCGACACCTGCAGCAGCTGGAGAGACCCCAAAAGTACCTTACCAAGAGGATCAAGGGTCTCCATTATATGTCATATGCTGCCAGACTGAAATATCCCCAGCTCTATTCAGTAGCATACCGCCTGCTCAGAGGTAATCTGTGTCTTACGTACAAGGCCATGTCCAATTCAGAATTAATGGACATGCTCCACCTCAAAAAATCCAAATCCATCAGAGCCACGAGAGCTAAAGATCTAAACCTCAGCACAAATATGAATAGGACATGCTGGAAGGACAGATTCATAACCCAAAGGCTTCCCGCACTCTGGAACAAGATACCTGTCCATGTTAGGCAGAGCCCCTAACTGACTCTCTTCAAGAGAAATCTGGATGAATGGATGGGTGATCGTAGGTTTACCCCGGGGGTCATCTCTGTGTCATTGCTAGATAGAGGCACAGTAAACTAAATTTAATTTAAATTGTACACTTTTGTATCATTACATGGGGTGGCGAAAGCCACATACACTTTGGCTAGGCTTATAAATGCACTAGGGCAAATAGACTAGTACTATACTATGAAACTATGAAACTATTCCTCTAAGTGTGTGAGCATGCCCAGTATGGCCATCTGTATTGCATGTGCGGATCAAATCCAGGTAGTTTGTACTGTGGTGCTGACCTTTGTGTTGTACACCAAGTAGCATGCTGTGTCTGCAGGGTATCCATCGGTCATTTGGCATTAACTGTTGCTACATTTCTGCATAGTGGGGGGACACCTTACTGTTTCTACATTCCTACACAGGAGTGAGGGGGGCATACCTGACTGTTACTATAAGCGTACGTAGGATGGGGGGCACACCAGACACTTGTACACATTTGGTAGGACTGTACTGGTATGTCAGTTACTCCATTTCAGTCTATAGTCTTACTTATCATGCTGGCTAGAGGCATACCAGTGTACTACAGATCTTAGCTTTAAATACCTACATATTAGTTTCTGATTTCCAAGCCTTCACAACTTGCATCCAACTGCCTGGCCTGCTGTAGTCTGTCTGTGTAGGTCTGGGGTAGGGGTTACCCATAGGGCTCATTCAGACGCCATAGTACAGCATTTGTTTGTGTTTGTCTACACCTGTCCTGCTGGCTGACATGGTTGTTGGGTATGTGAACCTTCCTGACTGGTATGTGTGGGTCTTATGGACACACATGTTGCTCAGCCCATTTCCTGCAGTGGGTTTTGTCATCCTGTGTAGTACTGGCTACTATGGTGACTCCAGTATGTGTTACAGATGTCATGGTGCCACTACGGGTGTCTACTGTCTGCTGCCATAACATTCGGCCACCCAATTCCCTTAAATGCTCACATCCATACCATAGCTACAGGTAACAATACATTCTACTCCATTTGGCAATTGGTAGGTCCTGACACCTAACACACCAAACTGGCTGAGGGCAACTCATCCCAGTGGATACCAAGGTATGTGTAATCCTAGGTATACTAGACAAAGGTACCTCCTAAAGCACAACTGGGGATATCATGGGGATCTCACAGGCATCAGCATCCAGAGTATTCCACCAGTTCCTGGATGCCATGTCAGCACATGCCAGTGAGCATGTATATTTCCTCAACACCCGTGAGGTGCTGACCAGCAATATGAGTCTGTTCCACCAAATCGCAGAATACCCTGGGGTAGTGGGTGCTATAGACTACACGCACATATACATCAAAGCACCACCCGGTGAGCAGGGTTGGGCCTACATCAACCACAGGGGCATTCCCTCCATCAGTTGTCAGGTTGTTTGTGATGCTCAAGGCATTATAATGAATGTGTGTGCTGGCTGCCCTGGAAGCTATGATGATGCCCACATATGGCATCTGACACAGCTGTACCAGAGATTTGCCAATGGGGACATCCCATACAGTCTCATAGTGGGGGATGCTGGGTAAACACTGGAGCCATGGCTGATAGCACCCATCAGAAATGCACTCACACCTGAACAACAATGCCATAATGAGGCACACGCACAGGCCAGACATATAATAGAGCATGTGTTTAGGATGCTCAGGTCACAGTTTCGGTGTCTGGACACATCCGATGGAGCCTTGCAATATTCACCAGCTACATGTACCCACACTGTTATGGTATGTGCTATGCTACACAATATGATCCTGCGGAAACAGCTGCAGCAGGAACAGCATAGGGCAGGACCACACAGCCCCCCACAAATACCAAGGCCTGCACAGGCACAGAGTGACCCGGAGGAGGAACAGCCTAAGCCTGCCTCAGTAGGCAGAAGGAGGCATGCCCAATACGTCCTGGCCTTGGGAAAGAGGCAACGCAAAGCAAATGCACTGACACAGTAGGGACCCAGGGAATGACACCTCTCTCTGACTCACACATACAGTAAAAGGGATGCCAAACATGACACTACCTGTGCTCAACCATGTATAGGGAATGCACTATGTGCATCCGACATAGGCAGCCCTCCAACACCATCCACAAGTCTGACACACCCGCAAGGTAAGTCAATCAACCTATCAATTGCCAGATGGAGTAGAATGTGTTGTTACCTGTAGCTATGGTATGTGTTGTTACCTTTAGCTATGGCATGGATGTGAGCATGCAAGGGAATTTGGTGACTGAATGTTATGGCAGCAGACAGTAAACACCTATAGTGGCACCATGACATCTGTAACACATACTGGAGTCACCACAGTAGCCAGTACTACACAGGGTTACAAAACCCACTTGAAGAAATGTGCTGTGCGACATGTGTGTCCATATGACCCACACATGCCAGTCAGGATGGTTCACATAGCCAACAACAGTCTCAGCCAACAGGACAGGTGTAGACAAACCCAAACAGAGCCTGTGCCATGGCCCCAGAATGATGGCTATGGTTACCCCCCCCCCCCTCCAGGCCTACACAGACTGACCACAGCAGGGCAGGCAGTGGGATGTTAGCTCTGAAGGGTAGGAAGTCAGACAATAATATGTTGGGCAACCAAAGCCACAATCTGTAGTACACTAGTATGCCTCTAGTCAGCATGATAGTTAGCAATACAGAATGAAATGGAGTACCTGACATACCAGTACGGCCAACGGACATAGCCAATGTGTACATGTTTCACTTGTGCCCCCCACATCCAACATAGTAATGTAAAAACAGTCAGGTGTGCCCCCCCAACCTTGTGTAGAAATGTAGAAATAGTCAGGTGTGCCCCCATATTACATAGTTCATAGGTTCATCCTAGGCTAACTGCCCTTGCGAGCCATTTCAAGCCTAGCCAATTATCCCCTGTGAGATTCAAACCCTGTACCTTGTGTTTGCAAGGCAAATACCTTAACCATTAGGCCATCCATAACAGACAGATGTGCCCCTCCCCACTCCTGTGTAGAAATGTAGAAATAGTCAGGTGTGCTCCCTATCCTACATAGTAATGTAATAACTGCCAGGTGTGCCCCCCAACCCTATGTAGAAATGTAGAAATAGTCAGGTGTGCCCTCCCATCCTACATAGTAATGTAATACCAGTCAGATGTGTCCCCTATGCCTTTGTAGAAATGTAGAAATAGCCAGGTGTGCCCTCCCTGCTATGCAGAAATGTAGTAACAGTCAAAGCTAAATGATCGATGGATACCCTGCAGAGACAGCATGCTACCTGTTGGTGTACACACATAGGTCAGCACTACAGCACAAACTACCTTGACACAATCCACAAATTCAGTACAGACGTCCATACTGGACATGCTTACACACTTAGAGAAATGAAGGCAATGTCAGTCTACCACATACTGAAAGGTCATACTGGGCATGCTCACACACTTAACACAAAGGCCATGACTGCAAACACCAGTGGACCAGACATATCCGGCAGTTGCAGTTGTTAGTGCAGACACCTGTCAGTTTGCACCACTCATGCCTTACACACACAATGGATAGGAATACAGACATATATGTCAGGACAACATACTAAAATAAGTCACAGGTAGACATACATAGATGTGTGGAAGTGGGTCACTGTGACAAGGAGCCATCCAGGCTTGTCCCACCCAGCATACAGCCAATGGGCCCCAAACACATAAGGTGCAGATGTCACTCACTGCAGATACTAACCACCAGTATTTGTCAGCATTACAGACTATGTGGTGCATGTGCCAGCTGTGCAACATGACTGTACAAAGAAGTAGTCATCTATTAGCTATATGCATGTACCTGTGACATATGACCCTGTGTGTGCCCGTATGTGGCGTGTCAACCCATAGATGAATGGGTTATGGCCCATGCACACACTGCCCTCCCCATAGCCCTACTATGACAAGCCTGCTGAGGTCATCCAATGTGAAATACACCTTTGGGAGAGCTGTAGCCCAGTAATCTCCATGACGCATCCCATAACTGTGTACTGCTGTAGTGTGATGAACTAGTTAGGCAGGAGTTCTAACCCCAAACTTGGCAACTGTGAGTGTGTGGTTGTGTGCATGTCTGACTGTGTAGAGAGCAATGCTTTTTAAGGTACTCATACTCCTTACAGTTCATAAACTCAACTTTGGCAAGGCTGCTGATGTCATTCACCTAGAAATACACCTCTGGGAAAGTTGCAACCCAGTCATCTCCGTAATGCATCCTGTAACTGTGTACTGTTGTAATATGCTAAAGTAGTTAGGTAGGTGTTCTAACCCCAGACATGGCAATTTTGTGTGTGTGTGTGTGTGTGTGTGTGTGTGTGTGTGTCTGATTGAGTAGAGAACAATGTTTTTAGGGTACACGCACTCCTCACAATTCATAAATTCAACTTTGCCAAGGCTGCTGATGTAACCAACCTAGAAATACACCTCTGGGAAGGTTGTAGCCCAGTAATCTCTGTAGCACATCCGGTAACTGCGTACTGCTGGAGTGTGGCAGTTCTGGATGTTTTGTGTGCGTTTCCATGTCTGTGTATGGAACAATGCATTATAGGCTAGTCATTCCAAATGCCCTACTTTGGTAATCCTGCTGATGTCATCCATTGTGAAATACATCTTTGGGGAAAGCACTCTCTAGTAATCCCCATGGTGTGTCCTATAAGAGCTCCATGCTGTAGTGTGATATAGACCTTGATCAGGGGTTCTGTACCCACACATGTCAGTTGGGGATGTTTTATGTGTGTCTCATTGTCTATGCAGGGAGCAATGCATTTTAGGCTACTCACTCATAGTATATTTGAAATGCCCAACTTTGGTAATCCTGCTGATGTCATCCATTGTGAAATACACCTTTGGGGAAAGAGCTCTCTAGTAATCCCTGTGGTGCATCCTATAACAGCTCCATGCTGTAGTGTGGTATAGACTTCTGTTAGGGGCTCTATACCCAAACATGGCAGTTGTGGATGTTTTATGTGTGTCTCACTGTCCCTGTAGGGAGCAATGCATTTTAGTTACTCACTCACAGTACATTTGAAATGTCCTACTTTGGTAATCCTGCTGATGTCATCCATTGTGAAATACACCTTTGGGGAAGGTGTACTCCAGTAATGTCTGTGGTGTGTTCTATAACTGTGTAGTGCCATAGTGTAATAAACTAGTTAAGTAGGGGTTCTACTCCAAGACTCTGTGTGTGTGTGTGTGTGTGTGTGTGTGTGTGTGTGTGTGTGTGTGTGTGTGTGTGTGTGTGTGTGTGTGTCTTATATGGTGGCCCGTACTGGGATAACAGATGTAAAATAGCTGAGAGGCTGGGGTGCAAAGCCATACCCATACATGTGACATCAAGGCCAGGCAATCACAGTTAGCAACCCCAGTACACTCTCTACCCATGTCTCATACACACACATGCCTAGGCAACAGCCAATATGTGGGTAGTAGACTGCATACTGGCCACCAATAGTGATTATGGAGTGATAGCAGTGGGCTGCAGAGGGCATGTCACCCTGCTCATCTGTCCAATATGCACGTACATGCAGACAGTGCACCTCCCCCATGTTCCCCAATGGACACCTGTACCACCTGTGTTGCCTTCACATGTGACCCACAACAGCCATACCATGCCTGACAACATACCCTGTATGGACAGATGCCACTGACACCAGGAAATGCTGTTAGCATGCTATCAATATAGGTGCAGGGTAAACCTGCTGCTCATTACCAGTTTCTGCCACAGATGGGCAAGACTGGCACATCTGATGATAACCCGTGTTCACAACATGGGCCAGACACCGTACAGTTCCACATGTCACTGTACATGCATGTGGGAGTTGTGCACATCCTGGACACCATCCATGTCATGGACTAAGGAACACATACATGGCAGGCGATGCACAGCATTGGCCACACACAGTAGTCACCCAGGTGACTGGATGGGGGATACAATACCCACCTGTGTGGGCAAATGCAGAAACTACAGCCCTGAGCCACAGTGCAGACCATTGTCATGTGTCCTGATGCCAAGGTATACCCATCACCTACTCTTGTATAGCCAGCTGGCACAGTTGACCACCACCCTCCCATGCAGACATGCATCTATGCATGTCAGTACTGTCACCCAGTGTGTTTGTTTGTGTGTTTCATGGTGCGTATAGCCACATCCACACTCACTACAACCCCCATGGCCATACCGAAGCATGCTGTCCAATGTCTGACACCTCCTCATAATATTTGCCCTTACGACCTCCGTATGACCCATGTGGTGCATGTGATACCTGCACAGTGATGTGTTGTGGCATTCCCATTACTGCTGAGTTGTACTCCTGGCCCTGTCAAGTGTGTCAATGTGTTTGCATCCCTGTGAGAGTGTGGCTGTGTTGACACTGGCACCTGTTCATGCGGACCGGCACATGTACATCACCTTCTGTATATCTACCATACCCCTGTTGCAGATATCACTCACCATCACATATATGTTCTACATGCTCCACAACAGATAACCCATGTGGTGCAGCCGATAATTGCATCGAACTGTGATGGCACTACATAGTTGTCTGGGGTTTGATTCCCTGTGCTGGTAGCACAAACATGCTTCAGTGTTACTCTCCCACCCCTCACTGACATGTCTCTTCCTCTGTCTGCCTCTCGCACTCCATCTCTGGTGGATGTAGAGATGCACACTTGCTTTGCTTAGGCAGCAGCATGTGTATTTTAAGTGATGCTCATGATCAACTGATGGCCTCTGCAAGAATTGCAGCCCTCTCCTAGCTGATTGCATGTGGAACAGCTGTGGTAACATTCCCATAGCCAATTGCATGGAAGCACACTCCAATATCTAGGAACATCATGGTGGTGTTGGCCCTTTTCATGCCCTATGAGCAGGAACTAGATCTGTTGTTTGGCAAACAGCATATTTGATGGATTGGGGTTTACCTCTAACAACATACACTGTGGAAACAGGGCAACAAACAGGAGGGGGATGTGCCTGCCTGACTACAGACTGTAAGTGCTGATATTCTGCATTTGGAGTAATGTTGGTTTGACAATGTTTGTGTGGATATGGCTGTCGTACATGTCACACTACCTGCCATGTCAGTTCCATGTTTATGAGGAATCCCCATCTGTAGGTTCATCTGCAGACCGGGCAGTGTCATGCTTTTGGTTTCATGTATTACCCACAGAGCATCTATCTGTGGACTGCAGAAGGTAGTGTGAGGATTGCAGTCTGTAGATGGTGAAGGCCATGACGGTTACTGACTTCATGTCGCTCATAGGACATATGTTGCAACAAACCCCGTTACAACAGTAAATGTATGAGGTTATCACAGCAACATGTTAATATTGGCCCTGTGTATGTGTTTTCAGCCACACCTCTGTCAACCTTTCTACATATGTTGTGCATGAAGTGGTACATATTTGCTGTATGCCATAATTAGTGTCATCATATCTGATAACAAGCCAGTAATATATCAGACTGCTACAGATATTATGTACAGAAGGGGTTATATTTCATGACATAACCTGGACATTCTGTGGATGTTTGTACAGTACTGAGGTCTGTGTATTTATGGTAAATGTCGGCAGTGTGTATTGCTAATATGTACTTAAGCTTGTGAACAGACTGTGGTAGATGTCATTGTTCTAGTTCCCCTCCTATCTGATGTTACATGCTGCCCCACTGTATGGTATTGTATTGGCATACATGTTTGTAGGGCCATACACACACATGTCCCATGCCACAGACAGCCATCAGACCAAACTGTGTAGCAGCTCAGTATATTTAGGGTCATTATGTGAGTGGCACTTATGAGGATGGTGTAGAACAGATAGTCTATATACTGTAATATTATGCTACCTTATCATATGTGGCTGTGTTCGCATTGGTTGCGGCTATGCACTTTCACAGATGTGTACCTTACCCTGTGCTGTGACATAACTCCGCTCCCTTACCCTACCCCCAATTCCCACCCACTCCCAGTGGTCCTAAATTTATACTTCTTCAGCCACTCCCTCTTCCACTTCCATCCAATCACACTTACCTTCCATTTAAACCAATTAGACACACCCTTACTCATTCAGCAATTACAATACACCACTCCTTTGACTACTTTACCATATCCCTCTTCTACTGCCTAACAAGAACTAACTCCCTCCTTTCTACACCCTCCTTATTTACTTCCACCTCTTACAAATCTTAACCCAACCAATTAACACTTCTTATAATCAATCTCAGTGAAGATGACTTCAACTACCCCAACCAAACTAATATTCCTAACTATACTCTCTACTATCCTTACCTCTACCTACCTCCTCACTTCCTTTGAAAATCTGCACTATTACCATTTCAACCACTCTCTAAAATAAACAGCAATACACACTTCTACACTCACTTGCAGTCAGACTAATATCATTTCCATTCCCAGCTATCTACTACCCAAATACCACAGACTCTCCCACTTTAAATATAATAATCATACTGTAAAAAGAGAGAGATATCTACTTAACCTAAAATACAATTCAGCAACAAAACCTCTCAATCTCTCCTTACTAGATGGTGACATTCTCCCTAACCCTGGCCCTGCCATTCCTGCTACCCTATCTACCCAGCCTAAACTCCCCAACTTACTCCTAATAGGACATCTGAATATCCGCAGTCTTAACAATAAAGTAGCCCATCTCCATGCCCTTTTAGATATTCACTCCTTTGATATCCTTTGCCTGACAGAAACTTGGTTGAAACCAGGGACCAAAGACAGCAAAATTATCCCCCAAGGATATAATATAGTTAGACAAGACTGGATAAAACGTAAGGGAGGGGGTGTAGCAGTTCTATTCAAAGACGGATTTCACACCTCCACACTACCATGTAACCCTCCTCAGGATAGAAATGCAGAATTCCTGGTCACCAAACTCCAAATCAACCCAAACAAAGCTTTATACATCATCTGTATCTACCTACCACCTGGTAATAACATCAGCACAATCAAAGCTATATTAAACTGGGTATCCTAAACTTACCCCCAAGAAACAGTAATACTAGGTGATTTTAATACTGACTGGAAAAGTGTCAATGCAGATAACCCCACCTCTCACATTAACCTCCATGGCTTTAGTCAAACTATCACCTCCACAACCAGAATTAACAAACCAAACAAAAAAGAGAGTACCTTAGACTGGATCCTTATAAATAGACACGAGCAAGCTTATAAGGTAGGCACTCAACCAGATGATTTAAGTGATCATACTTTGACCTACATCATAAGACAAAAACATGTTCTGCCTAAACCCTCCACTTTTAGGATTGCACGGTCCAATAAACACTTTAGCCCAGAATCATTCCAAAATAAACTTAGTGCCTGTAACTGGAACCCTTTAAAAACTCTACCACTTGAAGAGGCTATAAAATATCTAAACTCTACTTTTTTATCCATCCTTGATAAACATGCACCTAAATGGTCTATCCGAATGAAATCCAAACCAGCCCCCTGGCTTTCTAAAGAAACCAGACAGAAAATATTACTGAGGAACAAATCTTGGGCTAAGTGGAGGGCTAACAAAAATATCTCTGATCAACAAAACTTTAGGCAACTGAGAAATAGTACAAAAAAGGCAATACTTATGGATAAAAAGAACTATTACTGTAAACTACAGCAAACTCATCAGAACAATCCCCAAAAACTTTGGTCCAGTATAAACAAACTCCTCTCCCCAGGACACTCTCACACACCTACCCCTCTTGAGGCTGATCCTAATACCCCATGCAAACTGCCAATATCTTTAATACTTTCTTCACAGAGACCATTCAATCACTAGCCAGTCAACTAATCCCAGACAACTCAAGCCTTCTCACCACCGTATCAGCTTCTCTACCAACATTTAAACTGCAACCCATCTCTACTATTCTCATCTGTAAACTCATCCAAAAACTTAAGCCTTGTACTCCTTCTGCTGACCAAATACCATCAGAATACTTGCAAAAAGCAGCTAAGGTAATTACATACCCTGTATCCATCCTCATTAATAGAACCATTAAGAAAGGAACCATTCCAGATATTTGGAAAATCTCCCATATTATTCCCCTTCATAAAGGTGGCGATTCAAATGATTACTCTAACTACAGGCCAATAGCTCTATTATCTCCTTTAGCTAAAATAATGGAAAAATGCATTCACGCACAACTACTACATCATTTATCTCAACATAACATTATAGCAAACTGCCAACATGGCTTTAGGCCATCACACAGTACCACAACTGCCCTACTATCTTTTATAGATACCATCAATAGAAACCGCAATAACAATAACCTCTCATCTGCTCTCTTTATTGACCTCTCAAAAGCTTTTGACATGGTCAACCATGCCCTTCTCATCAACATTCTAGAATCCCTTTCCTTTGACTGTCAGACTATTAAATGGTTCAGGTCCTACCTTAGCAATAGGCAACAAGCAGTTCTCTGGCAAAACAACATATCATCCCTTCAGCCAGTTACCCTCGGAGTCCCTCAAGGCTCTATTCTAGGACCACTTCTCTTTTCACTATTTATCAATGACCTCCACATAGCAATCTCTCAAGCCACCTGCATACAATATGCAGATGATTCTACACTAGTATGTACAGCAAACTCCCCTTCAGACCTACATTCTGTAACCCAGAATGTATTTAACATAGTAGAAACATGGTTTACAAATAGATGCCTTCTTCTCAATGCTAAAAAAACTAAGCTCCTTCTCTTTACACCCACCAGCAAATCCTCGCCCATAGATTTCTCAGTTTTTTCCAATAATGGCACTATTATACTTCCTGACACAACCACTAAACTGTTAGGAATAACTATTGACAATAACCTTACTTTTGACAGCCATATAAATAACACTATCAAAACTGTCAACAGAAAAATAGGCTCCTTATATAGGATCAAACCTTTCCTAACTCCTATAGCTAGGACCACAATTGCTCACTCCCACTTAATCTCAACCCTTCTGTACACCTCACCCATATATACTAACCTAAAGAAAAATAATCTTACCAAACTAACAAATTCCTATAATAACATCGCTAGATTTGCCACTGGCAATCCCTTTAGAACCCACCACTGTCTGAATCTAAGGCAACTAGGCTGGCTTGAACTTCAAAACCAACTGATAGTATCCCAACTCACCATTGCCCACAAGATCTTCTACCAACCCAACAGCACTCCTATACTTTCCAATCTCATCCTCCCTTACAAAAATCTGAATTCCCTGCGCTCTTCTAAGAAACTGCTTGCTTGCATATGCAAGTCTAACAACCTGGCTGGAGACTCTCTTTTTTTCTAACACAGTGGGAAAATACCGGAACCTATTGCCCAATGAACTAACATTACTTTCTTCCTTGCCTCTCTTTAAACATAACCTCAAAAAACACTTCAAAGCACACTGGTTATGCCCCTGCAGCAACCCTGACTAATCATTTGCTTTTTACTAATTATAGCTCCTTTTACTTCTTATTCCTCCTATTCTTACTTAAATTACTAACACTCGTAATGCATTGTTACATGCTAATTCCTTGTAAGATAGACTAACTGATGCTCCTAATTTAATATACTGATAAACTCTCTCTAGTATAAGTATTAAACTTATTAGAGTAATTTTCTACTCTATATTATTATTACTTGTTGTACAGCATACTTTTTATTTCTAGGTAGTATTTCTTGTTGTACCTTTATTATAATCCTTTCTGTTAATTTTTAATTTTTAAGTTCTATAATTGCTGGAGCTTTTCTCCCCGGGCCTCTACTGAAAATGGAAATATATCCAGTTAGACTAGCCCGGTTAACAAATGTAAAATGAATAAATAAATAAAATAAATAAAATACCTGTTGAGCCTGCTATATATGCAGGTACATGTGCATTCCCCCATAGGGGATGTAGGCCAGTGTTTAGCCAGTCTGCCTGTAGCCTGCACAGTCCATTGTTACATGCCTAGCAGCTTACTGTACTTACCCAGTGAGATGTCATGTGCAGATAATTGCCAGATGTACTGCTGCCAGGCCTCCCTTAAAAGCCATGTATGTCATACAGAGCAGTGGGATGCTGTACAAATGTATGTCAATATCTAGTGGGTAAAATTTGGCCATGACACCCCTGTACCAGCAGTCATTATGTGTCAGGACAGACAGGTGTGTGTAAATCCAAAACCTAGGATGGCAAATGTATACCAGTCATGTGTTATACCCATCTACATGCTGTCTTCATCCATATTGTCAGGCATGGTACACATGTTGTGCCCTAAGGGCTTATGTGTATACCTCTGGACTGTACAGGGTGTGGCAGATGTTTCACATATATTGTCCAATATCTCTGCTGCACTCCACAGGGGCATTACATGCTAGCAGTGGTACTTTAAAATGATTTCCATGTCTGTCAGTAGCCAATGGCACACATGTTATAAGCAGATGTGACCTTCCACACACACCATGTCTGTGAAGACAATCTCAATGATAGTAGCAACAGTCTACTAATATACCTGCTATACATACCTGACATCCCCTTGCACTACAACATTGGGACTATAGGGGCTGGGGTAGGACTACACTCCATGTACAGGACATATGGTGGAAATATATGAACATGCATATATCCAGATAGCTATATATATATATATATATATATATATATATATATATATATATATATATATATATGAATGATTACACATCATGGCAAGGCAACCACCCACTATAAATCCATACAGCATGTGGCCGTGGTCCCTTTACATTTCCTGTGTGATGGACATCCTTCCTGTGTGTGGGCATCAGTGTTACAGACAGCAGGTAGCAATTATTCTTACAGGAGAACCTGCACACTCAGGGCAGCCACATATTTGTAGGATGATCAGGAACTACAGACAGACTGTGAGTAGAGGTGTGTTATGTTTTGTATAGTACTGGTGTTACAGTGTGTGTGTGTGTGTGTGTGTGTGTGTGTGTGTGTGTGTGTGTGTGTGTGTGTGTGTGTGTGTGTGTGTGTGTGTACATACTAGTTTACCTTGGAATGCAGTTTGTCTGCATAGCTTACTACTGTGGGCCTATCCTCTTGCTGGAGAGGTATGCCTATCATGTGCTGTCCGTCCACCACACAGGTGCTCTATTTATATAGTTGTCAGTGTCTGAACAGTTATATGACATGGCATATAGAACTGTAATAGTACACTATTACAGATTTTCCATGTCTGAAAACCTGTGTGTGGTGTCATTCCTATGACCTTTCTATGGGTATATGTTGCAGGCAATGATTGACATTTGTATGAGTGGCCCATACAGTGTCCAGATGTTCAGGTGTTAGCTGTAGGCATAGTAGCTGTTCCATATTATGTGCACATTCTACATATGTATCTTACTGTACATATATCTGCATGTGTATGTGTAATCACATGTACATCTATATATATATATATATATATATATATATATATATATATATATATCTATATATATATTTATTTATTTATTTATTGATATATATATATATATATATATATATATATATATATATATATATATATATGTGTGTGTGTGTGTGTGTGTGTGTGTATATCTGTATCTGCATATCTTTGTCTGTGTATCTGTATCCTGGGGATGTTGATGGCTTCCACATATTACATTTCCTGTGGGAGGCAGACTGTACTTGGTAGTGTATTGCAGGGCGGACGTGTTTGGCTGTGTGGGGATGCCTATTCACACGAGATGTATAGTGTGTGGGGCCTTCCAAACTCATTAACGATGCATGTGTATCTGCTAATCTGTCATTGCTATCTACAGATGTCTGGCCATATATACCTATATATATATATATATATATATATATATATATATATATATATATATATATATATATATATATGGGTCTACCTGACATGGTCGACAGTTCATATGGTCGACAGTTTATTTGGTCGACAGTTCATTTGATCGACAAGCATTTTAGGTGGGGAGCTCCGCCCCCCACACCCCCCTAACTATATATATCAACTCCAGGGTTGCACAACATTGGGGAAGGGGGCAAATCTGCTTGTTGACCAAATGAACTGTTGACCAAACGATTGTCGATCATATGAACTGTCAACCATGTGAAGGGGACCCATATATATATATATATATACCTATGTCCGTATATACCTACATAGATATATGACTGTGTACACATATGTAATGTGCTGTGTATATATAGACTTATAGGTGCAGACACATATATGTGTCGATTTAGGCATATGCTTGTATATATGTGCATATATATTGATATATATATGTATATAGTTTTAGAAATATATATATATATATATATATATATATATATATATATATATATATATATACATACACACATATGGGTCTACTGTATAACTTCGAAAATACACTTCTTTGAAATTATATAGCAGATCCTGTGTTCCGCAAAAGTACACTTACTCGAAAGTGCACTTCCATGAACACTGCTTCTGCAAACGTATCTCACCACAGTGGAGAACAGTAGGAAAACATTCTATGTCCTCCACTGTGGTGTGATAGTCACAGACCTTAGGGTTATGGCACGGGTCATGGTAAGGGTATTGCTAGTAGGGCTAGCCCCTTACCATGACCCATGCCCTAACCCTAAGGTCTGTCACTACCACACCATAGTGGAGGACAGGCTATGTCCTCCAATGTGCTGCGGTAGTCACGGACCTTAGGGTTAGGGCACGGGACCATGACCCGTGCCCTAACCCTAAGGTCTGTGACTACCACACCATAGTGGAGGACAGGCTATGTCCTCCAATGTGCTGCGGTAGTCACGGACCTTAAGGTTAGGGCACAGGTCATGGTAAGGGGATATCCCTACTAGCTATCCCCTTACCATGACCCTTGCCCTAACCCTAAGGTCCGTGACTACTGCACTAAACTGCAGTATATAGCCCGTTCGCTGAAGCGGGTTTTTGCGAAAGTGCACTTTTGAGTAAGTGCACTTTCACGTAACCCATGGTCTACTGTGTAATTTTGAAGAAGTGTATTTTCTAAATTATACAGTAGACCCATGTATACATATCTAGATATGTTGTATCTGTTTAGATATTAATATATTTACACACACACATACATCTAGATGTTGGTATACATTCTCTGTACTGTCACATGACTGGACTGGATATGTTTCTGAAAATATCAAACTTCTTTGTATCTGTCATGGCTTAGTGGTAAATTGGTTTGCCTATGGTGTGCAGGGTCCTTGGTTTGAGCCTTGTAAGAGCTGTTTATTTTCTTGCTGGGCAGAACACTGCCCATTGGATACAAACAGATTAAGGCAATTTTGAGCAGTTGTAAGCCGGTCTGCATGGTGGTAAGCACTGCATACAAAGGTTAAGCAATGTAGAAGCTAACTGACTGTAAGTTACTGTAATGGGAATTTGGCAGTGCTTATCTCCATGCAAACCTAGACAAACCCACTTACAACTGCTTTAAAGTGCCTTAATCACTCTGTATCCAATTGTTGTTTACACCATAGTAGAGCGCCTCACACCCTCCTAAGGGTAGGGCTATGCCACTGGCATTGGCACACCCATGTTACTGAGGTGAGGATCGCAGTAGAGTGTGGAAAGGGACATACACTCTGCTGTTAGCATGTTCAATGTCATTCAAATAGCAGACAGCATATATACCAATGTATGGTTGTGCCTATCCTGTCTTGGTGGGATTACATGGGCAACAGATGTGTTACCTGCACGGGGACATACCTCCATGTGTACAGTCTTTTATCTGTACTGCATCCAAACCAAAGGCTCTGTGTGTTGTACCCAGCCATGTCATGTGTACCACCCACTACACTTATTGGTGTCCACTGTAAAAGGCCTGCTGACACCACTACACTCATCAGCCATGTGGCACATGGACAACCACAACACAATCAGAATAGATAATGGTGAAAACAATACAACATTGTTAATTACAGCTATAATGCATCATGTCTGCACAGTTACACCTTCCAGGATGTTAGCATTTCACTTTACTGCTGAAAACATGCTACACAGCATTCCATTGCTACACTGTTGTACAGTCACCTTGTTCATCAGCACCATGTTAACCTGCCCCTGCATCGATGTTACGGATGACAGGATGTGGCACAGGTATTATCATATGCACAGGGTGTGTTGTTGGTTTGCCAGAGGCCTAGGCTGAGCCATACAATTGACAATGTGTGTTTGTGTGTGTAAGGGGGCTGAGTAGTGTTATGGGCCAATGGTGATGTCGTATGTGCAGGTATGTGGTCTCCCTAGGTTTGTTGCTGATGTGTGTCTGTGTGTGTGTGTGTGTGTGTGTGTGTGTGTGTGTGTGTGTGTGTGTGTGTGTGTGTGTCTGCATGCACACAGTTCCACCATGTGGCTGCCTTATACGGGGATTTGTGAGACAGCTGCAGACTCTACCTGGCAGGATTTGCAGTTCACCATCTCCAGCTACGGACATGGGACCTGTGCCTGGCAGGAGTGCCACAGGCAGTATCAGGTACAAAGCCAGATAGGGTACTGTCCCTCAAGATTGACAAATGTCCACTGGTTCCAGGTCCCTTCTGGGACTGACCAGAGCCACGTGCACATGGTCTGCTATGACAGTCTGTGGACAGCACCCTCCCCACACTGCTAGGGCTGGTACTGCCACTATGGGAGCGGTTGTGACTGGTAGGACATCCACAGCAACCTCCAGCTGCTGATGTTGCTGGCATATATCCACATGGCCATCGCAACCGTCTCGCCTTGTCCTGATGCATGGACATGACATTGTTGATGAGATCCAATGTCTCACTCCACCATCTATCCATGACCTTGGTGCAATTACGAATGGCACCTGTTAGGTCATGGATGCTGTCATTTACAGAGGTGTGATGAGACCTCTGCACCCTTAGACCCTGTCTGGTGTATCGTTCCATTCATGCCTGTGCCTCCATGACAGCCTGGAACATACTTGTGGTAGATATAAATGTGGCACATCTGCCAGGGTCATGATGACCAGCAGTGCTTCTGGCTATGGCTGCTGTGTCTTGACACATGTGCCATGGATACCACACTGTCCTGGCCAATGCCAACCATAGACTGTCCCTCAGCTAAGGCCAACGGTGATGAAGTATGTAAAGGCAGTGTGACTGTGTGCGTGGATGGGGTGGATACTTGTGGGATGTCAATTAGTGGCCCAGCGGCAGCCCCTGACAACTCTGCCTGTGCCTCAGCACACCTATCCTCATGGTCACTGTCTGTATCAATGACATCAGATTCCCTGCGGGAGGGAGCCAGCCTCACCTCAGCACCTGTGAGTGGAAAACAGGGAACAGACTGTAAGACCTGTACATCACCACTAAACAGTGCATACATACACACACACACACACACACACACACACACACACACACACACACGTGTGTGTGCAGACATGGCCACACACACAGACATGCACACATGCAGTCGACATACATGACAACCCATACACTCCACCAGACAGCACCTACAGACAACTCCAGCACCCCCATAGCACACACAATAGCAGGTGATGATGCAGTACATTATCACACACAGACCTGTAATTACACACATGTCAGCATGCAGGACATGTGGTGCTCAACAGCATGCAGTGCAACTGTAGTCAATCCCCGTTACCAACATTATACATGGCTGTGATGCATGGCTTCTGTTAGTAGGTGATGGCCCTCCCCCTGAAACACACTGCATCCATGTCTACAACATTGCTGTGCATTTGTTCAGCACCCTGGCATGTACTGTGCACCATACTTCACAGGTGTACACACCATTGCAGGATGTGTATCTGTGTGTCAGTTATGTTTCCTCTGCTGCTCTCAGCCTCTGTGTGTTTCTGGATTATATGTGGACACGTGTTTTGTGAATGCCTGATGTGTATTCACAGATGTCATCATCAGTGGTGCATGTATGAGTGATAGAATACCATTAGACCGACCACAGACACAATGTAATGTACCTATGGTGAGTGTACCGATCATTATTGACATGGCACCCTCTTCCATGACATGCCATGACACAACACTACTGCATATGGCAACACTACACATACCTGATATGTGACATATGACCTAGGCAATCAATTGCATTATGAGCCATATGTGTCAGTTGTGCAGATGCTGATTTGGATGCATACCATTTGTGGGTGCATATGTGTGCGTACACACATATCATGATGGTGTGTAGCAGTAACTGCCATGTGTACTACTGCAGTCACAATACCTGGCAGGGGTATAGTAGCATGTGCCATCATCATGAGCCAGTAGTTGGTCATTCAGGCCTGCAAATGTTCCCCAAACCTGCATGTTTGCATGCTAAACATGTGCACAACCCTTGGTGGTCACACAGTACCATCACTAGTGCCGTGGAGTCAGGGTTATGTCTGTCACACTTCATGACTTTGACTGTGTGCAGATAGAGCCATTCTCAGTGGACTTGTCTCTCCCCTCCAGTTTACTGTTGTGTTTCAGGATGACACACCCTCACCATCTCCTGCTACATTGCAAATGCTCGACATCTGTACCCTACACATGTGCGTCATATTGCAGTATCCCAAACTAGGAACACCATGTGTATTGGCATACTCCCTGCCAATGCAGGGCAAACATGCAGGTGTACAGTGGCACCAGCATTGTACAGATGGGGATGTCTTCACTGGGTTGGGGTGAGGTGTGGGTTGTGAAGCACATGTATCATAACTGCAACTTCCTGGACTTCTCCAACATGATGCTGATACATTAGAACACATTGCAACACATGGCTTTGGCAATGTCCCACCATTATGCAGATCATATCTGTAGTGAGCCTTGGCTGATGTTGCCTGTGGTACACATAGGTTCATAGGTGAGTGCTAGTCTATTGGTCCTGGGGCCTACATAAGCCTAGCCACAGGAGTTCCCAGGCATGCATCACCCAATAATGTTATTCCCCTGTGCCTTCTTCAGGCTGTGGGACAAACGTACTACTCAGGGTGAAGTCCCCATTTCCCATTCAGTTCACAAGTGTTTTTGTAAAGAGGGCCAATGAGTAGCATTGCCTGACATGAATGGGTAGTCTGTTCCAGAGTGTGGGAATTCCCCAGGACAGGGCCCGATCCCTCCAGTATGTTCTGTTTAATGTGTTGATGAGGTTTAGGACCCTGGAGTGTGTGTTTATAGAGGAATTGGGATTTCCTCAAGTGTACCATGTTC
Organism: Protopterus annectens; assembly: GCF_019279795.1. NCBI lineage: Eukaryota > Metazoa > Chordata > Ceratodontiformes > Protopteridae > Protopterus > Protopterus annectens. The sequence goes on along the minus strand of NC_056746.1, from coordinate 1,548,411,665 downwards.
AACTGCTCTGTGTATGACATAGCTGTATATGTTAGGCAGATGTCAGCTGTGCCTGGGCAATGTGCACTGGAGTGTAGCCACAGTTGTCTGAGATGGTCTGTGTATTGCATGTGTTTGAGGCTGGTAATCCCATTAGTGAGGTGTACACTCAGTGAACATGTACAGCATGCATTATGGGTAGGTGTGTTAGATGTGTTGTGTACATGGCCTACACCTTATCTATGACATGCACAGTGTATTGCCAAGCATGACCTTAAACCATACTTACCAGCATTTGGTCGATGCCTTACTGGTATCCCAGAGGTACCTACATTGGGATGAGATAGAGTTGATGTCAGTGGCC
>NC_056746.1:1548296322-1548406322 GCF_019279795.1 Protopterus annectens | reverse complement strand
CTTTTGCGATTTAATCGCTCAGCATTATGCCATCTTCTCCGTCCTAAAGTCAATGCGGTAGTATGGCTATTAGTTGCATTTTTTCAAACATATTAGTTATGTATGGCTAGTAGCTGCATTTTTATATAAAAGATATTAGTTAATCTACATTTGTGGAGGGAACTGTTAATGCACTATATTCATGAAGTGTATTTGGAGATTTAAATACTCAGTAAACGCCATGTGTTAGGTGATTTATTCCTGCTTGTAACGTAACTCTGCATACTCAAAGACTATTAGCTGCATTATTGAAGGGTTTTGTTCTTATAGATTTTTATGCTGTTGAAGTTTGCTGGCTAAATTATCTGTTATAGAAACGCAATGTTTTTTCTTTTTCACAAGTGCTTCTAACTGCTACTAATAATATGATGTCTTATAATTCAACGACATTTCATTGTAAGTCAGAAACAAGATGTGTTTAAATTGTTTTTAACACTATTTCTCTCTAAACTCTCTCTCCTGTTCTATAGCTTTCTGCCCTGTCTTATCCCTGTGATCTAAGCCCGTGAGGACACCTCAAACCTACCTAAAATAGTCAGCGCTAAAAATTGCTCAAGCAAACAAACAACCAAAGCAGGCTTCCTAGCTGCCTCATCCCCATTGTTTTTTGCACTTTTAACCAGAAGGAAACTAAGGAAGTATGTGTAACTACTGCTGAACCCTTACTGAACTACTGTTTTAACTTTGATAATTGTTTTTAGTACACTCGCCTGCCAGGATAGCCAGCAGCCTTAGTATTCATATCCTAACTTCTATGTTTGTCCCCCCTGACCTACACTAGCTGCCCTCTCCTTTAGTCCAAGTATTCAATGAGGATATCCTAAGTGGAGTAAAACGTATCTTTATTCCAGCCACTTGGTGACACCCTCCCTCATTTAGACTTCACTGCAAATAGTGCAGGTTTTTCTCTCTAAACCCTAACCATCCTCCATCTCACTGTATCTCCTATACTCTTCTAGCCCACTCTAGCTGTAACATTTATTTTCCTACTCATTCTCTATAGTTTCTCATACTTTACTCTCTCCCTACACACCCAGGTCTTTCTCCCTTCTAACTTACCCCTCTGAAAACCTCCTTTCACTGATTGACTCCGAACCTCTCTGGAACTCTTTGGTTCTTCCTCTTCCTCTGTACCTCTACTCTTCGCCCACTAGGTGTCACTCTGTCCACATCTATACTTACAGTCCTGGTTTATTCACTTCCATATTCTTCCTATTTTCACCTCTCTCACTCCTATCCCTTTCCATCTTTGTAGGGCTCTGTGACCCACTCCTCCTTACGCTACCTATCTCAAACCTTCTATCTGCTAGCTTTTTCTGTTACTTTTTCCTTCCTCTCTGGACTCTGTGTGTCCCGCTCTGTTCGCCCTGTGGGCTCACTCCGCTCCCCTCCCTACCCCCAATTCCCACCCACCCCCAGGGGTCCTAACCTTATACTTCCCTAGTCACACCCCCTCACTCTTACAACCTATCCTGCTCTTTCCCGCTAAAAACTAGACCCCTCCCCTCTGCACAGACTCTTCCCCCCCTCCCTCCTTCCTCTACTGCTAAACCAACCTCCTCTCCTATAACTAGCTTATCTCCTCTTCCTCAATTAACTTTCTTCCCATAAACTTCCACTCTCTATACCTATACCTATACTTTGTATCCTCCTTGCTCACCCCTACTGATCCTTCTACTAATTCATTCCTTCTTTCCTTTTGCCTTATACCTATAACACCACCTACCGTTTCTTCCACCTTTCTCCTACCCTTTCTTCCACTACTACTTTATAACTTCCCTTATCTCACCACTTCTACATATGACTCCATACTTACCCACCATGTTGATATTCTTAGCATTATTCTCTTCCTCCCTTTATTCTTCTTACCTTCTTACCTTCTTATCTTCTTCGAACACCCACTTATAAACCAGCCAGACTATATAAATAAACATACATCTATCATCCACACCTCTCTTACCTCATTCTTAAATTCTACCTCCACCCCTAGCTATCACCTTCCCAAATTCCATAGGCACTCTCACCTCACCTATGCCTTACCCTCTGATAAAAGAATGAAACAACTAGCCCTTCCAAAAAGCAACTTCACATCCAGACTTAATACTCCTACCTTAGAAGAAGGTGATATTCACCCCAACCCTGGCCCTTCATATCCCTCCCCTCAAATATCTAAACCTAACTTCAATAACACCCTACTCATAGGACATCTAAATATACGAAGTGTAAACAACAAAGTACCCTACTTACATGCCCTGTTAGACATTCACCACTTTGATATTCTGTGCCTCTCTGAGACTTGGCTAAAGCCTGCCACCAAAGACACTGAGATCATACCCCAAGGCTACAATTTATATAGGCTTGATCGTTCTAAACGTAAAGGTGGTGGAGTGGCAATTCTATTTAAGAACCATCTTAGCATCTCCACCCTCCCAGCCTGTCCAACCCAGGATGCTAAAGCTGAAACCATCATCGCTAAACTTCAATTAAATGCTCAAAAAGCTCTTTACATCATCTGTATGTACATACCACCAGGCAACAATATACTGATCTTAGAAGACTTCCTCAGTTGGGTTTCCACCAACTACCCCCAAGAAACTATAATTATGGGTGACTTTAATATAGACTGGAATACTATTAATAGTGAAAATCCCTCCTGTCATATAAACCTACATGATTTTACTCAATCCATTACCACTACAACTAGGCTTAATAAACCAAGTAAGAAACAGAGTATCTTAGACTGGATACTCATAAACAAAGTCAATGTCTCATACAAAGTAGGAACTATGCCTGATGACCTTAGTGACCACTGCCTAACCTATATCTCTAGAGAAAAGACTGACTATCAAAACCTCCCTAACACTAGAATAATACGCTCAACCAAACACTTCAAAAGTGACTTATTTCAAAATGATCTCAAAACATGCAACTGGAACCCCTTGAAATCACATCCTCTTAATGAAGCAGTTTCTTTCTTTAACTCAACCTTCCTTTCTATTTTGGACAAACATGCCCCTGAATGCTCTATTAGAATGAAGTCTAATATAGCCCCATGGCTCTCAAAGGAAACAAAGCAATTAATTCATACTAAAAATAAAATTTGGGCCAAATGGAAATACCATAGAATCAGCTCTGACTTTCTTCATTTTCGCCAACTTAGAAATCTTACAAAAAAAGCTATAATCTCTGACAAAAGAAACTACTACTGTGAACTTCAACAAACCCATTTAAATAAACCCAAACAATTCTGGTCTTCAATCAACAAACTCCTTTCACCTGGAACAGCTAAAACTCCCTCCCCCATAAATGCAGACCCAGATACACCTAACCATACTGCAAACACTTTTAACTCCTTTTTTATAGAAACCATTCAATCTCTTGCTAGACAACTAAACGCCAATAACTTTTACCCTCCAAATAATCCTGCTGATTCCCCCCACAACTTCACTCTTCATCCTATCTCTACCTCTTTCATCTACAAGCTTATTCTCAAACTGAAACCCTGCACCCCCTCTGCTGATAAACTCCCCTCTCTCTTTCTTCAAAAGGCTGCGAAACAGATAGCATACCCTATATCTATACTCATTAATAGGACTATCCAAGAGGGAACCATACCAGATATATGGAAAGTCTTTCATATCATCCCACTACACAAAGGTGGTAACTCTATTGACTACACTAACTTTAGACCTATTGCTCTTCTCTCACCTCTAGCTAAGATTATGGAGAAATGTATCCATCAGCAACTTGTACAGTATCTTTCTTTACACAACATAATAGCCAACTGTCAACATGGCTTTAGACCCCACCATAGCACCTCCACTGCCCTCCTTTCCTTTGTTGACACTATCAACAACTATCGTAACTCCAATCTTTTCACCTCTGCTCTATTCATTGACCTTTCTAAAGCTTTTGACATGGTAAACCACTCTTCCCTTATTAACATCCTTGAATCCCTCTCATTTGATAACCTGGCTATAAAATGGTTTACTTCTTATCTTAGCAACAGACATCAAGCCATTCGTTGGGACAATCATATCTCTTCCTTATTGCCTGTTTCTATTGGAGTCCCACAGGGCTCCATTCTCGGCCCACTTCTCTTCTCCCTTTACATAAACGATCTCAACACTGTAATCCCTCAAGCTACCTGCATCCAATATGCTGACGACTCCACTATTATCTGTTCAGCATCTACCTCTTCAGAGCTACTCTCTCTAACTCAAACTACCTTCAACACTGTAGAAACTTGGTTTACTAGACGGTACCTCCTCCTCAATGCTAAAAAAACAAAACTTCTCCTTTTCACTCCTACCACTCGAGCCTCCCCATTAAATTTCGACATCATGTCTAATGATACCACTGTCATCTCTCCTGACATGACAACTAAACTGCTAGGTATAACCATTGACAACTATCTCACTTTTGATCAACACATCAATAACATCATCAAAACAGTTAACAAAAAAATAGGATCGTTATACCGTATTAAACCATTTCTTACACCTTCTACCAGAGCTACTATAGCCCACTCCCATCTGATATCTACTCTCTTTTACACCTCACCTATTTTCACTAACCTTAAGGAGGCTAACCTAAATAAACTAGCAACCTGTTACAATAGTATTGCCCGCTTTGCCACCGGTAACCCTTTTAGAACACATCACTGTCATAACCTAAAACTCCTAGGCTGGCTTGAGCTACAAAACTGCCTCATGATCTCACAACTTACCATTGCCCACAAGATACTTTACCAACCAGATAACACCCCATACTTTCTCAACTTTTAACCCCTTATAATAATCTTACCTCCCTACGATCTTCTTCTAAACTCATGACCAAATCTGTAAAATCCCATAACTTAGCTGGTGACTCTCTGTTCACAAATACTGTAGGTAGAACATGGAATCAGCTACCCACTGATATCACTCTAATCCCCTCCTTACCACTCTTCAAACAATAAATCAAACTGTACTTCCAAAATCACTGGCTTTGTTCCTGTAGGACTCCTGACTAACCTTCTTCATTTCCCCTACTCTACTATAACTTTACACTGTACTTATTAACTATACATATATGTTCTTCTTCTCCCCCTGTTGCTCTCCTCTTATGCTCTGACCCACTCCTCCTTTTTCTCTCCCCTGTCCTCTTTTCCATCTTCTTACTTCTTCTCCTTACTGACCTTTGCTTCTCTCTCTTCTCCTCCCTTGTATTTCTTCATTAATCCCTGTTTTACTTCTCTCTCTCCAACAGATTATCAAAAACAATTTTGCTAATCTTTAGCTGTTTAATTGTGATGCTTCTACTGAACTAGTATTTTTTTTGGAGTACCTTAGGTATTTTGTTGTTCTTGTTATTAAATGCATATTCCTATTGTACTCAACTTTTTATTAATATGTCTCTTTGTAATTGATTTATGTGTGGAGCTTTTCTCCCCGGGCCTCTACTGAAAATGGACATATATCCAGCTAGACTAGCCCAGTTAACAAATGTAAAATAAATAAATAAATAAATGTATTCATTCATATATATATATATATATATATATATATACATATATATATATATATATATATATATATATATATATATATATATATATATATATATATATATATATATATATACATTTGTGCATATATGTGTAGATATAATTTTGTATTGTTTATATACCTATATATATGTATAACTGTCCGAGGTTCTGCACACAGCTGTAAATATATATCACACATATATTTATCTGTATGTGGGGTGCATACAAACATCTGGTCCACACTGTTGTAACTCTCTTTACTTCACAGCTGAACTGTTCTGCCTTGCTGCAACACAGACAGGTGTCACATGTGAACACAGACTAACATTAGGGAGGCATATATGGTGACAGATTTTAGATAAACATATTATACAGCTATGGCAGTTGGGCATGCTATGCTACACTTTAACATGACTGTCCTGCAGGTGGCATGCTCTCACACTCATGTGTCTATCATGACAGTATTAATACCACCACCAGCCATTGGCCACAGTAATGTACAGACAGATATCATGGGTCACATCTTTGCCATTCACTGCTGATCTGCACAGTTGACAGGTATGTCCCACTGCCCACAGGGACAGACACTATAGTCCAGAGCAGTTGTTGAGCAGAACATCATTACAGGAACAACTACTGATTGCACATATAAATCATTTCACATTATATATTCTATTATTTTATGCCATATACTACATGCAAGTAAGTACATATATGTTTCACATACCTTTTATGTTTTGTTCTGCTGTAACAAATCCCTGAGCTTTGTTATTTGTTTTTAATTTATGTTTTTTTTTCTTTTTTACATTCTTTCTCTCTCTCTCTCTCTCGCTCTTTCTCTGTCTTTCCAGTAGAGTGATTGAGCTGGTTGGAATAGATTGCAGCATGCTTTTGTAGGTATTGCACGTGATCAGGTGATGGCCTCTGCACCAGTCAGTGTCCACCAGTTGGTAATTGCATGCAGCCTGCTGTGTAGTACTTCAGATAGCCACTGTCATGGCAACCCAGTACTATAAACTGCTGACTTCTGTGGGCGTTATCCCTTCACCTTTCCAGTATGGAGGGCATCCTTCCTGTGTGTGGACATCAATGTTACAGACAGCAAGTAGTAATACCTCTTACAGCAGAACCTGCAGACACAGGCCAAATACACATTTGGGTAAGGTTCCAGATCTACAGACAGCGTGAGTAGTGTTGTTGTGTGCATTGTATCTTGCTGGTCTTACAGGGTTTCTGTGTACATGGTACTTTAGCATGGAATGTAATCTGTCTGCATAGCTCTCAACTGTGGGCCTATACATATGATAGCCAGAGGATTGGCTGTTAGGTTTTGTCTGTGCACCACACAGGCATTTTCCCAGATATATCAGTGGCATTCTGTCTGTTTAGTGCGATCAGTACATGGCTACATCCATTTGTATTTCAATGTCGTATTCCTGCATAAGGGTATGCTGCAACAAATCCTATAACACCAACAATTTCTAGGGTGTGTAACAGCAATAATGCAAATATGGCCATGTGCGCCTGCCTCTGTCCTCCATATATATATGCCAGTCTTTGTCCTGCTGTGATACAGAAAGGGGTTGTTAGGTAATGACCTATCATTATTTACTGTTAGCATTACCGCTATCATCTCAGTCATGTCATGGACTCCCACACCAACTGTTGGGCAAGGTCCATATATATGGAGACAACAGCTGGTGGGCTACAGCTTACAGTGTTACACAAAGTTCAGTCAGTCAGTGTGATAGTGAGATGTTAGGTTAAGCAATGTTATGTACGAGATCCTGTGACATTACCACAAGTGCTACATTTCCCCCTAGGGCTTGACTACAGGGTGTAATTGGAGGCTGCTGAACTACATCTGTAATTATTGATTGTTATTTATCTTGAAGGCAAATCCTGTGTCTACTCTTGTACTAATTGAAGGCCTTGGCCTGGACAGCATAGTATAGTATATATCCACATCGCTTGTATCTACTGTTTTGTGTGGGCCTTGCATTCATCACTGATTACATATTTCAAAATGTATGTGGTGTAAGTACTGGCATACATTATTGTATAGTACACAAATAAAGGTTTTCTGTGTATGCATACCTGTGTGTCATGTCATGTCCTTTGAATTGTGGGTGGGTATATGTTTAATGTAAGTATTCTCATTTGTGGGAATGTTTGCCACACTACACATTTCACAGGTGCCAGTTACAGGGCTTGTGGCTGAGGGATGTACTTTGCACCTAGTACTTCCACACTACTTCTACATATGTATGGCTACTAATACCTTTTGTCTGTGTATTTGTGTATGTACCTATATATATATATATATATATATATATATATATATATATATATATATATATATATTTGTATATATTTAGCTATATATATATATATATATATATATATATATATATATATATATATATGAACATATTTACCTATCTATATACAATTGATGTTATATGATTATTTGTGAGCCTTATATATATATATATATATATATATATATATATATATATATATATATATATATATATACACACACATATAGCTGTCTATCTGTCTACATTTACAGATATATATCTGTCCATATGTCCATGCATGTTCAGCTCATATTTTGGTCTGTACCTCATTCTCTTGACAAATGACATGGATGATCGCAGCATTGAAGTCAGTAACTAGTGCCGACACTTTTGTGTTTCAGACTTCATCTCCTTCTACATATGTGTTCTAATGCATATAACTGTGTAACTAGCAATGTTTTAAGTGTATTAGAGTAGTATTTGACATATATCACTATTAGTACCGTTTGCAAACGTTGTCCAGACTTCTTGTGTGGTATGATATTACTGCATTTCCTGTACTGTTGACTGATTGTGCTGGATGATATGTTTGTGAAAACATTAGGGTTATGTGTCTCTGCCACGGTTTAGTGGTAAATCACTTTGTGTATGGTGTACAGGGTCCTGGGTTCAAGCCTTACAGAGGCAGCTTATTTTGCTGCTGGACAGAACACCAGCCATTGGATACTGAGTGAGTAAGGCACTTTAAAGCAGTTGTAAGCAAGTTTGTGCTGGTTTTCACAGAGCTAAGCACTGCCAACTGCCGGTTACAATTTCTTACACTCAGTTAGCTTCTAAATTGCTTAACCTGTGTAGGCATAGCTTATCCCCATGCAAACAGGCTGAAATCTGCTTACTGCTACTTAAAAGTGCCTACTCCTGCTTACCCCCATGCTAATTTCTTTAAAAGAAAAGAAAAAGGGGTGATAGGAAAGTGGTGGAAAAGGGGGCACAAAGAGGGAAAGACAGTAGGCAAGATAGCTAGGGATGTGCAGAAACAGTGTAGGGAAGGTCCATAGCTGCCCATTTCTTCTACAGCAACAGCTGAGCATATGCAATGAATTTGGAGGTACATTTGAACACTCCAACCCCTGGGAGAAGGGTGAGGACAACAATAATATGTTGTGATGCCAGATTACATGTGTCCAGTGGACATGTGTGCAAAATGGACAGCTATGTATGGGGCGTGATTTTTTTTTGAGGAAGAGATTGCCCTTTTTTTTTAAGGTGAGAGTGGGATGTCGAGGAAGGACAGTAGGTATGCTCGGGGAGGATAGGTTGGGTAGGATGACAGAAAAGTCAGACAAGACAGCATACAGGGGTGGCATATGACATATGTGGAGGGGGGACACCTTGGACGTGGAGGGATGTTTGGAAGTCGCAAGCCCATGAGCCCCCAAATGGAAACAGTGGGACTGAGGTCTCCACCCATGGGCAGTCACCACTGCATCTTCATGGCCTCGAAGGTGGCTGTGCTGGGGGCTGTGTAGAAGGGGCAGGCTCACCCTCTAATTGCACCACTCGGCTCTCAAGCTGGCATAGCCAGTCTCGAAACTCCTTATCGAGCTCCCTACGCACCAAGGCCCGGACATGATGATGGGTGACAGGTTCCTCTCTGTCCCCGCTCCCAGGGGTGGGCAAGCCCCATCCCCTGCAGCAGTTCCACCCGAAGGTAGTGCAGGGCCAATGGAGGAGGAGGTCCCAGGCTGGGTCCCAGACGTGCTGGTGCCCGGTGCCATGGCCAGCTGAGGTGGGACAGGTGGGTCCGCTGGGACCGGCCTTCCCATATGAGCTATGTTGTAGCAGGTTTAAGAAAGAGATGGGTTAGTAATAGTCAACAGCATTCAGGATTAGTTATAACAGCATGCATAGGTATTCCCATTAACCCAAGACACCAGATTTAAAACAGTAGTGGAACAAGCAGAACACATGCATATATGGAACAACAGTGGCCATTGCAACAACATGCAGGTTTAATTGATGGCAACAGGCCACCAATATGGGGGTATTTTAACATGGTACATGTATAGAAACAAATGTTAATATTTATAAACCAATAGGCCATATGTCCCAACAAAAGTTTGGTGTGTACACATACCGATTGAGGTGTGTCATTGGGTTATTTTTGCACATATGGTAGGGGTGAGAGAGAGAGTTAAATTAACGACTAATATATCCTTGTAGTTATCAGAACGTTCTTAGTCACTGCAGTGATCTGCCCCTTACATATATTATTACACTACCCAATGGCCTTATATTGTACAATGATATGTTTGTAGATTATTATATACGTGACCTGTGTCTTACATACAGGCGTGACAAAATGCAGGTGTTAATGCAACATATTTTGAGTATTGCTCTCATACAGTTTGCGTGAGATGCTAGGATGACAGGATTGTTTTCAGATACATTCTCTGACTAAGTACAGGTCTGAGTATCAGTTATATGTCATTAAAGGCAGCCTGCATTTCTTTGATCATGACACTGATTTTTCAGAGGAACAGGGTACCAGGCTGGTGATGTGGGCCATTTATCTGAACATGCTGGACAGCTTTGGACAGTTGAGGGGTATTGATATGCATACAACTTCTATTTGAACATTCTAGCAAATTCTGTACAGTTGTTGGGTGTAATTATACAGACAGCTTTCTATCTGAACATTCTAGCAAAATCTGTACAGTTGTAGGGTATGATTATTCATGCAACTTACTAGCACTCCCAGGATTCAAACCCCTGCAGTATGTGACAAAAACATTACAGTTAATAAGCACAGTAAACTGTGCTATCAGGGAATTGGTGTGAATCTTTCTAATATTTTCTATGTAAGTCTCCCTCAGTTGTACAATATGACTGAACTCTTGGCACTTCCAACATTGTTATACAGAACTTCATACACTTTTTATCTGCATACCACAGTGTGGGTAACACTGCTTAATACAACAGTACTATTTATAGAATCCAACAGTACAACATATGAAAGAAGAGTAAACAGAAGCACTCCAGGGGTTATACCTTTATTCACAGCATATTACACCTTTATTTATACTGGTATAACACTTTCTAAGGCTCCTATATTTATTTGTTATGATAGTACATGCAGAATAATTACTAACCTGCCTCATGATGCAGGCTTTGCAACCTAGCATCATGGGCCTGCTGGTTCGCAGCTCGCTCATCTGCAGCTGTCAGAGAAATACAGTGATATTTAACCATAACTATCCATAGTATACACAAGCTAGGCAATTATTAACTACTTAGTAGAATGAGTACTTACTCAGTGCTGGAGCATTAGGCATCCACCGAGACTCCTGGATCCACTGTTCCAGTACATCCCCTCTCCACCGCTTCAGGTCAGCATGGTGGTGCCTGACCTGCTCACCAATCCGGGGGATACCTGTGGCACTGGTGAGGTCACGGGCGAGACTGTCCCAGGCCTCCATTTTATACTGCAAGCCCTGGTATTGGCCCTGCAGTAGTCTCTGCTCATGGTGGTTTACCAGGAGCCATACCTTGATTTTTGACTCCTGGATGCTCCAGCACTGTGCTCTAAATCAAGTGCCTTCACCCACAACAGCCATTCTGCCTGCAGTAGGAAGCTACAACCAGTTATGGGAAGTATTTCCACCTGTGGGGTTTAAATATGGCCAATTTCCCACACTTTCCATGATTGGCTGATTTTGAAAAGGCTACGCTATGGGCACACCTGCTTACCAAAGGTCGGCAGTGCTTAAAGGGGTATACCAATAGGCAGATTGAATTGGCTGCCCTACACATTGCTTACACTTAACAAGCTAAGCTGTGCAGCGGTTAGCATTGCTTAACAGTTAATTAACATTATATTTGCTTTTTGGCAGTGATTTATTATTCATTACAGGTTATATGTGTCTGGTAGCCACAATTCATGTGTACATACACTGTATGGGGTCCTGGGGACTGCTACACTTTATTACAATAACACCTCACATCTGCACTTACTGCAGTACTCCAGTTCACATATGTATGTGATGTAGCTAGGTATACAACATAAGGCTGCATAGAAAGTCCTTTCACATGTTCAGCTTGTTTTCCTATGGAGAGGTTTGTTTCTTAAAACCTCACTCTTATGTACTGTTGTGTTGGCTTAGTGATTAAGTACTGTGACTACAGAATGCAGGTTCCTGGGTTCACAACCTGCAAAGGCTGGTTATTTTTTCCTGCCCACAATGGTGGCTGATGCATACTGACTGATCAAGGCAGTTTTGAGCACTTGTAAGCAGGTTTGTGCGGCTTTGTGCAAGGGTAAGCAATGCTAACCTACGGTTACATATGCATACAGAGAGTTAGTTTCAGTCTTGCTTCATCTGTGTGTGCATTGCATACACCCACGCAAACGGCCTTAAACCAACATACTAGTGCTTAAGAGTACTTATGAGTGCTTACTACTGCTTATTACCACTTACTAGTGCTTAAGAGTGCTTACTACCACTTACTAGTGCTTAAGAGTGCTTACTACCACTTACTAGTGCTTACTAGTGCTACATTTTAGACAATAATAGTGTAATGGTTCTTCGGGAGGTGGGAAATTTGAAGACATGTATGGACTTTTTCATTACACAGTTTACCTTCCATTTGTATCTGTGATACTGTGTTGGGTCACGTGATTATCTGTAGACTATGCAACACTATGACACTGACTCCTCACATCTACATTAAATGTAGTATTGCATTTCAGAAATATATGTTATTTATTAGGTTATACAATAAAAATATTTATCAAAGACAGTGATTTGGAAGGGAAAATGGAATGCACTGCAGGGGACGAACAGGGAATGACCGTTTGTAAAGCGAATGCTCTGCCCACTACACTATTGCTGTACTGCTTCATTTGCATATATCTTACTTTTTATTCTCTTTCTGCTATTTCACCTGTATTAACCATAGCTAAGCAATGGGCACACCCACGCACCTACAGTTAAACTTCGTCTGTTTTATTAAAAAAACTTTTTATTTTTCATCTTCGGTATTGCTTTTATACATGTGGGGGGATGTCTCTGAGGATATACATACATCTATGAGCGGTCTCACTCATTGTGTACGATCATTCTGCAGCCCTTCACTGCAGGAGTGTGTATATTGTGAGAGCTCTGCTCTCAGACAGCCCCCCTGCACTCGTCCGTGCTCCATGTAGGATTTGGGGCTCAGGCAGCGCGCCTTCATTGATATGCATGGTCCGCTGCCTTCCTCCTCCTAAGCGGCCGATTCCATGCAGGACCAGACTAGTCCTGCATGGAAGATTAGTAAATCTGGGGGACTGTTTTGCCTAGCAAAATGTAACTGCTTCTGCTTGCTCAAAAAATAATCTCTTTAATTAATTCAAACTATTCAGTGATCTGAAATAACAACTATTTGATTACTTCATCTAGAGACAATTTCTTGCACTGAATTTTGTATGGTTTTACACAGCTTGGTAAAATCTTTTAATAAATATGCCTTCATTTTAAGTCATTTTATGCTAAGCAGGCAACTATTGATTAAATTTCATGTGTCTACTTTGATACTGAATTGAAATTGTTCTGCAATTATCCTTTCTCATGTTTTTCTGTAAGACCACATCTATTCTTTGAACCTCTTCTGATACCTGAATTAACCCTGCTTATGCTGCTCTTTATAAACATGTTGCACTGTTTATGTATATCAAATAGCATTTGTACATTCATTCTCTGATAGTTCACTTTAATTCAGGATCATAGGCAAGCCAGCCCCTATCCTGATACACAGTGTGAACAAGGCAGAGGAACCATTCCTGGAAAAAAAATATATTACTCCATGTTTCACACACTAATTCACATATAGCACTCACAGTTTGGGGCATTTTGGAGGCTCTTTAATTCACCTACACCATGTCTTTGGGATAAGGGAGAGAAAGCAGATCACAAGGTAAAACTTACATGGACACAGAAAAGACATTCAAACTCCATAAAGAAAAATCTTACACCTCTTAGCGCTCCATGATTTTGTAGAATGTCCCTGATTTTGCCTAATATTTTTTGCCATGTTTCATTTAAATTTCTTATTTGATTTTCTGGTAATTCATTGAAGATTACTGTCAGTCAGTAATGCTACACATTTGGGTTCAGTACATATTATTATTCAGAGCATGCATCCTGATGTAAAACCTGTTGTTCTATTAACCTTTAAATGAAGAGCAATTAGTAAAAATTGTACCAGATTTCGGGCCTTTGTCCCCCATTAGCATTGGCTTTGTCCCTGATTCCTGAGCAAAGAAGTTGAGACCTCTGCCACAATCAAGAAATGAAATGAAGAACCGAGCACTATGACACCAATGCTACCCACTTCAAAAATGAGCAAAACTAGTATCATTTTTTTTTGCAATGCTGTGCTGTACTTACATACATTTAACTTTATGCATGCATATCACCCTATTACTGTATGTCTGTAACCAGAAATTGTACAGCAGGATAAAATAAACACATTCCTATTTAGCAAATAAATAAATAAATACAAATTTAAATGTTTCAAAGCAATTTATAGTCTAAAATGCAAAATGTAGTCTAAATAATTGCAAAAAAATTGAATCCATATTTAAAGAGATGAAATGGAGAAGATAAGTATAGTTTCTTGATTTACTGTACTTGTACTTGTTTTATACAGTGAAAGCTTCTGTTTTGTGCATTTTTTTAAAAAAACATTAATTTAATTGTGTGGCACAGATCATCATTTCTCTGTTAGCTTTTTCTATTTCTGTTTGCCTTCATAAAACTTTGGAAAAAGGCAAATTAACCAGGGACTTAGTGGATAGTTGTTTGTTGTTTAATCTGCGCTTTAGAACAATTTTTTTCTGTGATTTTACATTAGGAAATTTCAGGATCATCCATCTTGTGGCAGAAGGTGTTTATCTGGCTCTATGATTGGGAAAGCAATCCAAGGAGCTCAAACTGTGTTTGTTTGTTTATTGGCTAGAGGGTATGGAAGACAGTGTGCAAGCTATTTTTCTGTGCTATAAATCAAGAGAGTTTGAAAGACCCTCCTCTCCATTCCACAGAGCTCTGCAATGTGTTTCAAGTGTTTCAACTGCACCCAGAACCATCTAGCCTAAGATAAGAATACTTTTTTGATTTAATGTACTTGCTTTATACAGTGACAAAAATAATAATTTCTCTGTTTGTTAGCTTTTTCTAATTCTGTTTGCCTCCAAATCACCTTTGCATAAGAATGGCTTAGCCAGGGACTTACTTGTTTGGTAGTTGTATGTTGTTTAATCTGGACTTGAAAGTTACTTTTGCTTTATTTTTACATTAAGAAATTCCACGATCATCCATTTTGTGGCAGAAGGTGTTTACTTCATTTCCCTGAGTGTTGAGAAGTACCCCATAGATCTCAAAGTGTGGTCATTAATTGGCTAGAAGGTATAGGAGTTTGTTTTCAATCTTTTTTCTCTACTATAAATCAGGTGAGTTTGAGCAGAGCTGCCCATCGTGCAGCAGCCATTAATAGAGCCCTTTGTAGTAGCAAATTAGTTGCAAAACCTGTTAAACAGTATAGCATTTTGTGGAATTAAGCTTAAAGCATCTAGCTTGTGCATCTAGTAGCACTAACACATCATAGCACTATACAACATTTTGCCCTTAACCCTAGAAGGTTACCAAGTATACCCATACTACATCTCTTCCACATATCACTGACCACACACACAGATTGTCTTAAGCTGAGGTGCTTAAAATAAATATTCACCAGTCTCAAGACCTCCAAAGCCATCTAACAGCAACACTGCTCTTCAGCAATCAGTAAACATACACCAAAAGAAACAGCAAATATCTCACATAAGTCTACATCCAAACGTCCCTGAAAAGAAAAGCCCAAAAGGCAAGCATATACTTTACTTAATATTCTTGTTACTGGGGACTCCATTGTGGGACACAGAGATACCCCACTCACCAGGTTAGACAAGGAGAAGATAATGGTTAGTTATCTATCTGTAGCCATGATCCACAATATCATGCATGCACTCAAGTAACTGCACATACATTAAACATACCATATCTTGTACTCACCAACATGGAAGAGTGTTGGACCCTGCTTTGTCACATCCTTAGTAGTGAGGTCAGGTCACAAAGCTGTCTGTCTTCTTTGAAGCAAAAATCAACCCAGAAAACCCAGCTAAATCATGAACAGTTAGGAACTATTCTAAGCAAACTACATACTATTAAATGACAGTTTGTCAAAATTCAAGGCTCCCCCAACCCTGAGACCATGGCTACTTACACAGAATTACTTGCAGAGCCCTATACAAGCATGTGAATTGCTGCATAGTGGTTGTTGTACCTACCAGAAGTAGGCCCAAAACAAAAACTAAAAACATGCCCCATTGTTGGAATCCTAACCTAAACTGGGCATATAATAATAATAATAATAATAATAATAATAATAATAATAATAATAATAATAATAATAAATGGCCAAGGCCAGGACGAGAACTCCCTTAAAGACAAGTGTTTTCTCAGACAACTAAACAAGAAACTAAGAAGTCTAATTAAGTCCAACAAGGCCAACTATGAAGTTAGGATGGCCTTGCAGGTTATGGACAATCATGAGGTCTTCTTCAGCTATATCTGGACCCTTAAAGGTAACACACAGCACTCCCCCCCAGCTCCTTCTGGTGAAATCCTCTCCAACATACTTCCCCCAACTATTAGTAGGGACCAGGTGTTAGCAGCACTCACTAAAGCAATGAATACCACATCTAAGGGTCCTGAGAACACCCCGATTGCCTCCTGAACAGTCTAAAACATGACCTATCAGAACTACTTGAGACACTCTTCAACTACATACTTGAAATAGGCTACATTCCAAGAGAATGTAGGACTGCAACAGTCATTCGCTATCCTCTCTATCCCAGGCCAGTAATCAAGGAGCCTCAATCCTCCCCACTAACACTGGTGAGAGACAAGTCACTAAGAACAAGAATGTATTTACACAGTATTTTAAGATGCAGCTCTCTACATCAAGCACAGTTTCCTCCAAGAGCACACAGTTAACATGCTCCAGACCTGGGGCTGGACTCTGTTTCTCCAGATCACAATCAAGACTGATTTTGGAGCACTGTGTCCCAGTCCCAAGTAGCTGACACAGCCACACCTGGGTATTTGATTTTCACACACACAGACACACACATACACTCCTGGGAAAGACTGGCACAGATTTACTAACTGTACCCCTTCTGCCCAAATTATAAAGTAACCACACTGCCACCACTCAGCCACAATAAGGCTTTTACAAGGGTATCCAATTACACTGAGTAAAATCAATACTAATATAAATGGTAGAGTGTAACCAAAGTAGGAAGGTTTTTCAGAGTGGCCAAGGCATCACTAAAATAAGCACAAGTACTCTCAAAATGTTAAAATTATTCTCTAAAAGACCAGCCACAATGAAAGGTATAAAATATTTAATAATAAATAATACAATTAAAACATGAGAACTCTAAATATCTAAGTACAATAAACACCAGATTTTCACTTACAGGAGAAATAAAAATAACAGAGCTGGACAGATTCAAACAGATGCAGAAAAACAATACTTAACTAATCTCTCTATATTTCCTAACTATCT
The DNA here is from genome assembly GCF_019279795.1 of Protopterus annectens. Lineage (NCBI taxonomy): Eukaryota > Metazoa > Chordata > Ceratodontiformes > Protopteridae > Protopterus > Protopterus annectens. The sequence continues at coordinate 1,548,388,802 of NC_056746.1, read as the reverse complement.
AAAGAATAACTGTTCCCCAACTAACGTAATTAATACAGCAAGACAAGATGGGATGCTAAGATGTTTACTTCCACAAGGCAAGGTGTTGAGCTTATAATTAAAACTAAACTCAACTAACTGACTATGATAACTGTCACAGATCTTTATATAAGGTTCCAAAGAAAACAAAACACACCCATACCTGGGTATTTGATTTTCAAACACACACACACACACACACACACACACACACACACACACACACACACACACACACACACACACACACACACACACACACACTCCTGGGAAAGGCTGGTACAGATTTACTAACTATACACCTTCTTTCCAGATTATAAGGTAACCATGTTCCATCCTCTCAGTGCTGATTACGGAATAACATCTCATTTGATAACCTGACTCTGGTACAATACACACTCAGAGCTTTGCTAAGATCTGTTGCACTATCTGAAAGCTATAGAACAATTTTAAAAACTTCTACTCTTCCCTTCCAGAATTCTTTGTTTAAACATAAACATTTAATCAGTTATAATAACACTGTTGATACATTTTTAACACAAGCATCTTTACAAGTCAGTGTGATATCCAAATGACACAAAACACCAGACAAGGATGCCGACACATGCTACACATGCACTGCCCCACTGTCCCTGGCACAGATCACCATACCTCACATACTACTACATACATACATACTAGATCAGATACCTCACATCATCACACCCCTCCACAAGGCCAGACCATCAACCGACCTATGGAACTACTGACCTACCTGGTTGAAAAGCCTAATAGGAAATCCATGGAATGAATTATCATGGAAATGAAAAACAAAGACATTGGCAACCTACAGACACTGGACCCATCCCCCAATTTGCCATTGTTAAAGGAAAATTGAAGAAGTCCTTGAAGATCTTGGATGAAACTACTAAACCTTATATTATGTGGTGATTAAAGGTCATTTTTTTCATATCTGTGCTATTTTATTTTGTTTAACAAAAGTTTTTAGTTGGGGTCCAATTTTGGAGCTATTTGCATACTTACACATATAGATGGGAAACAGAAAATTTACTCTAGGACTGCCCCTGTACTACTGTTGGCTGGAGGGAGCTCTTAAATGCGTTATCCCATGCATGGGCCCCATCAAATTATCTACAATATGATCCCAGTTATTCTGCTAAGGGGTAATATATACAGTGGATATAAAAAGTGTACACACCCCTGTTAAAATGCAAGGTTTTTGTGATATAAAAAAATGAGACCACTATAAACCATTTCAAAACTTTTCCCATCTTTAATGTGACTGAAAGACAAACAAATCTGTTAGGGGAAAAATATAAAGAATAAAAAACATACAATAACCTGGTTGCATAAGTGTGCACACCCTTAAACTAATACTTTGTCGAAGCACATTTTGATTTAATTACAGCATTCAGTCTTCTTGGGTAAGAGTCTATCAGCATGGCACATCTTGACTTGGCAATATTTGACCACTCTTCCTTGCAAAAGTGCTCCAAATCTCTCAGATTGTGTGGGCATCTCTTGTGCACAGCCCCTTTCAGGTCACCCCATATATTTTCTATTGGATTTAGGTCTGTGCTCTGGCTGGGACATTCCAAAGCTTAAATGTTCTTCTGGTGAAGCCATTCTTTTATTGATTTGGATGTGTGCATGGGGTCATTGTCATGTTGAAAAGTGAAATTCCTCTTCATCTTCCGCTTTCTAGCAGATGCCTGAAGGTTTTGGGCCAGAACTGACTAATCTATGGGGTAACCTGAAGAGGCTGTGTACAAGAGATGCCCTGGGCAAATATTGCCAAGTCAAGATGTGCCATGCTGATAGACTCCTACCCAACACGGCTTCCACCCAGGACATAGTACCAACACCGCCCTTCTCTTTTTCTTACATACTGTCAATTTAGCCCGTGACTCCTGTAATTTAGTATCCTCAGTTCTGCTGGACTTATCTAAAGCTTTTGATACCATATCCCACACCCACCTTCTAAATCATCTGTCTAATCTCACTCTCTCCCACAAAACTCTATCCTGGTTCTCCAGCTATCTTTCTGGCAGGTCCCAGACTTTCAAATGGGGCCAGGGCACCTCCACCTTCCATCCTACCCCCACTGGAGTACCCCAAGGATCCATACTTGGCCCAGTTCTATTCAACATCTTTATTAATGACTTTTACAAGGCCATACCCAATACTAAAATTGTTCAATATGCTGACGATTCTACTTTGATCTGCTGCACCTCCAACTTAACAGATCTCCAACTACTGACACAAATAGTCTTCTCAACTACAGAAAACTGGATGCTCCAAAATCACCTCTCATTAAATGCTGACAAAACTAAAATCCTTCTGTTTTCTCCTTCTAAGTCCTCCCCTATTGATAAAAACTCATTCCAAATAACCAGCCATAACAACTCCATTTTAGAGGTCATTCCCTCTGCCAAAATTCTTGGTATAACCATTGATGAACATCTAAAATTTAATACTCACGTCCAGCTAAACATAAAGAAAACCCACATAAAACTCAGCCTACTTTATAGAAACCAGACTAACTCTCACCACTACTTATCTCCTTCCCTGTCTACTGTATGGCGCCCCTCTGCTTACTAATTTATCCTCCTCACTATCCTCCAAAATAAAAGTATGTTACAATAAAATCTCCAGGTTTGCTACCAAAGCCAAATCTTCCTCTCATCACTGTTCCTTCCTTCACTCATTAAACTGGCTTGAACTCCATAACCAACTTGACTTTCTCCAAATCATGACTGCCTATAGACTACTATTCCACCTACCATGTGCCATGCACTATCCAATATCCTACAGCCATATACTCCCCATAGAACACTTAGATCTACCCACCAAAACCTAATCACCATCCACAAACCCAAGCGCCCAGCTGGTCAACTTCTGCTTTCCTTTACCTTAGCCAAAAAATGGAATGCTCTTCCCTCCACTCTTAGGACCTGAGATAACCTCGAAAACTTTAAAACTCTTCTTCATTCTCACCTTTACTCAAACAGGAAATGCAACTGTACTCTTCACCCTATACCTCTCAAGGTCTCCTCCACTTTTACTCCTGGTTAACCTCTCACCTAGCTAACCTTGCTCATTTGTATTATGTATAAATAACTATACTGTAAAATCTAGCCTCAAGGCCATTTGCCTGTCTTTTAAACCTAAACAAAATTGTAATTGTTTGTTTCTTTATGAATGCTACCTGTTTATTTGTCAGTAATACAAACTTTCTTAGTAATTATTCATGTAACTATGTATTGTTGGAGCTTTTCTCCCCGGGCCTCCACTGAAAACAGGCTCCCCGAGGCCAGTGGACCTCCCCTGTCATCAAACTGGAATAAATAAATAAATAAATAAATAAATAAATAAATAAATAAATAAATCTAAATGATTTATTGTGGTCACATTTTTTTTAAATCACAAAATCCTGGCATTTTAACAAGGGCATTTGCACTTTTTATATCCACTGTAATTGTTGACTATGGCATGAGTAAGGCCAATCTCTAAAAAAATTAGCACAAAAAGAGACACTAACTAGGCCTAAAATGGCTCACTAGGACATCTAGGCTGGTACTTACCTATGAAACTATAAAGAACACAGCAGAACATTGCAATTCTTTTAATACAAATCACACATTCAACGAATAAAATTCTGCTAACACTGATCATAAGGTCAAAGAGTAGAGCTGTATATGGAAAATCAGATAAAATATAGACTGAAAACATTTCAGTGTCATTGGCAGACAACTTATATTACACATACAGATACCTAAGGAGAACTCTGTAATGCAGTCACAGCAGTTACTGTCACAGCCCGGGTCTATATTAGTTAGCCAAAATCGCATTGCAGTGAACACGTAATTATGTACCCTAATTCAGCAAAAATTATTTCAGCAATTTGCTGAATTTACCGAGGGCAAGGAAATACTTGCCCTACAGCATAATGGACCAACAGCTAAGCAAATTGAACCCACCCAAGTGGGGGGCTTCACCCGCCACACCCTCCCTAACTATATATACCAACTCCAAGATCGCACTACAGTGGAGAAAAGGACAAAGCTGTGCTGTAGGCCAAGTATTTCGTTGACTTTGGCAAAGTCAGCAAATATCTGAAACAACTTTCGCTGTATGAGGGTCTATAATTAGGTGCAATGCAATTTCAGTGAACTAATATAGACCCACACAGCCCTAGTTACTCAGCTGAGTTCCATGTTGTAACAGTGACAGTACAGAATGCATATTTCTGAAAATAAGAACTATTGCTTCTTTTACAGTTTTTTAAAAACTCATCTCACAATGCTTAAACAGCTGCTGCCTGCATGAATGAGTTAACAATTTCAGGAGCAAACATGTTCAATCATTTTATCTTAACTATGAGAGGACACCAACTTAGATTATATCTCATAGTTCCATTGTTGCTCAGTGTCTAACTCTTCACCTTTCTCTGGTCCTTCTGTAGTATTATGATACTGTAAGTCATGAACAGGGGTTGTTCTAATTTCCATTTTGTAACAGTCTAGAGATAATGCTTCTTAACTACTCATTCATTTATTTTTTCAGAGATCTGGGTATCTTAGATGAATTTGGGTACCTTAAAATTGTGGGCCGCTGTCGTGACATGATCATCCGAGGAGGAGAGAACATTTATCCTGCTGAGACTGAACAATTTCTGCATACACATCCCAAGATCCAAGAGGCACAGGTAATGCGCGATATATAGAGTAAATGGGGAGCTCATGCACTGCTCAAGACCCCCATACACACATCTCCCACATCCATGCTATTTCAGTGATACTAAGTCTGAAACTGCACAGCAGTGAGATAAAGGAAAATATTCTTTACTTCATTGTTTGGCAGTCTTGTACTATATTTCCTTACCCCCAAACACACATACAGATATATATATATATATATATATATATATATATATATATATATATATATATATATATATATGTGTGTGTGTGTGTGTGTGTGTATGCATGGATTCACTTCATAACATTGAAAACACAAAAACTCTGAAAATGAGAAAACTTCATAATACAAAAGACCAAAACACTGAAACTTCAAAACACTGAAAACTCAAAACATTGAAACTCAAAACACTGAAAACACATATCATACATATACTGAGTTTAAACAACATAAATCATAGCACTTTCCACCAAGTGTAAGCACGGAGGCAAGCCCCCCTGCACCCCCATGTGGAGGCTGCACCCCAAACACCCCCTGTTACTTAAATATATCAACTCCCAGATTACACTTAGTGTAGTGAAGTGCAATCTTGGAGTTGATATATATAAGTAGCAGAGGGTGTGTGGGTGCAGGGGTGCTTGCCCCCCTTCTTACACTTGGTGGAAAGTGCTATGATTTGCGTTGTTTAAACTCAGTATATGTATGATATGTGTTTTCAGTGTTTTGAGTTTTCAAGATTTTGAAGTTTCAGTGTTTTGGTTTCAGTGTTTTGAGTTTCAGTGTTTTGTTTCAGCTTCCACTGTTATGAAGTGAACCCATATATAATATATATATATATATATATATATATATATATATATATATATATATATATATATATATGTATATCTAGGATCACTATGGAATATTGAAATTCCACAATCCCGAGACTCGAAATCCCAAGAACCAGACTCTCGAGATTACGGAATCTCGAAAGTAGTGAATGGGGATTGCTGTACAGTGCGGAACGGGATCTTTGCCATTCACTCCACTGTAGTGTGATCTCAGAGTTGATATATTTAAGTTGCAAGGGGTGTAGGGGGTGCAGGGGAGCTTTCCCCCCTGCATACAGGTTAGAATAGTTTGTTGGATGTTTTACTTTTTTTTTTTTAATGCTCGAGATTCCACAATCTCGAGATTCTGGTCCTCGGGATTTCGAGTCTCGGGACTGTGGAATTTCGATATTCTGTAGTGATCCTATATATATATATATATATATATATATATATATATATATATATATGTCTATTTCAGATGATCAAAGTTTCAAAACTTCAAACATCATATGGCCAAAGACCAGATGATTGAAGTTTTAAAACTTCAAACGTTCTGAATGGAGATCAGTGTACAGAGCGGAATGAGAAATTTACTGTTTTCCTTGCTGTAGTGTAATCTCAGGGTTGGTATATTTAATTTGCAGGAGATGGGTTTGCTCCTCTGCAAAAATGTAAAAGAAGATTTTTTTTTTGTGTTTATTTTATTTTGAATTTGATGTTCGATGTTTCAAAATTTCGATCATCAGTCAAATGATGTTCAAAGTTTTGAAACTTTTATCAACTGAAGTAGACCTATATGCATATATATATATATATATATATATATATATATATATATATATATATATATATATATATATATATATATATATATATATATATATTAGAGAGAGAGACAGACAGACAGAGACAGAGAGAGAGAGAGAGGAAGAGATGAACAGAAAGTTTCTCACAGATACACACTGAACACCCACTCTGCACACACACATATACCACTTGATTGGTCCCAAATATTAAACATACACACACACACACACACACACACACACACACACACACACACACACACACACACACTCAACGGTAATGATTCACTTACAGCTCTGACACCTTTGCAGCTTAAACTATACTTCCATGCCACATAATGTATTGACAGACTATGAACTGACAAAACAAGCTGAAGATCCCTCTCTTGATGATCAAAGTAAATGCAACAATGTAAACAAACACACACACATGAATATATATATATATATATATATATATATATATATATATATATACAAACAGATACTCAGACATACATTTGAGCACATAGGATAACAAAAGACACACCTAAACAGAAGCTAGACATCATCAACTGTAATCATCATTGACCAATCAGAAGAGTCATATAGAAGTCATGTGATAACATTACAGTCCAGCATAGTGCCATGAGTTTTCATGGCCGTTTTAACCTACACAACCTATTGCAGACCTTCAATCAGCCTATTTCTGAGTGATATCTTTCTTGTACACCAGACTTTAAATCCTGCACTGTAACAATGGTCATAGTACACAGCAGCAGTTTCTCTCCTTTTTTTGTTAGAGGTTAGAAGTACTGATCTTTTTGGTCAGAACCTCTGCTGATTTTGATTGACCTATCTTAGTGTCCTTAAAACATTTCTGCAGGAAATGCATACCAGTGAAAATGTTCATTTGGCAATGCCTCCCTAAATATTCATCGTCAACTGAAAGGAAGAAGGAGGATTAGAACATTTTAATTTTGCACTTGCCTATGTGCAATAAATGTTTGATTGACATTGTCAAGAAAGTGGCAGCAATTAATAAATTTTAAACTAGGGCTGTAAAAGTGTTGCCATAATTTTGAAAACCATGCTGTACATCCTATAGCAAACTGTAGCTGTTAATGAGTTTAGCAGTTGCTTGTGCAGTAGTTTTTTGAACTTTTTGTTGTAGGGTAAAGATAAGAGTTGAACCTGTAATCATTCAAAGCCTACATGATATAATTTTTGTCAACAAAATTATGAAAGCATGCTTGAAAGGTGAAGTGAAAGATGCTAAAGTAAGGGAGAGATTATAGATATGAGTAAGGGGGCTTACCATTTTTTCAGCTGCAAGTCTTATGATGGTAGGTTGCAACTTGCAGAATTTGAAATCACAATGGTTAAGTTTAAGTGACAAGAATTTAGTCTGATTAACTGTTATTTGGGAAAAGTGGAAGGTTGCTGTGAAGGAGGCTAGTAGATAGAAACCAGGGGTGGCAGAGAACTTCTGACAGCCTTTGAGGTGATCTTGAGACTAAAAAGTATTTATCTCACATTTAGTAGACTGTATATAGTACACATAAGGCAGGATTCACAAAGCCTCCATGTAAGAGTTATAACTCTTACACGGAGGCTGCAGTTAAACGGAGTGATGTCAGCCTGCTCTGCATATTCATGAGAGCATGCTGAATCACACCTAAGTCTAACACGGTCCGTGTAAGACAGTAGGGGGCGTGTCCGTAGGCCAAGCCCTGCAAGCGGACACGCCCCCAGAAAAGTAAAAGTGCCCAAAGTAAACACCCACAACAGAGTCCACGGAATGTTGAATAAACACAACACAACACATGCCCCCACAGACTATGAACAGAAAATATATAAATAAACATGTTATATATTTTTTTTAAATTGTAAAAATGTTTAACAGTGAGTGCGCTCGTTTGCGCGGGCGTGCCCGTAGCGCAGCCACAGTTAGCAGTCAGTGGGAAAGCATATAAGAACTAAATATGCAAAGTAAACCAAGAAGCAATAGCGTAGCGGTAGAGATGTTGGCTGAAGAGGAGGCAGTCATGGTTCGAGCCCCCACAACACCAATTTTTATTTTTAGCAAAATAAGCACGAAACAAGTCCCTGACAAATATGTACACATAAAATCACATTTTATGTAAAATGTAATGAAATAGCCCATTTATATTGAAGAAATGTGAGATAACAAAACAATAAAAAATGCCAGATGTGCCCATAGCTGAGCTACAGTTTAACAGGGTGAGTGCATCTGCCCGTACGTGAGCAGTGGTTTAACTGGTGCAAAATGAGTGCCCGTAGCTGAGCAGTGGTTTAACACGCTGAATCTAAGTGCACCTAGCTGAGCTGAGTGTAATATGCGTGCCGATAGCCAAATGAGGCTTAAACCAGCATACCCCGTTTGCGCGGAGCTGCGCACCGTGCAAACAAGCTAACCGACGGGCAACGTTGTGCAAGCCATATCAAAACTGCCTTTACACAGACACACCCCTCAGCATGTCTAGACAGTCATAAAAAATAAAAAGTAGTGGCCAGGTTCGAACCCAGGATACTATACACCATAGTCAAGGTACCAAACCACTAAGCCATGACAGCAGTACCTATAAATGCAATAATAGCTAATATATAGGAATGAATACAAACTGGAGCATGACAATGCAGGTTTACTGAAGTTGATACAATTCCAAAATGGCCAATCACAGATATGTGGGGGAAAAACAGACTATATAAGCCCCATAGGCAGAAATACACAGCATAAACGATTGTAGAACTGAACTGCAGGCAGAATGACAGTAGTAGGAAAGGGTAGTTGCTTTCGAGCACAGAGGTGGGGCATTGAGGAGTCCAGGTACATGGTCTGGCTCCTAGTCCACAATCATGAGGCCCAACTCATGCAGGGCCAGGTCCTCTGGGGAGCATACAGGGCTGAGGCATGGGACCGGTTGGCTCATGATCTCACCAGTGCCACAGGGATTCCAAGGACTGGTGAGCAGGTCCGTCACCACCATGCGGACCTGAAGAGACGCAAGCAAGACCAACTGAACCTTTGGATCCAGGAGGCATGGCAAATGCCCAACGCCCCAGTACTGAGTACGTTACATTTAATTATGTATGTAAGAAATTAAACTAGCTGATATTATGGAGATGTGTATTCCAATATTACTTCATTTATATTACAGATGCAGGTGTCCGTTCTGCGAACCGCAGAGCCTATGGCGATAGGCTGGTGCGGTTGCGCCACCAGGCAGGTCAGTAATCCACTACCAGTAACTGTAAAGAAATATAAAAGTATGACAGTCAGCAAAAGAGTGCAGTGTAGTCACTAAGGAATAAAATGTGCAAGTAACAGTGTGAAAGTGTCTGCAAGTATTGCTTGATTACAAAAGTGTGTTGCAGCCTGTAAGCCAAACAGAAAAATGAAAATGTCTGACATAAATTCTGAAATAAAAATGCCCCACCTGTAAGAAAATAGTACACAACCTGCAGCAGGCTGAAAAGTATAGCTGCAGAAGATGATGAAATAACATGTGTGAAATATATCCACATATCCCTGTTGAAATACTGAAACATGACAGAAGTGAGACTGCTGGAAAGGATTGTAATAACTACAGGTAAAACATGTCAATAAAGCCTAGAAGTAAGTATCATCCTGAATAGTAAAATGAAAACAAGTGAGAGAGTGTGAGAAAGTGTCATGAATCCAGCAATACAGTAGTAATAACCCCTGAATAAAGTATACTGCAGTCAAGACAGAATGAAATGCATGTGAGAATCAAAACCAAAAAGCGAAATCTGTTCAAAGTGTTGCTGCATCTGGAATGTGTATCCCAAAATCTGGATATGTTGCTCTCAGTCTGCAATATGCAGATAGTATGATTGTCTGATATACCAAACATCCACACTTGTCTACAGCTATATAAAGCAAATGTAGCAGGATGATGTATCTGAACAAAGCTAGATATGAATGTGTATGAAGAACAATAAAATGTACATTGATGTTGCAGTAACAGTCCTATCACCAAGTTGAAATAGTTATCATATAGGAAACTGTAGTTAGAACAGTAGTGTGTATATATCTGTAGCTATTAGAAATGTACAGCATATGTATTGGTATTTGAAGGTGTTAATATTATTTTCTTCACCCCACCCTATAACCACATATAACCCATTCCACGTGAAAATGGTATGTGCAATCACAATTAACACCCCTGGACGTTTGTCCTGTTGGGTCACATATATTTGCATGTCCATTGATGCATCTGCCCTGTTCATACATCCAAACCTGATGGCCTGTTGCCATCAATTAACCCTGCATGTTGTTGGACTGTGTATTGCTGTTCAAATTATGCATGTGTTATGCACCCTGTTCAATGGTGTGAATATCTGGGTGTTTGGTTAATGGGAATACTAATGCATGCTGTTACAACTAATTGTGAATGGTATTATATGTCACTAACCCAAACTGTCATGACATAATGCAAAACATAGGATGACAAAGAAGGCGGGTTCCAGCGGACCCACCTCTCCCACCTCAGCTGGCGAGTGCACCTGGCACTAGTGCCAAGTCTGGACCCTCCTCCGGTGGCCCTGTGCCACCTGTGGGTGGAAGCGCTGCAGGGGATGGGGCTCGCCCCCCCTCTGCAAGTGTGGCCGGAGGAGAACCACCACTCACCCTCCATAGCGTCCGGACTGTGGTGCGTAGGGAGATTTGGGACTCTGTTCTCGAGCCCCTACACCAGCTTGAGGCACAGGTGGCACAACTTATGGGCATGCCTGTTGCCCGGCCTACACAGCCCCCAGCACAGCCCCGTCCTGGGCAGTGAAGGAACAGTGGCAACTGCCTATGGGTGGGGATATCAGTTCCACTGTTGCCATCTGTGGGCTCATGGGCTCTGGATATCCAAACCTCCGTCCCCGTCAATTGTGTAACCCCCCCACACATGTCATACACCGCCCCTGTATGCATCTTGTTTGTCTTGTCTGTTTACCTACCCAACCTACCTCCCCAGCTGTACCGACTTCCTTCACCTGACATACCACTCTCACCTGAAAAAAAAAAAAGGGCACTCTGTACCCACAAAAAAATTACACCCCATACATAGCTGCCCATTCTGCACATATGTCTACCAGACATGGAAACTATCAATTACAATTGGCTGTACAACAAGTATTACTGTTGTCCTTACACCTCTCTCAGGGGTGGAAGGTATCAAATGTCACACCAAATTACAAACATATGCACAGCTGTTGCTGATGAAGGAATGGGCAGCTATGGGCCTTACCTATATCCCTCCTGCAAAACCCAAGCTTGTTTCCCTACTGTCTTACCCTCTTTGTGACCCCTTTTTCACCACTTTCCTGTCTCCCCATTTTCATTTCTTTCAAAGAAAATAGCACGGGTGTGCGCAAGAGTAAGCATGTTTAAGCGGTTGTAAGCGGGTGTGCGCTTGTGTGCGCGGAGCTAAACGCCAGTGCGCATGCATGAGCTCTGCGCAAACCAGCGCTAACCTGGTTACAACTGCTTAAAAGTGCCTTAGTCACTTTGATTGACAGGTCCTGTAGTCAGTTCAGAAGCAAAATAAAATCCCACTGGCAGTCCCGAACCCAGGACCTTGGAAACAGTAGTCTGCATGACTTACCACTAAGCCATGACTCTTATACAAGAACATTGTGCTAAAATAAATATATCATGTAATAGTAGGAATGAATGTAAAGGGAATATAGGATGTGTAGTACACAAAGCATGTCATTTAGAATTACTGTCAAAACTAGTGGATTTCCATAATAGTAGTGTGTGAACAGAAACAGCCATGCTAGTTGGTAGCTAGTAGGTAATAATGTCACTGTAGCACCTTGCAAGCCACACACATACTCACAGCAGGATAATCACTGCCCATACCCCACAACCTCTTACAGGAACACATCCTGACCAAGTAATAAAATATGTGGAGCAAAGGCCCAAAACCAGGGACACATTACAAATAATGTTACAACAAATGCAGACAGTTCAGAGAGTAACAGGGTCTGCATTTTGTGGGATGTTTGGAAGGGTATGAAGTCTGAAACTTGAATGTTTGTCACTATATTCTGACTTGAGCCCAGAGTGATTTGCCAGAAAAAGCTGTGCATGAGATATTGACCAAAATATGAGGCAGAAATGTGGACAACCTGCAAATATTTGTACACATGACAGGTCTGACACCACCATATTTGAATAGTTAAGAGCCTAGACATAGCAACAGTGAATGACTTACAGGGATGCCCCACAGACTCCATGTGAAATGTACAAACAGTAGGCAGAAAGGTGTAACAACACATGCAATGGTAACTATGGAGTCCTGAAAGTATTCACCACTTGCATGGCAGAATAAGTGTAGTAATACATATGCTCATGCTAACCCACAGTCACAACTGCAGCATACCAGACAATTTAATGGGTGTACCCCACTGATATGTACCATTCCATGAGGCAGATAACAGATGAACCTGAGAGTCTCTGGGGCCTGCTCAGCAGCATACTCAAATACCCTAATAGATGTCAAGGCCCACACCATGGCCAGACCACACTGCATGCTGTAACACCCTAGCAGATATAGCAAGCATTCCAAGGTGTGAATGTACATGGAAAATAGGAAAGCTACAGCAGCACACTACAGTCAGGACACCTAGCAGGCATACAAGTAGTGACTGTAAAGGGCAAATATTGAAGCCTTAGCAACAAAGTGCAAGCAAAAGTGAAAGGAAAGCACACACACACACATTAACAGTAGTAGTAGTTGTAGGTGTCAGTGTACATACACAGTTAGTACAGGAAACTGGAGAAATGAATGGAGGAATGTTAATCTACAACACAGCTGGAAATATGAGAGAGATACCAACCTTTACACTCACAGAACATTGTCCACAGCATACCAGCATGGTCCCTGCCCTTAAAATCTGAAAGGGCTACGCCTATCTCACATACCTTTTTATAGCACTGTTCTGAAATCACAGTGAGAACTGCAATCAGTACACAACTGGCTGCATGCAATTAGCAAATGCTGGCTAACAATTGGTGCAGAGGCCATCACATGGGCATATGCAGATACCTACAAAAGTATGCTGTACTCCCAGTCCACACATGCAATACTTTCATTGCACCCTGAGGAGGACGTGAGAGACAGACAGACAGAGAGAGAGAGAGAGAGAGACAGAGACAGAGAAAATTGAAATTAAGCAGACACAAACAAAACTGTTCAGCAACAGCCACCTGAAAGCTGACAACTGGGAAGTGGAGCAGCAGGACAGAAAACCAGATGGCAACACAAGCAGCTGTGACAAACACAGGTAATGTAAAGTAATACTATAAAGGTCTACATACTGTGAACCCTCCATATGTGTCATTGGTCTGTATCCATATGTATATGAAGATGTGTAAAGGGCAGGGGACATACAGCAACTATCAGTGAAGGCTGTACATACATTTGTATGTGAGAGCATCTATGTGCACATATCAATGTAGGTTGACTGTAGGTTGTAGTGCAATGTACAAAGTAGGTTTCACAGTTATGTATGTTTAGCAGTATGTTAGTGTGTGTATACAGTATGGTAGACAAACATGTTGATATACCTGTCTATCATATGGATACGTATGTATGTCAATATATATATATATATATATATATATATATATATATATATATATATATATATATATATGATATGCATATATGTATACATACATAGAGAGAGATGTAGGAATACATAGACAGATGTAGATAGATAGAATATGTACAAACATATATATGTAATGCACACATACAGATATAGATATATGTAGATACATATACATAGACAGACTGATCTGACTATCTACAGGTATGACTGTATATGACGACCTCAACACACCCTGCCCCACCCCCTCTGTCACTCTCACTCCCTGTGTGCCCCCCTCCACATCTATAACAATATATGTACATCAATATATATATATGTGTATATGTATACAGACATATATATATATATATATATATATATATATATATATATATATATATATATATATATACATATATATATATATATATATATATATATATATATATATATATATATATAGAGAGAGAGAGAGAGATGTATATAAATTCTGAGTGAGGCACATGTGTACAGATGTATTGCAACAGGTGCCTGGTGACAAAGGCATGGAGTGAACACCAGTGTCAAAACCGAGTACCATACCCCATTTCAAATCACCTACACCAGTAACCACCAGATATGTGATTGGCTGCCCACCACTGCATGTGTCAGGGGTGAACAGGGTCATAAATGTGTACAATAGTGGCCCCAATGATATTCACAGTGGCACACTATTCCTGGAATACCTGCACATGGTATGTGTCAGCAGACATGGTGTGTCAGCTATGGACATGTTGGTCAGTGTACCCCTCCACACCACATAATGGATGCCATGGTATGGACCTCACATGACAGCTACAGATATGGAGAAGGACACAGTGACATGTACAACACTGTGACAATGCACTCAAACACATTACCAATGCACAGTGACTGACAACACCACAGAGTACACATATACTACCCACATAGAGGTTACCACTCCCGGATTTACATACGTAAGTCACACCCATGACAGATGTCCAACAACCATAGTAACACCTCACACCATCCACAACCTAAATGACTGCTGTGTGTCGTCCATGCCACTGCAATAGAGAGCACATGTGGAGGTAAAAGTTCCTACCCACAGATAAGACATACCCTGCAATAAACCACACAGTGTTAAGAAGCAAGACTCCCCATGAGTACATGTCACACATACCCCTGCTGAATGTTAGTCAGATAGGTAATATGCCATATGAGTCACCCTGTGTAACTGTGTGACAGCAGCAGGTACCATCACACCACATGTGTCACAATGGTCAGGGTAGCAGAACAGTATGCTGCTGTAGTCCCAGGGGCAATAGCATATTGTATAGTATTGTATTGTAATGTAATGTATTGTGTTGTATTGTATTGGTATGTTGAGGTGCCTCCTTCGTGGAGTGGAACCACTGCTGCTGTGCGCCAGTGTACAGGTACATATCCTGTAGTCAGGCTAGTGTTACATAGCACTTCTATATGTGTGTTTAGCTCCTGTCAGAGTTTATGTAGCATGCAACTGGGGATACCATCAGGTCCCAGTCATGTTGTGTATTCTGCTTTCATGAGGGCGGCTCTCACCTGGACATCTGTGATGACAGGGAGGTTACAGTCAGCTGGGATAACTATGTCTTATTTTGGGGAGAGGGCGGGGTGACACCTGCACTGAACCTGTCTGCCACAATGTTGTCTATCTGTGGTGTCAGTGAAATATTTGTTGTTGTGTACTAACTATGGGCATAGAGGATGGATTCTGACCAGGTTGCTAACATAACTGAAGAAGGCCTTCTGGTTATCTGTAGTGTCCCTCTTGATTTCCCTCTCAAAGTTGCCCATGGATGTTTGTATGATGGAAAATAGATCCTTACTAGTGCTGCTCAGACATGCCCTCCCTTTATGGAATTATGCTCTGTCTTGCAGTAGCTTCCATCTTCTGTAATACAATCTGTCTATGGCTGGGGTCCACCAGACAGGATGCTGTCCCTTTGTGGAGAGTGTCTTGGTCATATATGGGATTGCATGATCCATGCATTCTCGGAGATGTCTGTAGAAAGCATTTGTGTAGGGGTCAGCATTGTGGGTTGTATCTGCCACTGGCCCAGTGGGCTGAAAGGATACCATGTCACTGTTACAAAGTGTAAAGTTTGCATCTGCAATGTTATTCACTATAGTCGTTTGTGCTGGTGGTGGAGGTGGGATATGTATATCCAGGGCAATTAGTGTGTGGTCAGCTCACAGTAGTTGATGATGTAGGCCATACAGTACCTAGATACAAACCCCAGAGTGAGGAGGTGCTCTTGACCTGAATCAGTGTTCTGACTGCTGGGGTTTGGTAGTATGTCGTATGGAGTGTGCCAGGTACTGTTGCACAGTTGCTGGCTGAGCACTGATACCTGGCCATTTACATGTGTATCCACCAATAGACAGACAGATGCTATATATGTGAGATATGTTGTATCATAACAGTCGAGTAGCATGTGTAGTATGTGTGCCAAATTCTGCTGACATATATTGCTGATATCAGGTTATTTTCTTTTTCAGGTACATGGCTCACCTGCGGAATCCCACTTACTCCACAGCTGAGGATGAGGAGATACACCAGAGCCTGGTGCGGGATTATGCAATACTCTTTTCCTGCACCAGCCAGAATCAGCAGGAGAGGGCTGCACTGTGGCAAGACCTGGTCCGTCGGGTAAATGACATAGGCATGCATAATAGGACATATGAGCAGGTACGACATCACTGCAGTGATTTAATCAGAAATGTCCGTCAGCGTGCGTCGGATATCCACAGGCAACAGGTCGCCACAGGTGGTGGGGTGGCTACACATCCCCCACTCACCAGACTGGAGGGACTACTCATGAGTGTAGTGGCTCCAGTCCGCCAGCAACAACAACAGCAGCAGACATGCATTATGATGGAGGCTGGAGCCACAGCAGCAAGACAGTGAACGTGCAGGTAATATGCCATATGTATAGTTGACTGTTGTGTACACTGGTAGTTAATGCATGTGTGAGGTGTGTCCTTGGTTTGTAGCTGTCACCATAGTATTTAATGTGCAAGTGTGATATCCTCAATATTAGCAGCTGACCTGTGAAAGGCGACTGTTGTACTACTGACCTGTATCATACTCAGTAACAATGGCACAGTTGTGCCCACTGACATTAGTTTCTTCACGTCTGCAGGTCCCTCCGGTGTAACAGCAATGCAGCCTATCCATGCTGGTGAGTGTGTATTAACAATACCTGTAATAGTCTTGATAGTAATAGTAATATTAGGCTCACTTAGTAGTGCTCTTTGTATGCATGTAGGTGTGTCTGTGTCTGTGTGTTGATATCACGCATACTGAGTACTGTACAATTGTGTGAAACTGTGTGCATGTGTACGTGTGCATGTGTGCACCTGTGCATGTGTGCACCTGTGCATGTGTGCATGTGTGCATGTGTGCATGTGTGCATGTGTGCACCTGTGCATGTGTGCATGTGTGCATGTGTGCATGTGCATGCATGTGCATGCATGTGCATGTGTGCATGTGTGCATGTGTGCATGTGCACATGTGTGCACCTGTGCACCTGTGCATGTGTGCATGTGTGCATGTGTGCACCTGTGCATGTGTGCATGTGTGCACCTGTGCATGTGTGCATGTGTGCACCTGTGCATGTGTGCATGTGCACCATGTGCATGCACCTGTGCATGTGTGCATGTGCATGCATGTGCATGTGTGCATGTGCATGTGCGCATGTGCATGTGTGCATGTGTGCATCACTGGTAATGTGTAGACATTGTAAACTGTGTTTCCTGTTTCCCTCCCACAGGTTCTGGTGCTGCTCTGGTGTCATGTAGCAGGGAACCTGAATCAGGTGCCATGGGTACTGATAATGATGACATCTGTGTAATGGCACAGGAAGGTATGCCAGGGTCCGCCATTGGTCAGCCGATTGACAGTACACAGCTGTCGACCCCATCAATGTGCACAGTTATCCTGCCAATACACCCTTTGTCACCAATGTCCCTAGGTGATGGACAGCATACAGTGGGCATTGACCAGGGTAATGTGGTATCTGTGGCACATGCCTCCCCACACAGCAGCCATGGGCATGGCCCAGAGATGGTACCACACAGACAGATGTCCAGGGGTTCTCGTGGGAGCATCCGTGGGTACTGCCCTGTCAGGCGTGCCCACAGAGGTCTTACAACCTCAGCTATGTTTGGGCTGTCATGCAGGCACAGTCACGTATGGAACGGTACACCAGACAGGGTCTGAGGGAGCTGACAGCATGTCGCACAGCCATGACTGACAGTATGCGTGACATTGCGGCTGCCATCCGTGATTTCACCGATGTCATAGACAGACGTTGTGGGGACATATTAGACCGGTTCCACAACTACATGTCCATGAGCCAGGGCGATGGTGGGTGGTTGAGGCATCGGCGTGGCGTATGCCAGCAACAGCAGCAGCTGGCAGTCGTCATGACGACAACAGGGCGCGGCGCCCATAGTGCCAGCAGCAGCCCCAGCAATGCTGGGTCTGTGCTGTCATCAGACCGCCCCAGGAGACCACGTGCACGTGGCTCTGGCCAGGCCCGACAGGGATCTGTGTCCAGTCAATGAACACCTGCTTCTGATGACAGTACCCAGTCTGGGTTGGTACGGATACGGTCCGTAGCACCCTGCAAGGCACAGGTACCGTGTCCGTGGCCAGAGACACTGATCTGTATGACCTGGCAGGTACAGTCTGTGGCTGTCCACAAACACCAGTATATGGCAGCCATGAGGTGGAACTGTGTGCATCCATACACACATGCGAATTGACAACACCTAGGGCTACGCATACATGCACACACTGCATCAACATTGCCCCACCTTCTACTGCTGTCCCTCACCAACACACATACACATACATGTCAATCGGTGGTATCGGTGGCTGACTCAGGCATACCAAGTTCACACCCTGTGCATATGATGAAACTGTGCCACCTCCTGCAATCTGTAACAACTGTGCAGGTACAGGTTAACATGTTGCTGATGCACAGGGTGACCACATAGACGTGTAGTAATAGTATCATGTTGTTAACAGTACTGTGTGCTGAATTAATTGTGGGTATATCACAGCATGCCTGATGCAGTAAGGGTGTGATTGTCATGTACTGTTGTCTACACCCATGGTAAGTACCATAGTGTATCATCTGCACATGTTGGCATACTGGTGGTAATGATGTCAACAGAAGGCTACATACATAGGTAGCACAGGGATAAGGTAATGAATGTAGTAATACGCAATGATGGACATGTAAACTGCAAGTGGCATGTTGCCCACACTGGACTCTGCAATGCGGATGTTTGAGGATGTTGATATGTGTGCAGTACTACACGACTGGTACAGGACACACAGGAGCACCCTAGCACTGCAAGCTCACATCTCATACCATGCTAGACAGCCCCAACACACAAAACTAACTGTCACAGGAGGGAGAGTCCCCATATATGTCAGGGATACTGTGGTGGCAGGCCAGGTAGCATACATCCTACTAAGTATGGAACCACTGAGTGAAGGCTCAGTGTCTGTTATTTGACATGTGTATTACTGCAGGTATGAGCACATGGGTTTCCATCCAGTTATTGTACATCCTGACAGTACATGGTCTGTACACTTGTGTGCGCTGAGACTGGACCCTAGCCATCTGACCCGTGTATTTCCATGTACATGTGCATAGTGCCTGCATATTTGCAGTGTTACCTACTGGAAGTGGTACAGCTTGTTTGTTGTACAATGGACTACATGCAGCCCTGTTTACTGTAGCTTTGTTTGCATGCATGTTTGCTTGCAATTACCCTGGAATACTGATCCCACCTGCAATGCATAGTTATAGAGCTTCTGTGGACTCCTAGTGCCATCTGCATAGCTTACTATATGTATGTCCATGTCTCACTTGACAGAATGTCACTGTTTGTCCTGTTCACATGTACGTTGCCTGTGACACAGTGCATATGACTTACCTGGCATGTGTCCATGTGAGCAGTCATATATGCTACTGCTAACTAATCACAGGCACTACACCTTCACATATTCATCTTCTGTTGAACCACCTGCTTCGCTAGGGATGGCCTGCACCTGTCACCCTGGGCTTTCAGATATTGGCAAAGGCTCTTGCTACCCCATAGTGCCTATGTTAGGCAAGGCTCAAATGACAAACCCACCTTCATAGGTATCACAAGGGATAAGAAACTAAGAGTAATGCTACCCAATGCCAGAAGTCTAAACCTCAAGATGCATGCACCTGAAACTCTCCTTGGCATGGAGAACATCGATATCTGTGCAGTAACAGATGCCTGGTTCAGGGCTACTGAGAGCACACCAGCACTACCAGGTTTAACCTCATACCATGCTTTTCAGCCCCAAAACTTGGAACGAACCACAAATGGAGGGGGGAGTATTGATATTCATCAAAGATACCCACACCTCCAGGTTGGTGGCAAAGCACCAAGCATCAGAGACTATCCATGTGCAACTAACAATGGGTGAAACTGCCTTCCAGGTTATAGCCTGCTACAGACCACCCTCCCAAACCCAAGAACTGCACTCGGCCATCCTGTGAACAGTGGAAATATGAAGGTCTCTCCAAACACCATTATATTGGGCGTCAACTACCCAAACATGGACTGGGAGCATGACTCTAGCTCCAACACCCTAGGCCAAAGATTCCTAGAATATATGAGCTCAAATGCTATGGAACAACTTGTTACCACTCCCACAAGAAGGGAAACATACTGGACCTGATCATCACCAACATGGGGACTCTATGCTCCAGACCAGAAGTGTATCCCTCACTGGTAAGATCGGACCATAAACTAATCTCACTGGATATTCACATCCCGACCCCACCCCTGCCCAGAACACCACAGTGAACAACTTCTCTAAAGCAAATTCACACTCCTCAAAACTGAGGTGGAAACCTTCAAAGCCCGGGCCTGTGGAAACTACAGACCAGACCGCAGATTCCTCTATAAACGCATTCTATGGACACCTTCAGGAATGCATGGATCATGTGATCCCGAATAAAACCAAGACCCAATCCTCCAAAGGCAGATGTCCTGTCTGGTGGACCCCAGCCATAAACAAACTACACAATAGAAGGAGGAAGCTACTAAATGATACAGCAAATTCACAAATAGGGAAGGCATCACTGATCAGTATTAGCAAATAACTACAGGCACTCATAAGATTGTCTAAGGCCAGCTTCGAGAGAAATTGCACAGGACACTAAGGATAATCACAAGGCTTTCTTTAGTTATGTTAGGAACCTGGGTGGTAATTCCCAGATATGCTCAGAGGTAGTCCAAAATGTCAATAGAAACACCAAACCCACAGACATTGCCAACATTCTAGCTGACAGGTTCAGTGCAAACTTCTCACCCCTCCACACTGAAAGGGCAAATATGTATCCCAGCAGAGTGCTGCCCCCCTGACATCTCAGATGCTCAGGTAAGAGCCGCCCTCTCCAAAGCAATACACACTGCATCAATGGGACGAGACAGTGTCCCGGGCTGTGTCCTACATGACCACCAAGGCGTGCTACTACCAAACATAAACCTACTGTTCAATCCCAGCCTTACTACAGGATATGTGTCCAAAGTGTGGTGTGCAGCAACAGTGGTCCCTCTACAGAAAGGTGGTGCCTCAACGGATCCTGGACACTATCACCCCATAAGCCACACTAGCTTGGTCTGCAGAGCTATGGAAAGGATCATCATGGACCACATAAATATAGATATTGCGGACCTACAGACACTGGTTCATACCCAGTTTGGCTTTGTTAAGGGCAGATCCTGCCTCTCAAACCTGGTTGATTTCTTTGAAACAGTCACCAAGGCCATTGACGAGGTGAAGGTGGTTCACACAGCCTACCTGGACCTCGCAAAAGCCTTCAAAACAATACCCCACTCGGGCATTCTAGAGAAGCTCACCAGCTTAAATATAAGCCCCTATGTCACTAGATGGATTGCACACTGGCTCAAGGACAGAACCCACATGGTTAGAATTGCTGGAGCCATGCCAGACTCCAAACCAGTTACGAGTTGTGTCCCACAAGGCTCAGTCCTGGGACCTCTCTTGTTTGGTATATATTTATCGGAGGTACAGGCCAACATGGAAGGACTGTGGCTGACCAAATATGCAGATGACTGCAAACTGGCCACCATAATCGACTCTCCAGCCGACACAAGCATCTTCCAAAGGGGCATCATAGAAACAGACAACTTGTGCCAGAGCCATGGCCTCCAGCTGAATGCAAAAGTGTGTATAGTCATCCCCTTTGGCAAAAACAAAGTGCCCACAAAGTACCACATAGGTGGTACTCCATTACGTACAGAAGAAGTAATTAGGGACCTGGGGACCCAAGTTGATAGCAATCTCTCATTTGACAACCACGTGGCCAAAGTGGTTAGAAAGACATTGTATATAGCCCACCCCATCATGAAGGGATTCACATCTACATCAGGGGAGGACATCGTGCCTCTTTACTCATCCCTCATCAGGCCCATAATTGAGTACAATCCCCTGTCGGGATGTACCTTACCAGACACCTGCAGCAACTGGAAAGACCCCACAAGTACCTCACCAAGAGGATCAAAGGGCTCAAACAGATGCCATATGCTGACCGGTTAAATAAACCCCAGCTCTACTCAGTGGCATACCGCCTGTTCAGAGGCGATCTGTGCCTAATGTATAACACCATGTCGAACCCAGAATTAATGGGCATGCTGCACCTGAGAATATCCAAATCCCATCGGGATACACGCTTGAGAGACCTGAGCCTCAGCACTGAAATAAATAGGACATGCTGGAGGGACAGATTCATAACCCAGAGGCTCACTTCACTCTGGAATAAAATCCCAGTCCAGGTTAGGCAGAGTCCCTCATTGACTCTCTTCAAGAGGAATCTTGATGAGTGGATGGGACATTGTAGGTTTACCCCGGGTATCACTTCTGTGTCACTGTTAGACAGAGGCACAGTATACTAACTTAACCTCGGAAAAGGGCATGGCAAGATATATTTACAATGGATGGCGACAGCCAAACACATTCTGGCTAGGTTCTTAAATGCCCTAGGGCAGATTGCCTAGTATGATGCTATGAACCTATGAACCTATGTACCTTGTTCCCCATTGGCCCTATGTGCTGTTAATCACCATGGCAATCACAATACTATGGTAGCATGTTCAAAGGTCAGTTGTCAGTCACCTCTATGCTACAGTTGTGGAATATGTGGGTCATGTGGCAATGTCACAGCTGCCACATGTACACAGTCAACCCTCTCCCCTACACATGGACGTACAACACATGTATGAGATGGAACCACATAGCCAAACTGGGGACTAAGCACTCTGAACCCAGTACTGGCATAACCTGTCAGGTGGCATGCAATACTACAGTGACTACAATACCAGTCTGATGTAGACCTACACTGACAGCAATACAAGCACGTGAACACACTGGGCCATTCGTGGAGCCTTAGAATAGCATCCTGCCTGAGCGGCACACACCTCTGCAGCTGGCACACAGGCATACGTTATGCCTGAACACATCACACATAACACATAGCACACAAATCCTGTGTGCCAGTCACAGCCTGTATGGCTAGACAACACACCTGCCACAGTTGTGTTAGCTACCTTTATTGTCCGGTACAGTATGGT
Source organism: Protopterus annectens (assembly GCF_019279795.1). Taxonomy (NCBI): domain Eukaryota; kingdom Metazoa; phylum Chordata; order Ceratodontiformes; family Protopteridae; genus Protopterus; species Protopterus annectens. The sequence continues at coordinate 1,548,365,146 of NC_056746.1, read as the reverse complement.
CACGCTCACCAGGCTGGACAAGGTGAAGGTCACAGTGATATGCCTGTGGGGCACTATGGTCCACCACATAACACAAGCATACAGGTCAGTCAGAGGCATGGACACATATGACTCAGTCATTGTCCATGCCACATACCTTCTCCTGCTGTACTTGTAGGGTGCTGACATCATCAGTGTTTAGAAAGGGGAATGTGCATCCTGTAGTCTGTTCTCCTAGTTGCCAAAAGGGACATTTCCCTCACACACACTAACCCCCCTCAGCCAAACACACACACTTGCAGGATTCAAACCCCTACCTAACTATGTTATGACACTCGAGACGGATGCATTAGCAAAGCGCGCTATTTGCATTACTGGGAGGTTTCCCTTCTCCTGCTGTACTTATAGGGTGCTGACATCATCAGTGTTTAGAAAGGGAATGTGCATCCTGTAGTCTGTTCTCCTAGTTGCCAAAAGGGACATTTCCCTCACACACACTAACCCCCCTCAGCCAAACACACACACTTGCAGGATTCAAACCCCTACCTAACTATGTTATGACACTTGAGAGGGACGCATTAGCAGAGAGCGCTATTCACATTACTGGGAGGTTTTCCTTCTCCTGCTGTACTTATAGGGTGCTGACATCATCAGTGTTTAGAAAGGGGAATGTGCATCCTGTAGTCTGTTCTCCTAGTTGCCAAAAGGGACATTTCCCCACACACACTAACCCCCCTCAGCCAAACACACACTTGCCATTTGCAGGATTCAAACCCCTACCTAACTATGTTATGACACTTGAGACGGATGCATTAGCAGAGCGCGCTATTCGCATTACTGGGAGGTTTCCCTTCTCTTGCTGTACTTATAGGGTGCTGACATCATCAGTGTTTAGAAAGGGGAATGTGCATCCTGTAGTCTGTTCTCCTAGTTGTCAAAAAGGGACATTTCCCTCACACACACTACTCCCCCTCAGCCAAACACACACACTTGCCATTTGCAGGATTCAAACCCCTACCTAACTATGTTATGACACTTGAGACGGACGCATTAGCGGAGCGCTATTCGCATTACTGGGAGGTTTCTCTTCTCCTGCTGTACTTATAGGGTGCTGACATCATCAGTGTTTAGAAAGGGGAATGTGCATCCTGTAGTCTGTTCTCCTAGTTGCCAAAAGGGACATTTCTCTCCCACAGACTTGCACACACACCAACCCCACTCACACACTGAGCATTTGCAGGATTCAAACTCCTACCTAACTATGTTATGACACTTGAGACGGACGCATTAGCGGAGCACACTATTCGCATTACTGGGAGGTTTTTCTTCTCCTGCTGTACTTATAGGGTGCTGACATCATCGGTGTTTAGAAAGGGGAATGTGCATCCTGTGGGGAGGCAGACACAAGCACACTCTGGCTAAGCTGTCATTCCCTAGGGCAAACAGCCTAGTGTTGACCTCTACACCCATATGTTTAATTGTCAAATGCACATTATTTGTTGCTGATAGACTGTTTGCACGTCTTTATTGCCATAGCATTCCCTGTTTGTATGAACAACTTGTGTATCTGTGGAAGATGTTTGCATATGGGAGGGATCCACTATATCACGTATGTCTCTGTAGTCATTTAACTGTGTGCACTGGGCAGATTGCTGTAATGTGGTTGGTTCCTGGAATAACACGCAAAATACCAGATATGTGTGGCCAACTGCTAAACTGAGATTTGGCCTAAGTGTGTGAGCATGCCCAGTTCAGCCTTCCCATGGCATGTTGTCTGACATATGTCTCATTTATCAAAGTGTGTGAGCATGCCCAGTGTGAGCATTCCATATGTTGAACTCTGCAGCCCACCACATTTGTGGATGAGTGTGAACTTCAACAAATATCACCGTTAATGGTTGTGTGTTGTGTGTCATGTTGTGTAGTTACTGTACAACTGCTTTGTGTGTGAACACAACAGGATTATACTGTGCCTGCAGGGTTTGCATGGGATACTTTGCATACAGTTGTCAACATCCTTTCACACTGACCTAACACTGTAGTACTGTATAGTGTACTGGTTCAGTACTTTGACTGTGGTGGACAGTATCCTGGGCTTTAGTCCTATCACTGCTTTACATTTCCATAGTGAGCACAACAGCCTGGTTAGGGGCCAGTTGTGCACATCTGACCATGTTGCATTATGTTCAGATATGAACTACTTAAACCAGGCTTGTCCAACATTGGTAGTGTATTCCACAACATAGGTGTACATTTGCAAACACTAGCGATGTGCCCTAGGCCATTTCTAATGCTAGTCGGAGAGTGTGTTTGTCCTTGACACACATTGTAAGTGGAGTTTGCCATGACATATGTCATGGTTAGTATACTGTGCCTCTGTCTACCTGTGACATGACAGTGATACCCAGGATAAAGCTACCATCTCCCATCCACTCATCAAGATTCCTCTTGAGGAGAATCGATAAGTGACTCTATGGGTAGCCTGTACTGGGAGTTTACTCATGGGTGGGTTGGCTTCTGTGTTATGGATCATGCAGTACAGCTTGTCCTATGTAAGTCAGTGCTGGGGTTCAGGTCTCTCATGTGCATAGCTCACTGCCATTCAGATTGTACAAGGTGCAGCATGTTTATTGATACCAGCTTGGACATGGCTTTATACATCAGGCACAGCTTGCCTCTGGGTGGGCAGTATGGCAGTGTGTGTAGCTGCAGTTTGTTTAATCAGGCAACACATGGCATCTGTGCAAGCTCTTTGATACTCCTGGTGAGGTACTGTTGGGGACTTTACAGTTGATGGAGGTGTCTGCTGAGGTACATCCCACAGGGGCTATTGTAGTCAATTGTAACGCTGATGAAGGATGACTGCAGAGCCACAATGACCTCCCTTATCTAGATCTGACAACCTTCATGATTAGGTGGGTATATGGTATGTTTCTGTAAACACTACAGCACATGTTTGTCCAATGCAGGATATCTATCACCTTGTGTCCCCAGGTCTCTCATTACATGTTAAGTATGTAATGGGTTAACACCTATGTGGTAATTGGTGGGCACTTACTGTATATCCACGGGGTTGACTATACACTTTTCTGCAATTAGCTTGCTGACATGGCTATGGCACCAGTTGTCTGTTTCTATGTGGCCCTTTTGTGGGATGCTTGTGTCAGCTGGTGGATCATATATGGTGAGCAGTTTGTAGTCCTCTGCAAACATGTTCAGACACAGTCCTTCCATGTTGGCCTGTACCTATGGGACATATATACCAGGCGAGGGAGATCCCAGGACCAAGCCTTGTGGGATGCCAGTTATATCTGGTTTGTAGTCTGACATGGCTGCAGCATGTCTGACCATGTCTGTTCTGTCCTTGGTCTGGTTTGCAACCCCTCTACTGACATAGGGGTTTATATTTAAGCTGGTGAGCATATCTATAATGAACACGTAGGGTATTGTATAGAAGCCTTTGCAAGGTCCAGCTACGCTGTGTGGACCACATTGCCCTCATCAATGACCTTAATGACTGTTTCAATTGAGTCAAACATGTTTAGGGGCAGGATCTGCACTTAAGAAAGCCACACTGGGTAGGGTCCAGTGTCAGTAGGTCCCCAATATCTTTATGTCTGCGGTACATGCTGATCCTTTCCATAGCTGTGCAGACCGAGCTTCTCAGGATTCTGGGGTGGTAGTTTTCAGTATCCATTCAGGCAACACCTTTGTTGAGAAGGACCACTGTTGTTGTACACTGCTCTTTGGGTACATATCCTGTGGTAAGGCTGACATTGAGCAGTAGTGTGATTTGGCATTCCATTCGTCTTGGAGTCCATGTTGGACTCAGCCCAGGACACCATCTCATACCATTGCTGCTGTGTGTTTTGCTTTGTAGATGCTGGCTGTTACCTCAGCATCTGCAATGTCAGGGGGCCAGCAGTCTGCTGGGATAGATATTTTGCATTCTGGGGGGGTTTGCACTGCACCTGTCAGGATGTATGTTGGCAATATGTGTGTGTGTTTGGTATGTTGTTTGTGATATTTGTGTGATTCAGAGCATATCTGTGAATTCCCAACACGGTTCCTACCATCAGTTGTGAAAGCCTTGGGATTATCCTTAGTGTCCTGTACAATTTGTATCTTCATAGGTTCATAGGTTCATACTAGGCTATCCACCCTAGGGCATTTGTTAGCCTAGCCAGAGTGTGTGTGGCTTTTGCCACCCCTTGCTATGTGAATATTATGGCCATTTATGATTTGCTTTGCTGTGCCTCTGTCTGGACATGACACAGTGAAGACCCCAGTGTAACTCTACGATCATCCATCCACTTGGCAAGATTCCTGTTGAAGAGTGTCAGTGAGGGGCTCTGCCTAACATGGAGTGGGATTCTGGTCCAGGGTGTGGGGAGCCTCTGGATTATGTATCTGTCCCTCCAGCACATCCTATTTCATTATTTGTTGAGGTTGACATCTCTCACTCTCACAGCTCCGATGGCTTTGAGTTTTCTGGGGTGGAGCATGTCCATTACTCCTGTGTTGGGCATGGCCTTGTACAACAGGCATGCAATGCCTCTGTGTAGGCAGTATGTGACTGCATTCAGCTGGGGTGTCTACAGCCAGGCAGCATATGACATATATTTGAGACCCTTTATCCTCTTGGTGAGGTACCTTTGAGGTCTTTCTAACTGCTGCAGGTGTCAGGTAAGGTACATCCCATATGAGGCATTGTACTAGATTATGGGTGTGATAAGAGAACAGTATAGGGGCACAATGACCTCTGTTGATGTAGATGTGAATCCTTTCATGATACGGTGTCCAATGTAGACAGTCTTCCTAGCCACATTGGCAATGTGAGTGTCACATAACAGGTTACTGTCCACTTGTGTCCCTAGGTCCCTGATTACTCCTTCCATACATAATGGTTTACCACCTATGTGGTAATTTGTGGTACCTTGTTTGGTATTTGGTGGGACATTCATACTGTCCAGTGTCTTCAGGATGGCTGGGTGGGGTTCCTGTGTGTGAGAGTGTGGTCTGTAGCATGCTACAGACTGTACAGCAGTCTTGCCTACAGTTAGTTGCACATGGGTGGACTCCAATGCCTTGTGCATTGTCAGTTACCTGGACGTATGGGTGTCTGTGCTGAATATGGATACTCACCCTCCTTTTATGTTTTGTTCCAGGTTTTGGGGCCATGACACATGATATGTGGTATAACCTGGTAGTGCTGGTGTGCTGTCAGGAGGCTTGCAGCAGGTTTCTGTCACTGCACAGACATCAATGTTCTCCATACTGGGGATGGCCTCGGGAGCATGCATATTGGGGTTTACACATCTGGCATTGGTCAGCATTACCCTTATGTTTCTTTCCACTTATGTTTTCTAGGGTGGTGGGTTAGTCTTTTCAGCCTTGCCTATGAAAGGCTCTATGGAGGTGGCAAATCCTTATCCAATATCCAGACGCCCAGGGGTAACAGGTGCAAGCCATCCCAGGAACAGCTGCGTGGCTTGTCAAGCATGACATCCCAAGCAGACAGACATTGGATCCCCTTGGAATGACACCAGTAAGTGTGCCACTTGCTATAACTGATCATTCCGTGTTTGTACTGTGGCATCATTCTTGGTAAGGGTAGGATGCTGCAAACAGTGAGTGTCATACCGGCCTGGACTACATAATCAGAGAGCTCATCTATGTCTCTTTTCATGTAGTCTAGGGAGGTACATCTCAGGTCATTCACACCAGCATGGACTATGACTGCATCATATTTCTACTTGCTTTGGGGTGACCTGCATACTTGTGTTATGTGGCGTATTGTGGCAGCCTACAGGCAGCTTACTGTACCCTTTCCCTTGTTCAGTCTGGTGTGCGGGACAGCAGTGTGTCTCGCTATGGAGTCACCTATTACAACTGTATCAGGCATGTTGTTTCTCCTTCTGGCCTGTGACTGTTTGGCACACCAGCTTTGTGTACTATGTGTTGCATGTGCTATGTTTGGAAGTTGTTTGATTGGGTGTCTGCTTTAGAGGCCTCTGTTGGTGTGCTGTGTTTGTAATTTGTGCCTCCGGGAATGTTTTTCTGTGTTTATGTCTTTGGTTTGCAGTTGTGATAGGTCTATGTGGGACTGTGTTTGTGGTGTGTGTGGTTACCTTCTCCTCCTGACTAGTTTTGGGAGTACTGAGTTGAGGGAGCTCAGCCTCCAGTTTGGATAGATGGTTGCATCTCTCACATATATTTGTATTTCTTGGGGAGTTGGGGGTTGTCTGTGTACTTGGGGCAGGTGTAACATTGCCTCAAGATTCACAGATTCAACTTGTTGTGGCTGGCCTTAGTGGATTGTATGTGTGGACATATTTCATAGTTTCATAGTTTCATAGTATAGTACTAGGCTATCTGCCCTGGGGCATTTGTAAGCCTAGCCATAGTGATGTGGCTTTTGCCACACCATGAAATGGTACAAAAATGTACAGAATAAATCTAGAATACTGTGCCTCTGTCTAGTAATTGACACAATGAAGGTCCCCTTATATAATAGAATTAGTTTACTGTGCCCTGTCTAGCAGTGACACAGATGTGACCCCTGGGGTAAACTTACGATCTCCCATCCACTCATCAAGATTTCTCTTGAAGAGAGTCAGTGAGGGGCTCTGCCTAATACGAACTGGGATCCTGTTCCAAAGCATGGGAAGCCTCTGGGTTATGAATCTATCCCTCCAGCATGTCCTATTCATACTTGTGCCGAGGTTTAAGTCTTTAGCTCTCGTGGTCCTGATGGATTTGGATTTTTTGAGGTGGAGCATGTCCATCAGATCCTGATTGGACATGGCCTTGTACGTCAGGCAGAGATCACCTCTGAGCAGGCGGTATGCTACTGAATAGAGCTGAAGTTTCTTTAGTCTGGCAGAATAAGACATATGTTGGAGACCCTTGATCCTTTTGGTGAGGTACTTTTGTGGTCTCTCCAGCTGTTGCAAATGCTGGGTGAGGTACATACCAAATGGGGCATTGTACTCAATCATGGGTCTGATGAGGGAGGAATAAAGGGGTACAATGACATCCTTGGATCTGGATGTGAATCCCTTCATGATGAGGTGTGCAAGGTAGAATGTTTTTCTAACCACTTTGGCAACGTGGGTGTCAAATGAGAGGTCACTGTCTACTTGGGTCCCTAGGTCTCTGATTACTTTTTCCGTACTCAGTGGGTTGCTGTCTATGTGATAATTTGTGGGTACTTTGTTTTTTTCCAAAAGGGATGACTATACATTTTTTGGCATTTAGTTTAATGCCGTGACTACGGCACCAGTTGTCCGTTTCAGTGAGGCCCTTTTGTAGGTTGTGTGTGTCTGCTGGTGTATCGACTATGGCGCCTAGTTTGCAGTCATCTGCAAACTTTGTCAGCCACAGCCCTCCCATGTTTGCTTTAACATCTGAGAAATAAATGCCGAACAAGAGGGGTCCCAGGACAGATCCCTGTGGGACACCACTTGTGACTGGCTTTGATTCTGACATTGCTCCAGCGATTTTAACTTTATGGGTTCTGTCCTTTAGCCAGTTTGCAACCCATCTAGTGACATAAGGGTTTACTTTTAAGCTGTTTAGCTTATCTATGATGCCTGAGTGGGGTATTGTGTGAAGGCCTTAGCCAAGTCCAGGTATGCTGTATGGACTGCTTTGCCCTCATCAATGGCTCTAGTGACTGTTTCAAAAAAGTCAACCAGGTTTAAAAGGCAGGATCTGCCCTTTACAAAGCTGAACTGGGTGGGGTCAAGTGTCTGTAGGTCCCCTATGTCTCTCTTTATGAGTTCCATAATGATTCTTTCCATAGCTTTGCAGACCAGGCTAGTTAAGCTTATGGGGCGGTAGTTTCAGGGTCTGTAGAGGCACCCCCTTGTGGAGTGGGACCACTGTTGCTGTCGCCAGTGTTCAGGTACATATCCCAAAGTAAGGCTAAGGTTAAATAGCATTTTTATGTGTGGGTTTAGCTCCTCTTGGAGTTCACGTAACACGCACCCGGGATACCGTCAGGACCCATTGATGCTGTGTTTTTGCTTTGTTTAGGGCGGTTCTCACTTGGACATCTGAGATGACAGGAGATTACATTCAGCTGGGATAAGTATTTCTTCTTTTGGGGGTGAAGGAGGGAGAAATTTGCACTGAACCTGTCAGCCAGAATGTTAGCAATATCTGTGGGTTCAGTGTATTTTTGTTGTTGTGAACCAACTCTGAGCATATCTGAGGGTTTCCGCCCAGGTTTCTAACATAGCTGAAGAAGGCTTTGTGGTTATCTTTAGTGTCCTTAGCGATTTTTCTCTCAAAGTTTGCCTTGGATGTTTTTATGAGAGAACATAGTTTTCTGCTAATGTTGATCAGAGATGTCTTCCCTTCATGGGATTTCGCTCTGACGTGCAGTAGCTTCCTTCTTTTGTTATACAATTTGTTTATGGCTGAGGTCCACCAGACAGGATGCTTACATTTGGTGGAGAGGGACTTGGATTTGTTTGGGATTGCATGATCCATGCATTCTTGGAGATGTCCATAGAAAGCATTAGTGAAGGATTCGGCATTGTGGGATGTGGTATCCACTGGCACAGTGGGCTTAAAGGATACCATCTCAGTCTTAAGAAGAGTGAAGTCTGCTTTTGAGAAGTTTTTCACTGTGGTCTTTTGTGCTGGGGGTGGAGGTGGGATATGTATATCCAGGGTGATTAGTTTGTGGTCAGATCTCACTAGTGAGGGGTATACTTCCGGTGTGGAGCATTTTGTCCCCATGTTTGTGATGATCAGGTCTAGTATATTATCTCCCTAGTGGGAGAGGTGACTAGTTGTTCCAGTGCATTTGAATTTATGAATTCCAGGAACCTTTGGGCTAGGGTATTAGGGCTAGAATAATGTACCCAATCTATGTTTGGGTAGTTGAAGTCTCCCAGTATGATGGTATTTTGTGATACATTCATATCCTCCAATGTCTTCAGGAAGGCTGAGTGGGGTTCTTGAGATTGGGAGGGTGGTCTGTAACATGCTACCAGTTGTATAGCAGTTTTGCCTATGGTTAGTTGCACCTGTATGGTCTCTGATGCTTCATGTGTTGCTACTAACCTGGAGGTGTGGGTGTCCTTTATGAATATGGACACTCCCCCTCCCTTTGTGGTTCGCCCGGGTTTGGGGCGAAAAGCATGATCTGAGGTATAGCCTGGTAGTGCTGGGGTGCTCTCAGGAGCCTTGAACCAGGTTTCAGTTACTGCACAGGCGTCGATGTTCTCCATGCTGAGGAGTGCATCAAGTGCCTGCATCTTGAGATTTAGACTTCTGGCGTTGAGCAGCATTACCCTTAGTTTTTTCCATTTTTGTTTTCTAAGGAGGTGGGTTTGTCTTTTGTGCCTTGCCTAAAAAGGCACTATGGGGTGGCAAGAGCCTTAGCCAATATCCGAAGCCCAGTGGTGACAGGTGTAAGCCATCCCTTGCGAAGCAGCGTGGCTTGTCCAACATATCATCCCAGGCAGACAGACATTGGATCCCCTTAGAATGACACCAGTACTTGAGCCAATTGTTAAAGCTGATCATCTTGTCTTTGTATTGTGGTATCATTCTTGGTGAGGGCAAGATGCTGCTCAGGGTCAGGGTCATACCAGCCTGGGCTACATAATCGGAGAGCTCCTCTATGTCTCTTTTCATGTAGTCCAGGGAGGTGCGTCTCAGGTCATTCACACCAGCATGGACAATGACGGAGTCATATTTGTACTTGCTTTGGGTGACCTGAGTGCGTGTGTTATGTGGCGGATCCTAGCTCCCGATAGACAGCTCACAGTCACCTTCTCCTTGTTCAGCCTGGTCAGTGGGACATCAGTGTGTCTGACTATGGAGTCACCTATTACTAGTGTATCAGGCAAGGTGTTTGGCCTTAAGGGCTGCGATTGGTCGACACACTGATTTATTGAAGTATGTGTTGCATGTGTTTTGTTTTGAGGTGGTGGATGTCTGCTTTGGGAGCCTCTGTTGTTTTGGTAAGTTTTTTATTAGAGCCTCAGTATGTCTTTGTGTTTTTATGTGTTTGGTTTGCAGTTGTGGTAGGTCTATGTGGGACTGGGATTGTTGTGTGTGTGGTTTCCATCTCCTCCTGTCTGGTCATGCCAGCCCTGAGTTGAGAGAGTTCAGCCTCCAGTTTGGCTATATAGTTGCATCTCTCACATGTATTTGTGTTTGTTGGGAGGAGGAGAGGGTTGTCTGTGTACATGAGACAATTGTAGCATTGTCTCAAGATACCCAGATTGACCAGCTGAACTGGAGGACGCCAGTAATCTACCACTCGACATGCTAGAACAGTATAAGGGAGTGGTATACCTTTAAGGGAAGTGGATATTCACAGGGGTGGTAAGTAGATGTAGTGCTTTACTTAGTATGAGAGTGCTTACTTAGTAGAGAAGTATTGAGAACAAGTGCTAGGCTTATTTTATTGCCATACTACTGATCAGTGATTACTTCATTGTTTATGTTTGCTCTATCATGTAGTAGCTTCCTCATTCTCTTGCATGGTTTGGTTATGGCTGGTGTCCACCATGCCAGATGCCTGCGTGTATGGCATTGTGTCTTGTTTTAATTTAGGATTGCATAATCCAAGCATTCCTGGCAGTGTTCATGGAATGGCTATATTACAGGTTCTGAGGTGTGGCCCATATTTTGCACCTGCACAGGACCTTTAATGGATTCCACATCAGTTTGGAGGAGTGCAAATATTGCTTTACACATGTTTTCCACTGTGGTTTTCTGGCCAGGGACTGTGGTCAGGATTTGTATATCCAGTGTGATTACTCTATGGTCTGGTTTTACCAGTGAGCAATACACTTCTCGTCTTGCCATCCAGTACCCATGTTGCTGATTATCACATCCAGTATGCTTACCCCTCTTGTGGGAGTGGTACGTTGTTCCTGGGCATTTTGGTTTATGGATTCTATGAACTTTTGTCCTACAGTGTTGGAGCTAGTATAATGCTCCCAGTCTATGTCTGGGTATTTTCAGTCACCCAATATAATGTGGTTTGGAGGACTTGATATATTCATGTATTCCAGCATAGGCCAGGTGCAGTTCCTGGTGTTGGGATGGTAGTCTGTAGCAGGCTATAAACTGGGGGGCAGTTTTAGCCACTGTTACTTGACCATGGCTAGTCCATGCTGCTTCTTGTTGTGGTACCAACATGGGGGTGTGGTTATCCTTGACAATTATTGCTAGTCACCCTCCTTTTGTAGCTTGTTCCATGTTTTGAGGCTGTACAGCACAGTATGAGGTGTAACCTGGTAGTGTTAGGGTGCTGTTGTGAGCCTTGACCCAGTTTTCTGTTACAGCACAGATATCAACATTCTCCATACTGGGTGAGTTTAGACTGCATGCATCTTGCTGTTTCGACTTATCCCTTAACTTATTCTTATCCCTTCTGATACCTATGGAGGTAGGTTTGTGTTTTGAGCCTTACCTATTCAGGGCACGCTGTGGGTAACAACAGCCTTTGCCAGTATCCATATGGCCTGCACTGATAGGTGCACGCCAGTCCTAGCAGGTGGAGCATCATGTCATGCTCAGCATGTCATCCCAGGCTGGCACACATTGGATCCCCTTTGACTAACTGCGATACTTCAGTCAATTATTGCACTTGATCATCTCATTGTCATGTCATATTGTGGCATGATGCTTGGTGGAGGTAGGATGTTAGTCAGGGTCCTCAGGTGTGCATATAGTACATGGTGTTACATTACTTAACACATGGCATTCATGCCTCAGGTGGTGCTGCAGGGCTGCCTCTGTCGGATGCGCATATTACACTTCCCTGTACATGTTTGTGAGCAGGTCATGTCATTTTAGGCATCCATGTTATTATTTGAGTGAGTCAGAGGGGTATCATTCCCAGGGTTCCTACTGAGCCAGTGTATGTGCTATGCGTTGCCTCTTTGCCAAGGCCAGGGCATACTGGGCACGCCTCCTTCTGCCTACTGGGGCAGGCTCAGGTTGTTCCTCCTCCGAGTCACGCTCTGCCTGTGATGGCCTTGGCAATGGTGGGGGGCTGTTTGGCCCAGCCCTATGCTGGTCCTGCTGCAGCTGTTTTCACAAGATCATATTATGTAGCATAGCACATACCATGACAATTTGGGTACATGTAGTTGGTGTGTACTGCAAGGCTCCACCAGATGTGTCCAGACAGGAACCGTGACTTGAGCAGCCCAAACACACGCTCTATTACATTACGTGTTTGTGCGTGTGCCTCATTATGGCATTCCTGTTCAGGTGTGTGTGCGTTTCTGATGGGTGTCATCAGCCACGGCTCCAGTGCATAACCTGCATCCCCACTAGGTGTCCGTGTGGGATATCCCCATTGGCAAATGTCTGGTATCAAATGCCAGATGTGGGAATCGTGGTAACTCCCAGGGCAGCCAGCACACACATTCATTATTATGCCCTGGGCATCACACACGACCTGGCAGTTGATGGAGGGAAGCCCTTGCGGTTAATGTAGGCCCTACCCGCTCACAGGCTGGTGCTTTGATGCGTATGTGCGTGCAGTCTATTGCACCCACTACCTCAGGGTATTCCGCTATTTGCTGGAAGAGACGCATATTGCTGGCCAATACCTCACGGGCATTGGGGAAATATACATAATCACCGACATGTGCTGACATGGCATCCAGGAACTGGTGCAGTACCCTGGAGGCTGATGCCTGTGATATCCCCATCATATCACCAGTTGGTCTCTGGAAGGTACCTGTTGCTAGTATTCTTAGGCCAACACATACCTTGGTTTCCACTGGGATGGGTTCCCTCTGTTGGTTCTGTGTGTGAGGCGTGGCCTGCACAGCTCCACTATTTGCTGCAGGAGGTCTCTGTCCACTCTATAGCGCTCTACTATCTCCAGCTCATGTAACCCATGGTAGGTGACCCTGGGCCTGTACACTCTTCTCCGTCTCCTCACTGTGGGTTGTCTGGCACCATCTGCATTGTCACCACCCTCAGCAAGTCGCCTATGTCTCATTATGACAGCTATGGCAGCCCCTAACATTTCTGCTCTGAGTTCAGCTTTTTCAGTTTTCACTTCTAATAGCTTACTCCTGTCTTGCAGTGTCTCTTGAGAGAATCATCTTGCACTGCTGTTTGCAGATTTTTAAGTGTTGGGCTGAGCTACCATTCTGCCTGTGTAATTGTCTGCTTCTAATTGTTTTCACCTGCTAGCTCCAGCAGTATTCCCTGGTAGCTTCCTACTAATTCTGTTGCTTCCTTTTTCCTTTCTGTTTCCTCAGGGGGGAGCAGCGTGTATATCAGCAGAAACACGCTCACAGTGGCTTACACATGCACACACATGCTTACACAGTTCAGAATCTGCTTATTCGGGTTAAAACACGTGCACACCCGCACAAACAGTGTTAAACATCTCCCAACACACTCCCACATGCTCAGACTGCCTTACACGCATGCACACTGTCTTACTCGCACTTCATGGCGCGCACACGTGCGCATGAACACGCAGCAAGAAACTTTGGTGTAGGCAACAGTGTACACCTTCCATTTCTTGACTTTCCCATGCTTATGTTGTGGCACTCCTCTTTCCATGATATGTGTCTGACATCTGTCATGTAACTCTGACCTCCAATGAACTGCATTTCTTTCTGCCATTCCCCCCTGTGATGTCACCTATCTCCTACTCTGTTCCTCCCCTTCTGTAACTCTTACACTACTCAGAATGTGCTCATTTGCTATGTGACAGTGGAATTCAGTATACTAACACTCATTTGCATCAGATTGCCTACTAATGCTTAGTTACATCTCTTAGACTCAGCTTCCCCCCTTAGCAGCCACTAAACGGTGGCCATGTTGTCTTTGGTCTGCTGGTCCCTGCATTGAAAATCGATGTATTGCATAAAACCCACATTTGTGGGTTTATAACCTTCGTTTGTATGTATTATGCAGCGCAGCCCATTTGTGCGGGGCTGCGCTGGGTTTAAACATCGGCGATCGCCCCCAAAAAAAATTTATATTTTTAATATTTTTGCATCAGGTTACCTTGCCAATGGCCACATATTTGGCCATTGGCATGCTGCCTGACACATATGCACCCTTTATTTGGAGCTGACATGGCTCCATTGGTTTTGCAGAAACGTACTCAGTTGTCAACTGAGTACATTTCTGCAGCTAAAACAGCTCTTACACGGGCTGTTCTGGGCTTCCTGGATCGCTAATCATCCTCATTTGCATGCTATTTGGCTGCAAGTGAGGTGATTAGCTTATCCACGCCCACTCCGTGTAAGAGACATTTTAGCTTGTCTCTTACACGGACTTTGGGCTGTTCCTGGATCGCGAAGGCTGCATGGAGTCTTACACTACTCTTAGACTCTGTGCAAGCCTTCGTGAATCCTGCCCATAGTCTTTTCAAATGATGGAGAGATTAGATAATAGATGATTATTCTTTGAAGACAGGGAACTAGTTAGAGCACCTGTCAACTGTTTTAGTTCTTTACAGAGCTTATTAGGTCTAGACCAGTTTGCTTCCTCTTTTTGCCTAAAGTGTGTGGCTTCAGCTGGAGTGGTATGTAGTCTAGTTTCTTTTCTGAGGTATAAAATTGATGCAGTTGAGTATTAAGTGGGATTAGTTTCTATGCATTTCAGGCATGATCTCTACATTGTATATTCCTTAATTTTCCCAGTTAACCATAAGCAATCTGTGCTGTAAGCCTTCTTTTTGTTAGAGGGTATAATGAATCCTGCACTGGGGAGTGTTGAAAAGACAAAGTCTGTCGTGTCTGAGGGATCAATCATACCATAAAGAGAGGACTATTCTGTGGTGTTTAGAAATATTTTTTCGGTTTGATTAATTTGGCTCCTGGAAAAAATATTCTTGTAACTACCTGAGGAGGACCTTTTAGCATTTGGAAAGACCAAGTAAATTTTATTGGTGAATGGTCAGTTAGGGAATTTGGGAGTATCTCAGTGAGAAAGTACTTGTGTTGCATGTTAGTGTAAAATCTAATGTGGATCTACTACCTCATTTGTATCTAGTCAAGTAGTTGCCTGTCTTAATAGTATCAAATTAAATTGTAACATTTTGTTAAGGAGTGCTGAGTCGTTTCAAGTGGCATTGACATTAAAGTCACATAGAATGGCAGTGTTATTTTCATACCCACAGGAAATATATCTTGTAATATTGCATGGAAAAGTGAGACCGAAGACATGGAAGAATATAAATTTCAGCAATTGACAGATAAATATGTCTACTGAGGCTGATATGAGAGAGAAGCCTTCTGGGTCTCTTCTCATACATAATTCTGTTTTTTCATCATTTTGAAAGAAGTTCCTTGACTTCTATTAGATTGATTGATTGATTGATTGATTGATTGATTGATTGATTGATTGATTGATTGATTGATGCATTAGTTAGATGTTTGGTTTGCATAAGAAAATGCTTCTTACAGACATACGTAAGTTTCTTAATGTTTTCCTAGGGCAGGAGGGGCATTCTTATTTGTGAATGTGAGAAGAGTTTGGGTTGCTGACTTCTAGTTGTAGGTATTGAATAGGTAAAGTTCTATAACATATTTACAGCCAGGTAATAGGGTTAGAAGAATTGTGAGGGAGTGTACTATTTTTAATTCTGGAAGCTGGTCTAAAGGCATTGTGTTTAATGATGGGAGAGAGAGATAAAGAAATAAGTAGTTTTGTGTTAACAGGTAGATTAGAGATTGAAAGCGAGCAAAGGAAGATAGATGAAGATTGAAAAGTGATGAAGGAAGGTGAGGTAGGACGTCAATGTTGAATGCAGACAAGAATGGTGATACTGAACAAAAGTGAAATATAAATTAATGTCTATATTCTGATAAAATTAAGATGCCAATAGCCTATCTGCCACCTAGGCTAATGTGCAGTTCTAAGACAAGGCAGTGTAAATAATTATGTCACTAAGTAGTCTGTGTGCTAATAGACTGTGAATGGGAAAGGCTATGATGTAGCAATGGTAAAGTGAGGGAAACAGATCAGTAGTTAGAAGAATATTCTTAGTTTATAGCCTAACTGCCTCTTAGCCTACATTGTCAGAGTGAGAAGACTAGTGTAGGAAATTATGATTAGGCACAGTCTATCTGCCACTGTATGGGCAGTCAGTGTTAGTAATAATATAGGTGAAATGAGGAAAAACTGCTAGAAGGACTAGAAGAAAACTATACTATTATAGCTTGACTACCACTTAAGCTATAATAAAAAAATACAAGACTCAAGAAAATATTATGAATAAGTTTAAGACTTGTCCTGGGAGAGTCATTGGGTCCTGATAATATCCCAGGATGCCTCCCAAATAGCTTGAAATATAGAATCTCTATTCAACCACAGCCTCCAGACAGGCTTCTTCCTTAGGGAATGGAAGACAGAAACAGTCATCCCTGTACACAAAGGGTGACCATCAACAAACTATTAATTAACTATTAATATTATCTGGTATATTTATTCCCCTGGCAAAAACCATGATATTAGGAAGACCTACTAAAACTGGCTTTCACTTAACGAGGCTATACTCTACTATACTTAATATTGACTGGAACTTAACTTGACTACGTCCATGTCTAACCTTCCCTTAACCTTATCCTTATCACACACACAAACATAACCCAACACAACAAAAAACAAACAAAAAAAATAATAACCAAACCAACCTTATCTTAATCTTAACAACAAGGAGAAAAATATACAAAACAGCAACATATAACATGACCCCAGACGATCAGCCCCTAACCCCTAACCTATATTATCAGGCATACTATCTATCTTTTTCTACGTCAAATTCTCCATTAAATAAAACTACAAATCCATGGAAAAAAATATTGTGGATCTAATAAACATAGGCATGGGAAATTTTCAAACATTGGACCTGTCCCAGTTCAGTTTCATCAAGGATAGGTCATGCCTACTAAATTTGGTGGACTTCTTCAAGAAGGTTACTAGGTCCATGGACAAGGACAAAATGACACATACTGCCAAATTTGATCATAATGCCTAACTTGGGTATTATAGATAAACTCACAAATTAAGGCATAAATCCCTGTTTCAACTGATGGATAGCCACATGGCTCACAGATAAGAAAATGAAGTAAGGGTGGGGAATCCACCTCCATGAAAAGGCCTGTTACTGGTGGTGTTCCGCAATGCTTAGTACTGACACCTCTCCTGTTTGGAACATACTTCTCTGAAGTCAAGGCAAATTTTGTTGATGACTGAAAGCTAGGTGAAATCATTGAATCCCCCCAAAGATGTAGATATCCTCCAGGAAGGTCTGACAAAGAAAAATAACTGGTGCTAGAACCATGGCCTAAAACTAAATGGAAAAAAAAAGTGAAATTAAATCCTTTGGGAAGATGACTACTCCTGAAAATTGCAACACTGATAACACTTCCCTAAGAGTGGTAAGGGATTGGCAACTCAGATTAACAGTAACCCGAACTTTGATCACCTGTATCCATGGTAGTGAGAAGATCCTTCTGTGTGGTGCAACATATAAGGAAGGGCATGACATTCAGATCTATGGAGATCATAGTCCCAGTATACCTAGACCTCATATGACTAATAATCAAATACAATGCACATTTCAGCATGTACCCGATCAGGCATTTGCAACAACTGGAATAGACACAGAGGTTCCTCATTAAAAGAATACTGAGTATAAATAATATTTGCTAGGTGGACCACCTAAAGCCCTGTCCCTGTACTCAATCTCCTACAGAATATGGAGTGTTGATCTATGGCTGACCTACAAGGCATTCTCTGATCTAGCCCTGATTGACCTGCTACACATTCCCAAAACAAACAGCACTACAATTACCAGATCTAATGATCTAAAGCTCATCTGTGACATAACAAATACATGTTGGAGGCAAAGGTATGCATATCAGAGATTATCCCCACTCTGGAACAGACTTCTCATTCATGTAATGCAGAGCTCTTCTCTAAGCCTATTTAAGTGCAATTTGGACCAATAGATGTGAAATCGCAAATTCACCCCGGCTTGTCACCTTTAGTATTAGGGACAGAGGCAGTTTGTAAATGGTCACAGGCATATACCAAAGCCATTCTAGCCCATGGGCATTGATAACTGGGATAACCGGAGCATGAATGGCTAGGCTTAAAAGTCTCTAGGGCTGTAAGCCTAATAACCTCCTATAATCCTACGATCCTAAGTGTAAGTACAGTATATCTGGTTGCTGAGAAGGAAGGATAAAAAGAAAATGAATCAAGGGCTTGGACTAAACTTACAGTAATATAGCCTATCTGCCACCTAGGCTATAATATAGTATATAAGACAATTGAAAATGACATATTTTGCATGAAAAAGCAAGGCATTGTCCTTACAAACATACCCCCATTATGTACCGCTCTTGATGAAACTTCTTCCATGGTTAAATTAGATCATCTAGCTATGATCTTCTTCTTAAAATCTCAATTATTATTTATAATCATCAAGAATCCTGCTGTATTTAAGGATCACTAAAAAAAATGACAACTTACTATTCACTGACTTCATACATGGCATAATTTAACACCAAACCTGACACTACATGTACCTCTGAATTTATTGAGGCATCCATTGTCATCTACAATGAAAATGGCTGCAAAAGAAAGCATGTATAATAGATTTCATGTATCAGAAACTCTACAACATAGGAGAAAGCTATTATCAATATATACTAAATCACTTCTCACACAGAATAAAGGGGGTGGAATCTTGCAAGGGACACCCTAAAGTGTACCATTAAGAAGTGCCGGGCTAGTAATGAGCTAAAGATTGTAACCATCAATAATGGTAATCACAAGACCTTATTAATAATGTTAGTAACTTCAGAAGAAAAACACATTAATGAGCAGAACATGTATCTAATAGATGTCCTTACATTCACTGCTGCAGTATTCTTAACAGATGAGATTCCCTGCCGTGGAAGCCCGAACATCCATCCAGTCTACCAAAGACTACTTGTTGCTTTTAAAAGGTACGCTGAACATCACCCAAATACTCCAGGCCTGCCATTATCAGAACTTCTTTGTCACCAGTCTGAACATATCTTTTTACTGTCGGTCTATTTACCTGCATCCATTTTCTGCCAGATGAATGCATTTTCATTCTCCAGTGACTACCTATGCCTGTTTGCTGACTTCTGTTGCTGTTGCAGATAAATGCCCATTGTGTACTTTGTTTTTTCTTACTTTTTTTGTACTCCTTGGGGTTAATGTCATCCAGGAAGGGTAAATGCCAATGTGGGAGACAGCTTCCCCATAAAGATTGCCACAATAAGTGTCTTTTTCATCTAGGAGCTTCCCATGACCATACATCTTGTTTTATCTGTCAAGCATTCATTCTGAAAACCCTTTGCAGTACTCATTCTTCCCTTTCCTTGTATCTTAAGAACCAGCATCTTAAGCTTCTCGCTAAAAACAATGAAAGGAATCTCCTGCCCTGAGGGTCAGCTGTTAAGGAAGAAGAAGGTGAAAAAGGTATGAGTGAAATCTTCTCCTCTCCAGCTTCAGCCAGGTGTTTCTCCCAAGGTATTACAAACCCAGAGGCTCACCTGGCTGTGTTGCCAGATTTCTCTGCCATGACTGTGTTGGCGGCCAGTGTGGGTCTGGCTGGCAGCACATTCAAAGAGGTTTTTCAGGTGCCCATCTTGGACATTCAGGGGGAAACAAAGTTGATTTTTTTCTGAGGGGACTAGGGGAGTTCCTCAGTTTTTAGTTGGGGAAGAAGTTCCTACTGTGGGTCTCAACTGCTGTCCTGGGTCTGAGCCTTCTCAGTTTTTGGAGGAGACATTCCCTTAAAAAAGAAACAAAGAATTAAACATGCTTTTCTGCTCCTAAGGATCACCAAAGTGAATGGGAGGCCTTCACTCAGGGGCTATTTACTGCTTTAATGTCTGTATAGCCTCCTCAAGGGTTTTTTGTTCCTGCTCCTTCTTGGTCCTCTACTCTCCTTAAAAGGACTAGAGAACAGGATTATTCTAAGGATGAATTAGATTTGGATAATTAATCCCTGACTTATTCTACTCAAATTCCTTCTCCTTTAGACTACAGGTAAAAGGAGGATGAATCTGTTAGTACAGATGTTCCTTTTCAGGAAATTTCCTTTGGGGGCACACTCTCTAGGATTATGGATTTTTTTTAAGTGGGATTGCCCTCAAGTCTCTGATATTCATAAGAGGTACTATGAGTTGCTGCAGTTAGAATTGCCTAAACCTGCGGCTATTCCTCCTGTTTTGGCTACTTTGCTGGATGCTTTTTTCAATGCCTGTCATTCTCCTGATTCTCTTCCCCCTGATCCAAAGAAGCCTGAAAGGTTTTCTAGGGTGCATGAGGATTGGTCTTTCTTATATAAATGTCCTGCTGCTGACCCTTCTGTCATGTCTGTAGCTTCTGATAAGGTGGATCAGTTGCTTCTTTTGCCTAAGTTATTGCCTTCTGACAAGGATAGCAGAACTATGGAAAGGTTGGTTAAGAAGATTTATACTTCTGCTACCCTAGCTTTTAGGGCTATTAATTATCAGACCCATACATCTAGGTATGTGTTGGCTCTTCTTTTTCAGGCCTGTCAACTTATTTCTTATTTTCTAGACTCTCAGGGTAAAACTTCTGTTCTTTCCTTGCTAGGGACTTCCTCTTAAGTCATTCATCATTCTATTAAATGTAGTTATGATGCAGCAGATGCCTCTTCTAGGGCTGCTGTTTTTCATTCAGTGATGAGGGTGTATTCTTGGCTTGGGCTTCAACCTCTACCTGATGATATTAAAGCTAAGTTGATGGATGCTACTCTGGATTCTAAACTTTTGTTTGGGGAAGCTGCTGCTGGTTTGTCTAAGTCCCTTCAGAATAAGGGTAAGGTCATACAGGAATTTAAATGTGTTTGTTTCTCCTGTGCCTAAATTTCAGAGAAACTACCCCACTAAGCCTGACCTTGTTCGTAGGCATCTTCTACTAAAGGTAGTAAGAGTGGCAAACAAGGCCCTCCTGCTAAAGATACTCAGTTTTCAGGGACTCTGAAGTTTTCCTTTCTGGACAAACCTGGTGGTGTATGATTATCCGTCTCTTCCCAGCCACATGCCTCTCTCTCTTTGCCTTTCTCTTTCTCTTCCTGTTTTGCTTTGGATCACTCAGGATTCTTGGGTTCTTTTGATTATTTGTCAGCGATAATTCATGGTGTGGAAATCCCATCCTCCTTTTATGGACATTCCTAAGCCTCCTTTAGGAGCAGCTTCCCTTTTTCCCAGAAGTTCTTCAAAATCTCTTGACTCGGGGTAACTCGGGGTACTATTCAGGAGGTGCCTGTTTCATAAAGGGGGCAAAAGTTTTACTCCAGACTGTTTCTAGTGCCCAGGAAAGAGGGCACTTGGAGATCTATTCTAGCCCTCTCTCATCTAAACACGTTTCTAAAATGCCTTCCTTTTAGATGTTGCCCCTTCAGATTCTGTTTCCTGTCTTGCTCCCTCAGACATATATGGTGTCTCTGGATCTCAAGAATGCTTACCTGCATATTCCAATCCATTCTCTTTTAAGGACGTTTTTGTTTCTATGTTGCTTCTTGACACTTTCAGTTCTCTGATTTGCCCTTTGGCCTTTCTACTGCCCCATGGGTGTTCACCAAATGCCTTTCTCCTGTGACTGCTTTTTTGCAGGCTTTGAGGGATCCAAATATTTCCTTACTTAGACAATCTGTTGACGCAGGTGTCCTCTCCAGAGATCCTTTGCAAAACCTTCATTTTTTTTGTGTCTCTTCTTCAGAGCCTGGGGTTCATTATAAATGTAAAGAAGTCTTCTCTGACTCCTTCTCAGGATCATGTTTTTCCTGGGTTGCAGGATTCAGAAGGTGCCAATGCTTTTATCCCTGACCCCTCCAAAGGCCTTAACTCTCATTTCTTTCTTTCAAACTCTTCTTCCTGTGGCTTTCATTACCACCATGGAGATTCTGAGAGCTCTGAGTTTCATGGCACACACCATTCCAATGCTCCTTCTGGCCAAACTTCACATGAGAAAGTTTCAGTGGTTTCTGAAGTCACTGTGGCTCTAACATGCACATCATCTAGACTTTGTAGTGCCTCTTCTTCCTTGTCTCAGACAAGAAGTTCACTGGTGGATTCAGCAATTTTCTCTAAATCCAGGGATCCCTTTTCATCCCCCTCCTCCCTCTTAAGAATTGTTCACAGATGCTTCAGACATGGAATGGGCATGACATTTGGCTCCCTAAAAGTACAGGGGGGGTGATTGCCTTGTCAGCAGAAGGACTGCATCAACATAAAAGAGATGAGAGCTCTTCTGCTGGCTCTTCAGGTCTTTCATCTTCTTTTCTCTCCAGGGCCTCTCATGGTGTTCACAGACAATATCACAGTGATGTGGTATATCAACAAACAGGGAGAAATGAGATTTTGTCTTTTTTGCTGGTTGGCAATTCTAGTATGGGATCTTACTGTCAAGTATCAAGTGACCCTTCAGGCAGTTTATATCCTTTCAAGTCATAACATTGTGCCAGACACTCTGAGCAGGTCTATAACTCAATCCCATGAATGAATGCTTCACAGGATTGTGTTTCTAAACATTATCCACCAGTGGGGTACTCCTCAAGTGGATCTTTTTGCTTCCCCTCTAAACAGGCAACTTCCTCTGTTTTGTGCCACATTCCCAGGTTCTCTGGTGTGGAAGGTGGATGCTCTCTCATTTTCATGGAAAGGGATGTTTTTTTACACATTCCCTCTCCTTCCTCTCATACTGAAAGTACTGTTCAAGATTCAACAGGATGCTCCCAAAATCTTTTTGGTGACTTCCTTTTGGTCGTGGCAGCACTGGTTCCCTCTACATCTACATCTAGATAGGGGCAATCATCACAGGGTGGATCTAATCACACATGACAAGGGAGCTCTTGTCCATCCCACCTGTCCATGCTTCAACTGACACTGTAGATGATAGGGTTTTGATTCCTCACAGACATCTTTTTTCTGAGGATGTGCTGCAAGTCCTGCAGGAGGCCAGGAAACCTACTACTAGGAAATCCTACTCATCCAAATGGAAGAGGTTTTCTATTTGGTGTTTCCCTTGTAACCTGGACCCACTTACTGTGGATGTTCCTTTGGTTCCCACTTATTTGCATGAGATGCTCAATGCTGGTTTGACCTATTCTGGTATTAAGGCCCACTTATCAGGTGTCTCTGCTTTTGTGCCTTTTTCTTCTCCTTCAGCTTCTGGATTTGAGGTTAAACAATTTCTTAAAGGTGTCCTTAATATTAGACCTCCCAGGAAGCCTGTTTCTCCTCCCTGGGATCTTACTTTTGTTTTGGAGAAATTGACTCAAACTCCTTTTGAGCCTGCTGCCTCATTTTCATTACTACATTGTTCATGGACGACTGTTCTTTTGTTAGCTCTTACTTCTGCCAGACATGTGTCTGAGTTGCAGGCCCTTATGGCTTGTCCTCCCTTTTTGATATTTCATGAGGACAGGGTGTCCTTCCACACTAACCCTTCTTTTATGACTAAGGTGGTTAATGAGCTATCACTGAATCAGTCTATTAATCTGCCTACTTTTTCCCCTCGCTGCAATCTGACAGTGAGAGGGTGCTACATCCTTTGGATGTGCATAGGCAACTCAGGGTTTATTTGGATAAGAATAAGGCTATTAGAAAATCTGATCAGTTATTTGTTTCTTTTCATCCTAGCTCTTTGGGACCTACTGTATCCAAGCAAACTATTTCTTCTTGGATTTCTAAGTTTATTTCCTCTTGTTACAACTTTCATGGCAAAAGCCTTCCTTCTTCTGTAAAAGGCTAATTCTACTATTGCTGTGGCTTCTTCTGGTGCTTTTTTTAAGAGCTTAAATATTAATTCAATTGTTGAAGTAGCTACCTGGACTTCTGGGCATACGTTTATCAAGCATTACAAGTTGGATGGTATCTCTAGAGCCAGGGCTGATTGTGCTACTTCTGTTCATCATGTTTTTAGGGTGCTATTCTGCACCTTTCATCTCCCACGTTTCCTCTTGTGCTTTGTCACTGTCCCGTCTGCAGCAGTGAATGCAAGGACATAGAACAGTTGTGTAAAGTTTTACCATAATGGTATATGTCCTTGCCTTCAATGCTGCAGTATTCACTCCCTACCTCTATCCCCCTAGTCTTTTGCCTTCCTGGATGTACAGGTTGCCTCTTGGGCTTCTTGAACTGTGTTCCTTCTGAGGCATTCAGTTCTGATTACGATAGGCCTGAATGTCACCTTCATGCGCTTCGCTAAGTAAGGAGCATTTGGGTGACATTTGGCATACCTTTTAAAAGCAAGAAGTAGTCTTTGGTAGACTGGGCTGGATATTTAGGCTTCCAAAGCAGGTAATCCCATCTGTTAAGAATACTGCAAAAGTGAAGGCAAGAGCATCTACCATTATGGTAAGATTTTACACAACTGTACTTTTCATTTAGTCTTTCCTCAAATCCATTTCCAATATACTCACTGATAAATTAAGATGTGATTTCACTCTACCTACTCACCCAACTGTTCTGCACATCTTCATGCAAACCTCCCCTTTCAAAATCACTTCTGGTGATGTTCTTCTGCACTGTCTAAAACCAAGAACAATAATTCTGAGCACAGATAATATCCCAGAGGCACAGAGTGAAGTTGTTAAGGAGGGTGTTGGGCTGTGTCCCAGATGCAATGCAAATTCCCATTGTGGTGCATCTGCACAAAAGTGGCCTGACCACATTCATCGGGAATTACAGATCTATTATATTCTATAGTATCAATTTTAAAGAATTGTAATGTATAACTGTTGAACTAATTAACAGTATAGGATAACGTCAATCACTTGACTCTGGTAAGTTTGGTTTTGTAAAAAGCAGGTCATGTTTACTCAACCTAGCTGACTAGTTTGAAAAGATCACTGAGACTTGTGATGTGGGGTCAGTGTGACCGTACTGCTTATCTTGACATGACCAGAACCTTTGTAATCATCATCATCTATGCATGTGTTACTTATAAACTTATTAAGATCAGCAATGTCCCATGTGTAGTTTATTGGATTTCTAACTACTGACAGAATTGACATTGTTGATGTTAAGGGTACTTCCCTTAATCAGAGGTTTATCATAAATGGTAACTAACAATACTTCATCCTGGAGCCACTTCCTCCTTTGGTATCAATTTCCCTAGTAAGAATTTATTTATTTATTTATATTTGTTGACCGGGAGTGTCAGACTGGACGTAGGTCCATTTTCAGCGGAGGCCCGGGGAGAAAAGCTCCACAGTTAAAATAAACAGACAGTAGTTACATTGGATTAAAGCAAAAGTTAAAGGTCTATGAGTAACCAGATTTACCAATGACTACCCTGCCAGCAAGAACTAGATCAGATCAATGCCCTTTATGTTAACGATAGACTCATTCTTGACAACAAAGAATGCAGTTTTGTTACATTTAAGAAACTCTTTCCTCATTTCATATTAATAAGAAGCCCCTCAAAATGGACACAGTCATCAGAGATCTGGATATGTATGTTGAGCATTCCATTGATTACTGTGTCTCAACTGTAGATTAAAAATGATTTTGCTTGCTGCAATTTATTCTTCAGGTAGGTACAAATAAGTAATAATTCCATAAGAATGATTTTGCTTGCTGCAATTTATTCTTCAGGTAGGTACAAATAAGTCATAATTCCACTTTATTAATGACTTACTTGACCTATTCATAGATTCATTCATAGATTCATAGATTTATAGACGGTTACTAGGCTAACAACCTAAGGTGTCTTTCTAAGCCTAGCCAAGTTTTCAGTAAAGAATAATGATGTCCAGAATCCTACTAGGGCATTGAGGGCCAGGCATTTATAAGCTACCCATGTCCATAAGGGACATGGGTGCCAGGTCTGGTATACATTTCCTATTCCCCATCCACTTGTCTAGGTTGTGGTTAAACTGGGTAATAGATGAACTCAGCTTCACATGGGTGGGAAGCCTGTTCCATAGGAGGGACAGTCTCTGTGACACATATCTGTCTCTTCAGCATGTTCTGTTTATGTCACAGACAAAATTCATGTATCTAGACCTTGTATTTCTGGTATTATTTGACTTACAAATATGTAGGAGATTCATAAGTGTGGGGTTTGTGGATGCCTTGTAAGACTGGCATAGAGCACCCCTTAGCAATCTATAAGAGACTGAGTAGAAGTAAAGGGCTTTAAGGAGCCCTGCATATGGCAGGTTAGTTACACTTTGTATTCTTTTTGTAAGGAACCTTTGAAGTGTCTCCAGTTGCTGCATATGCCTGGTCAGATACATATCAAAGGAAACATTGCACTCTATGATTGGTCAGATAAGGGCAGAGTACAGTGGGATAATGACCTCTTTGAATGTAGATGCCATGCCCTTACTTATAAGTTGTGCAACATAAAAGGATTTCCCTCACCACTGTGGCCACTTGTGGTCAAAGGTAAGACTACTGTTTATGTGCGTACCCAGGTTCCTGACCACTGGTTCATCTCTTAGGGGTATATTATCAACATGGTAATTAGCTGGGATGGTTGATTTCCCAAAGGGTACAATTATGCATTTCTTATCATTGAGTTTAAGACCATGGCTTTGGCATCATTTATTAGTCAGAGATAAGACCTTCTTGAAGAATGCTAGTGTCTGCAGGGGAGTTGATGATAATGGATATACTGCTCCACTTGGCATGTACCTCATTAAAATCTTGACCAGCTTGAAACATTTTAGAGATTTCTTACCAAAGAAATAACAGGCCTAGGTAATGATTATCCCGCATGGTTAAAAGTCCTCTACATCAACTCCATTTCAGCCAGTCTCCTTCAAAGAGGTCTCTTATTAGCTTTCTGAGCTGTGAAAGTCCCTATACGTTTTCATTTCCTTCACCTTAACAACTGGTACAACTAATACCCTCTCTAGGGTTCAAAGCCTTTACCACATTCATATCAATGCCTACTCACGTGATAGATACTTAAACCAATGCATCCCTTGTCTTTGGAATGGACTGTGTTTATACATCAAACAGAGTAATTCAATAGCAGCCTTAAAAAGCACAGCTGACAAATAACTGAGAGACCATAAATTCACTCCTGGAGTATAAGGGAACTTATAGACTCATTACTTTTTGGTGACATGGCTAAGCATCTCAGTAGTCCTTTAGACCAAATGTTTAGTATCTATCTATGAGTCTACAATTCTTTAAGCATGTTTTCCACTTCATATTCATCATGTTAGACCTAGTACAGGATCCTTTACGTTGGGTTATCTAGGTAGTAATGAATGGAATGGAATGTTCTTTCTGAGGGGGTACAAAAATTTGCTTCCTATAAATCCAGTTCAGTTCACTTGTTATAAGTTAACTGTCTCCATTTGTGTAGTGATGGTTCTCCTCCCCAGATTCCCTCATGGCTTTTATCCCTTCCTCTGATATCAGTTAATCCTTCTTTTCCTGTGCTCATCACACCAGCAATAATTAACAACTTGCTTCAGTGCTGCCTTACTCTACTTTTTGTTTCTAAAGCCTTCATATCTTACTACGTCTCCTGTTTCTTGTATATATTGCTAGAAGTGGTTTTGTAATCATTTCACTGTATAAACAGATGCTTTAGTAATTGACCGTTCTTGTAAATGTTAATGACTATTAGATACATATCCCCTAACTTTTTAGTGCAAGAAATCTGGCTAGAGTCGAAAGTAATGGGGGACAAAGACCCAAAAATAGGGACAGATTTTAAATATGGCTCTTATAAACTTAGAAAGTTAATACAAAACGTGTAGTTCCAGCAGTAACAACCACGAAATAAAACACCCAATGTATCTAAAGCGATGTATGGAGTTGAAAGTTGTACCTATGGGCCTTAGATTTTTCTAACAGCCCATAGGGGTAGATTTAGATGAACCCAATATTCTTGAATGCAATCAACTTTTTGACAGTTTTGGATTTTCTTTTATTGAATTTATTATGAAATGTAATGATAAAAAATATGTGCATTAATAGCTGAAACTGAACATTTGAATGAGATTATTACTCAAGATCTGTTATTTTGTGAATGGGAATCTTTTTTTCACAAACAGTTTGATTGGGTTGGCAAAAATTGTCAGAAACAATTTAATAGGAAATGTAAAAAGTTAAAAAGGGACATAAAACAGTATGAAAACCAACTTGCCTACAGATGGGACACCTACAAGAGAGACTCCGCTGGGACACACAATAGGAAGGAAAAATGTTACTAGGTATGAAAGATACAGTGATGTCGACAATTATAATTTTTACAATAGTAAAAGGAATTTTTTAGGAGCAAGGGAAAACAAGCAGGACATACAGGAGAAACGTTTTGTATCAGAAAACAATTGGTGGGAAAAGAAATTCCCGAGAGGTCCAAGGAAGTAAAAAGTGAGGACACCATTGTGAGACACAACGAGGTCCATTTTAGTATGGGAGACTTTAGTGTGTTCAATTACACAAATTTTAAATTGGAATGTGAACATTTTAGACTTTTTTCTAGAGGATTGAAATATGTTCTGACCTCTAGTTGTAACATTGTAGATTATATTGCAGAATTTAAGTCATACATGCAGAAATTAAATTTGGCATTATATTTCCATGATAGTAATAGAATAAGACCATATAAAATGTTTAAAAAGGCTAGCACCTTTGTTCCTCCTATGAACCCCACCTTGGCTACATATGAAAGGGTTGTGATTGATGAATTATATAAACTAATACTTTTAATAATAAAAAAATGAAATATAATTTAACAAAAAAGGAATTTGACCTTTTAAAACAGATACAACAAGATAATCAAATTAGGGTGATGAAACCCAAAAAAGGGGGTGGGATTGTTCTTTACAACATGCAAGAGTTTGTTTGTTTGTTTGTGTCTTTCGGCTTTTCCCGGCTAGGGGTCAGCACAGCGGAACTCCGGTCCGCTAATGATTGGTAGTGGATTTTTACGTACCGGGTTACCAGCCCTGACGCACAACCTTCAATGAAGGCACGCCCCATTCATGTATGCCTCCACACAGAAAACGCTCTAGCTGAGAATAGAACGGGACAACGTCTTGCTATGAGGCAACAATGCTACCGCAGCACCACCATATGTTAATAAAATACACACAATCCTAAGTTCAAGTAATTATGAAATAGCATCCCTGAATGAAGTTAATATTGGACATCACAAGATTGATTTATTTTTAGAGGATCTACTGTTGGAAAATAGGATTGACATTGAACTATATGAATTTTTACACGTAAACAATCCTGTATTGGCTACTATGGTGGGAATACCTAAGGTCCATAAAGACCAGATGGGCCCCCCTTTCAAACCTATCATTTCAGGGAATAAATCAAAAACTTTCCCTTTTGGCAAAGTTATTGATAGATGGTTAAAAAGTATTTGTGAAAAAATACCCCACATAATTATTGATTCGTGGGACTTTCTAGGTTGGTTGACTCCAGATAAATTCATTAATGAAGTCATTTTTGTCACAACTGACGTGATAGACCTGATTTCTTGTATACTGGAGGAAGATGGTCTCAGAAGATTTAAGTATAGTATGCAGAAATATAGTGATTTTTCATGGGACAGAATTCTTTTAATTTTGGAGTTTATGGAGTTAGTTCTGAGACACAACTACATTTTTTATGAAGGAGAATATTATAGACAAAGTAATGGCGTTGCAATGGGTGCAGCTTGTGCACCCATATTTGCCAATTTAGTATTACTTAGTTGGGAAGAGCAATGTATATTCCAAAGTAAGTGGAATTCGATCATTAAATGTTACGTCTGGTTTTTGGACGATATTGTTATTTTATGGAATGGGTCCAAGAATGAATTGTAATTATTTATTGACTACTTAAATAATCTAGTGAATACTTAAAATTCACCTATAATTTTGATACTAAAGGTATGTCATACTTGGACACATACATATACATTGAGAAAGACCACTTTGCAGCCAAATTGTTTAGAAAAAACATGTTTAGTAACACATATTTAGAATATTCTAGCTGCCATCCCTATAAACAAAAGGCTAGTATAATTAAGGGACAGTGCATTAGGGCAGCAAGAATGACTTCTGAGTTTAAAGACATGGTTTTAGAATTTGACTTTATTGGAAATATGTTTTTGAAAAGGGGATACCCTAGCAATCTTATTGACATCACTATAAAATACGTTTGGTCTGAATGGGGTAAAAAATATAAATCACTGTTGGGTAGTGGGAGAATGAATTTACAGACAAATGTTACTGAAACCCCAGAAAACCAGAATGAATTTAAACGGTCATGTATTTTACAGTATGGAAATTTTGTCAAGGATATTCAAAATATTATCGCATGTAATTGGAATATATTGAAGTCCGATGACAATATTTATAATTTAATAGGGGAACAACCAACCTTTGTTTACAAAACAGGATTTAACCTTAAGAATTTATATGAGATGAACATTTTTTTACCTAAGAATAGTTCTAGGGAGGGTGGAACACATAAATGTGGCAATTGTAATCAGTGCCACGCAATCATGGAAATTGCTCAGATAAAGTTGGAAAATATTAATGTCTGTTGTGTATTTCCAGAATGGCAATTGTCGTACCCAGCATGTGGTATACTTGGCTAAGTGTACCACATAACCCTGTTTCTATGTGGGAAAAACTGATAGGTGTCTTAGGAACAGGATATATGACCATTTTTATTGTATAAAGAAAAAAGATGAAACAAATGCTTTATACAGACATTTGCAAAAATATCCTGGATGTGATGAATTCAAATTTGCCATCCTTGAGCAAGTGAGAAGAAATCCAAGAGGTGGTAGTATTACTAAGAAATTAAATGAGAAATAAACTAGATGGCAAATACTATTGAATTCTGCTGTCCATCCAGGTATAAATGATGGCATATCAATGAAGGCCATTCTGGAAGCAAAAGTGTGAGTTTTATACTGATTTATTTATTTATGTCTACAAGTATTGTTACTAATTTTAACATGTTTGATACAATTGGCATGTGTTTTTAAATTATGTATTATATATGGCATTTTAGTTTGCACAGGACACTTTAAGAAGATGATGTTAGTTCTTAATTGTTTGATGAGTTTCAGAAATTGATTGGTTTATTTAAACCATTATGTTAATTGTGACGATGTTCTGAAGAAGTCTATGTGATAGATGAAAGTGCTTAACTACTACAGTTTTTTTTTATATGAAAGTATGTTTTAATAAAATTGTGGAAACTTCACATTCGTGGTGACGAATTATTGGATCCGGACTCCCCATTCAGCAAACTTAGAAAGTTGCTAGAGTAAAAGTGTTTGTCTTAGCATCCATTTTCTGAAGGATAATAAGTCGGAAACTCAAACGTTTGTCATTATTTAGTAACTTCAGTCCTCACTGATTTGTCAGAAAAAGCAAAATTTTCATGAGGAACATAATAAACATAACAAAAATATGAGACAAAAATGTGGATTTTCTGCAGAAATCTGGACAGCTGAGAGGTATGAAATTTAAATACATGCAGAAAAGTCTTTCTAAACTGCTTAATAAACTAAAGTTGTGTCTTTGTGTCATCCATTTAATTGTTATGCTGCTCATGTACTCTTCTATCTTATGCTTGAAGATGTTAGATGGTGTGTTCTCAAGAAAGACATGAAATGTATATATCACTTACAGTGAAAATCATCCTGAACTTCTGACCTAAAAAAAGGCAAGGGGTACTGTTTAATGTAGTAGAGTGCATTCTATATTATGGGATTTGGAAAAGCATGGAAGGTCTAATGTTTAAAGTCATTCCTTTAGCTGGGTTTGTTACAGAAGAGTGCTGCTACAGATCTTGTACTGTTATTTTTCTCCGTTACTGCATATAACTGCTGCATTTTGTAGCAGCACATAATATTCAGCAACATCAGCAGTGTAGATTTGGGGTAAGAAGTTTACAATCTTTTCATTTCCTACATATATCAATATAGATTGCTGCATACTAGTACTTATTACAGCAAGTGTCACATCTGTTTTACATGTAGTATATTATTCTCCTGGAATGAAACATTGGCCAGTGTGCTGCGATGGAGAATACAGTTGTTGCTGTCATGGCCTCATCAAACCCTACTTAAGTCCTGCATTCTATGAATGCCCATACAAAAACTTAGTCCCATTATTCAGAGGGGGGCTTCTTATTTAATGGCTAAGCATTATAAAATGAGAACTCTCATACTTTCCCTGATGGTACAACAGTAGATATTTGACAACAGCTGGAAGCAACCAGCTAAGAAGACAGCTGTTTTTTAAAACTGTCTTTGAAAGAGAGATTTGATAAAGTGTGCTGAGACCAAAATGGCTTCTTAGGTACGTATAACTGAGAATGAGGTACTATGACCTGGCAGTAGTTTACATTCCCTAAACACACCCACAAACACCAGATACATACAAATGCACATTATAAACCAACAAATCTGTAAGAGAATGGGAACAAAACATGTCAGCATTAGTATATAGGGAGATGCAATGCCCCTTATCACATGCACATGTATGTGTGTGTATCTTCCTAAAGGTAACAATGTAGTCATTAAAAATACTGAAGGTCCCATATTTTACCAGATTGTTTCAGCATCACTGTAGAGGGCAAGGAATAACTTCAATGAATGACATGGCCCCATCATTTATGTAAAAACACTAAAATTTGGAAGAGTTAGTCAAACTGATGGTGCAGAGAGAGAGAAAGCTCTGGCAGTGATCTGTCTGACCCATGTTTGACTGTCAGCTTGGGCAACTGACAGAGGAACAGAAATGAAATGGGCATGTCTATTCCAGAGGGAGGGGAGGGATACACATCTTGTCACTCCCTGAGGAGAGGCATGGGCCTTTAACGAGTTTCTAAAATTAGCGTAGGTGAGGGGGAGAGGGACAAGAGGATAGGTCATA
The DNA here is from genome assembly GCF_019279795.1 of Protopterus annectens. Classification (NCBI taxonomy): domain Eukaryota; kingdom Metazoa; phylum Chordata; order Ceratodontiformes; family Protopteridae; genus Protopterus; species Protopterus annectens. The sequence continues at coordinate 1,548,332,265 of NC_056746.1, read as the reverse complement.
ATGTAAAAACCCTCCCCCCAGAAGCATTTGTTGAGAGTACACCCTTTTCAGGATACCCTTAGATTCCACACCAGCCGCAGCCCAAATTTGGTGTTAGCCTGAGGGATAAAAAAGGAATGGCTGGTAGGCCCAGCAGTAGACAGCGATACTGGGGTAAGAGACCATAAAACATGTCTAGTAGTTACAATATTAAGATGTGAATAAACTGTAGCTTGATAATCTGGATTTCTATCCTGCCACCTAATCTTACATGCTGTGTGACTGAATAAATTAATAACTGGGCATTAACCTTTGAAAATATACATATGCGCAAACTATTGTTTATTTAGATAATTAATACCAGATAAATAAATAAATAAATAATATGGCATTTCTTTTGGCAGGTTGTGGGTGTGAAGGATGAAAGGATGGGAGAAGAAGTCTGTGCTTGTCTACGTATAAAAGAAGGAGAAGTAGTCACAGCTGATGAGATAAAAGCATTCTGCAAAGGCCAGGTTAGTAATCTCTGAGCTTATACTTACAAAAATGATTCCTTAAGAAATATTTTGAGATAAAAGTCAATCAGATAGCCTAATTTTGGGTTAAAAATGTTATATGTTTAGTTAACTGTTCTAATCATAAGGTGGTATTAGTGCATACTTTGGTTTAATATGTAAACAGTTCACAGAGGCTTATGCTGGAGTGCCTTCTCTGCTGAGTTGGCATGCCCTCCCTGTGTTTGTGTGGGTTTTCTCAGGTGGTCTGGTTTCTTCTCACATTCCAAAGACATAGAGTAGGTGGATTGGACACTCTAAAGTGGCCATAGGTGTGAGTGTGGATGTGAGTATGTGCTATGGAAGAACAACCATGGCAATGTTAACCACCCGGCAGTGTAAACTTTGGGTTTAGATGATTGTCACTGTTGGAGTGATACCCTGCCTCCATGTATAAAAATGGAAAAAAAAAGGATTGTGGATGGATGGATGGATGGATGGATGGATGGATGGATGGATGGATGGATTCTACCAACTGAAAAAACAAATTGCAATAATTTTTACTGATGCTGATTCTAGGGATTTTTGGACTATGCATGAAACTTGTTATAGCTTCTTTGCAAATTACATGTATGGCAATTTACTAGTTTACCCATGTGAATCATTTATGCAAACAGTATGTAGCTGTCTTTTTCTGGAAGATATTTCTAAAAGTAGCAACACTGATATCTGGAATACTTTTGGACAATAAGATTATTAGTTGTCATGCAGTTTCAAAATTTTAAAGACATGCCCACAGCTTACTGCCTGTCTTGTTTTATTTGTTAACCAGGTGAGAGCACTAATCTCCATGGATCTTTTTTCAGACTCTGCCCAGGAGCACTGGTTACATGACTTACCTAGAGTCACACTGTTAGATAAATGGAGTTTAAGGAACTTCAAACCTTGGATCACAGGAAAAAATCATTACCAGCTCACGTCTTTAATTTTCTGCATCAACTGCTAGAAGCCTACAATGTGATTTGAATACAGAACTCTGAAGCAATTAAAACAGATTCCAAGTACAACATAGGTTTAAGTAACTAAAGGCTTCTTATTTATCCAGCCATTTAATTTTCAAGGGAGCCTTACCATTGGTCTGGTTAGTCGTGGGGCATGCAATGTCAGCAAAATTTGGAATAAAATCTGAGTAATAGTTTACAGGCCTAAGGCTTAATTTGTTTATTAGTAGTTGATGTGGACACATTTTGTAATGCCTCATTCTTCTTAATCTGTAATTTTGCTGTTCCATGACTGATTATAAAACCTAAATTGTGAGCTTCTGCCATGCCTAATTTGTACTTAGCTGGGTTGGTAGTTAGTTCATATTCACATATGCAAGCCAAGATGGCTTGAAGATTAGGGAGATGGCTGTCCCATCCAGCATACCTAGTATGGGTTTTCAGAATTGTGTTCTTCATCTTCTGCAATGTTGCAGGTACTCCATGGGGTCAAGAAAGGACAGGATTATGTATTGAAAGAGTTCAGTTGTTGTGGAAAACATAACTTTTTCTTAGCTTTTTCAGCTAGTGATATTTTGTGATGTCATTTTGTTCAGTCCAAAGTGGACAGATACATAGCTTTGCCAATTTTCTAATCAGTTACTCCACAAAGGACATGGAATATGAATCACATTTAGACATGCTATTAAATTTTTTTTGTTTTTATTCAAAAAGTATTTTATAATTTTTTTCATTAAGGTATATCATATAACTCAATACATGATAACTAGTAATTAAAACAAAATAATTAACTATGTACAATATTTACATTTGGCCTGAAAATTAATCACATAATTTTCCAAACTAATCAAGCTGATATAATTTAAAAGAGAAATAGTGTTTCCAATCTTTTTTTTTACAATTATGAAGAGTCTAAGTTCAAATTTAATCTCTCAATGAGAGATAATATTTTTTTTCATGGATTGTTGCTCCATTTCTTGGGAATAATCCTTAGTTCCTTTACTTTGGTTTCCATCAATGCAGTTTCCTTCAAAAGTGCTAAAAATTCCTCAAAAGATGGTTCAGTATTAGATTTCAATTTCCTAGAGATACATTCCCTAGCATTTGCTAGTATATTCCAAAGTAGATATAAATTGTTATTATTCAGATCCAAATTCTCATTGACGTTCAATAATATTAAAGACTTGGATAATACAAATGAATATGAAAATATAGCTTATATGAAGTTACTAATATCTTCCCAGAATTCCTTAACTTTTATACAATCATGAAATACGTGTATCCAATCTGCTTTACATGTTTCTAAACATCTCCAACAGGTGACACTATTAGAAGAATTAAAATTGGATAATTTATTAGGAGTATAAAATGATCTATGCAGAAATGTCCATGTATAGATTCTCCAGAATTGCATGTTAGATGTTAATATAATAGAGTATAATATTTTAGCTTTATTTTCCATGGATACATTTATTGGATGTCCTTTAGTAATAAAGTTCTAAAACTTCTAATTAGTTTTAACTTTATAATTTATTAAAATTTTATATAATTTCAAAGTTATTTTTCCCCAATTTTGATTACTATAAATTATTTCATTCAGATATTTTATAATTTTAGGTCTTTCTTTAAAAAAATGTTGATTATTCTGCATAGATCCTGTGTGTATAATAATACACTTTGAAGTATAAGCCATCTGATGAGGCGAGATCATATGTTTTTATTATATGTTGGCCATCTGCAACTTTTTGATTATTGATACATTGTTGCCAACAAGTACACTTTTTTGCTTCCCAAGCAGTGAAGGTCATGCTATGTATCTTGTTATGAAAGTTTTTTGTAACACTAAAAGGATATAACAATTCTATCTAAAGTTTTATGTCTATGTTATAATTTATATATTTTTTAAATGAGTTAAGCATATCATTTGTGATTTTTAATTTAGTAGGTTTAGTTAGGTTATATTAGAAACTAGCACATAAAATATACCATAGTTTATTAATGTAATCATCAAGCATTATATTTTTTAATATAGTATTTTCAGTAATATGAATGATAGTACATGGTGTTTTCCAGTTGGAAGAATAATTTGGATCTATCCAATGTATAATGATTCTAAAAATAGTGGCCTTAATATAAGTTTCAATATCTGGAAAGTTAATCCCTCCTTGTTCCCAGGGTCTGATGTGATGTGTAACAGCTATTCTGTTTTTGTTGGGATACCAAAGAAATTGTAATAGTAATGTGTTTATTTCTTTCAGAAAGTGTTTATCTGGTATCACAGGAATAGCTTGTACTATATATAAAATTTTTTGGAATAGTATCATCTTTGTTAGCTGTAACCTATCTTCAAAAGTTAAAAACATTCTGTTCCACTTTGCTACATTAGTCTTTATTGTGCTTATAATATTATTATAATTTATAGTTAGGATTTCCTCTGTGTTTATACTTAAGATAATACCTAAATAATTTAATGTGGAAACTTGTCTGCCAATTATTTGATTGTCTTCTATCAGGAAATCTCTTTTTCTATTCAATATCAAAAAATTGATTTTGTTTTATTAAAATGTAAAATGATAAAAGAACATTTTTCAACCTGTGTATCCAGCTCTTTTAAAGATTTTTTTATATGGTCAGGGTGAGTAGTATGTCATCTGCTATTAAAATTTTTGATGTCACTGCAAAACCTTAAAACGTATTAATGATGGGACCAGTCCAAGTGATCTATTCCTCTCATTTTGGAATTTGTCTATAACACCAAGTTTAAACTTTATCTTTAACTTTTTCCCCAACTGCTTAGTGCTAGCATTTTGAGATCTGCTGTGGTATTAAATTTATTTTCCAGCCAGGCATGGTTAGTGTATTGTGTTGCACTGAACTAATGTTGCCAGACAAATTCAAGAATATGCCCTTAGTCATAACTGCCAATTCCTTCATTTCTTGTTTCAGTGATACTGGTAAAGTCTCTCATGATTTCAGTACATATATGTAGGAACCTGAACTTCTTCTGCAAACATACTTATAGAAACTTCAGTTTCTTTCTAAGATTTCAGAACATTTATGTGGTACAACTGTTTTGGTTTCATCTTCTTAAGTTTTCTCACTTTATAATCTACTTCATTTATTTCTATAACTTCAGATGGTCACTACCACTTCATAATGAATTTATTTTCATCCATGGGTACTAACAGGAGTACTTTATCCCCTAGCTTGAATTGTCTGAAAAGGGTATTTTGTTATATAATCTTGTTTGTTTCACCAGAGTTTCTCCATATATTCTCTTATTGTAGGCATTATACTTCTTAACTTGACTTGTTGGCCTGAAAAATGATCCATTACACTTTCAAAGACTTTCCTCCTGTCTTGTTTCTTTTGCTATACCTAACACACCCCAGGGATATTTGAAGCAGAGTAATTCTAATGGTGTGAATCCAGCAGAGGCTTGGGTACCTTTCTTACAGCAAAAAGAAAGTACAATGCTAGCTGGCTCTGGTTTCTCACATCCATTTTCCAGCCTTTTATAATTTAGACTTTAAAAACTCTTTAAACTCTGGTGATACATCCAGGTATTTCTCTGGGATCACCCTTGTGACACTTCCAGGCATAAAATATTCCATATGTTTATACTTACAGTAATAATTTTAAAAAACACGCTACATATAAGCTATTGAAAGTTTTAATTTTAAACCTTGCATGGTGGACAACACAAGTGCATGATACTGGTGTCTGTCTAGTGTAGCTAAATGATTGTTTCTAGTCAGTGCTATATTTTGTAGTGCTACTAGACTATAACAATAAATGAGAAGGACACCGAAAAACCAATCAGTAAAAACAAAATGAAAACTCCAGCAAAGCTAGAACCTCCACTGAGTGACCTCCCTTTCTTATGCTTAGTCAAACACTCTGCTTGTGTTGTGCTGATGAGGTCATAACAAGGCCGAAATATGCATATCCACAGCTAGTGGGGTTTGGCTTTATTGGTCTGAAATTGTCCATTAAAACGACGAAACATGTCATGGGCATTCAGAATTGCCAGTTAGCTGAAACACCTGATGTTCATAAGAGTCATTTGTATATATCCCATGTGCCTCTGATACAAGAGGTTTAGGAGGTCACTCAGTGGAGGTTCTAGCTTTGCTGGAGTTTTCATTTTGTTTTTACTGATTGGTTTTTCGGTAACCTTTTCACTTACTGTTTTAGTTTGTTGTTTGGGATATCTTTGCAGTGACCCTAATGATAATGGACATCAGCTGGGTATAACAGCCCTGTGTTTCTTATGCTTAGTCACTCTGCTTGTGCTGTGCTGATGAGGTCATAACAAGGCCGAAATATGCATATCCACAGCTAGTTGGATTTGGCTTTATTGGCCTGAAATTGTCCATTAAAATGATGAAACAAGTCATGGGCATTCAGAATTGCCAATTAGCTGAAACACCTGATGTTCATAAGGGTCATTTGAATATATCCCATGTGCCTCTGATACAAGAGGTTTGGGACATCACTCAGTGGAGGTTCTAGCTTTGCTAGTGCTACTAGACTGGAACAAGTTTAAGTTGACTAGTTTACTCCAAGGTTGTTACTTGTAAATACTATCAATTGTAGTGCTACTAGACTAGAATCAGTTTAAGATGACTGAGAACTTAAAAGTCAGATGAATATGCAGCAATGTCTGCACATACATTTAGGCATTCATTAGTAATATTAGACACAACACTTATTATTAACTCCAAAGACAGAGGTTAAAACGAAATGGACAAAAACAAAAAGAGCACTAGTAAAATGAACATAAAACCTTTACCAAATCAATTTGGTGCTTTCATCCTCAATGATACAGGAGTTTCAGAACAAAGCATTCGTATATAAGTTAGTCTTTTAAAAGCCAATAACCACTATGTGATTCAAAATATATCAATCAAAACTATATAAAAGATACTGAGGCTAAAGAGTATTCAAAACCAAGAATGTCTAAATATAATTAGAGGAATTCAATAAACCTTACACGATCAGCATGTCGGGACATGATGCATACACAGGCGCAGCAAGTTTTAGATTCAGTAAACTCCATGTAGGGGCGTGAAACCACGCACACTCATGCACAAATACTGAAACATTCATGGAATGCAAATTTCAGCATACATAGCTGAAATTTAAGCTAATGAAGCAAACCAACATAACTGAGCAATCCAACAACCTAAAATCAAGCAGTGTAGACTCCATGTACATCCATGTTATTAACAGTTTTATGTCCCCTTCCATGAACATGAAAGGCCACACAGTCTATTTATAAGTACTTATAACAATTAAAGTTGAACAAAACAAACTGTTTGGGGATGTCTAGAACTATAACTGCATTGATTGAGAAATGTATATGAGTTAAAACTCACTTGCATAATAATTCCTGGACTTTGATAACTCATATGCCACAGAACTAAGATTGCAACACCCCACAAGTGTCAGTAATATTATAGATCTAGTCCTCACAAATAGCACTGACCAATGCACCCCCTCATGTTTAGGGGCTGCACTGTGTCATTCCAACAATAAAGTATTTTGTTCACAATTTGCAATATGTATGGAATTTAAAAATGATAGCTCAGCTGCACATACATTTTTCAATATAAATTCGCCATCCTAAGGGATGGTATAATCATCTTTCACACTCCGGTTTCCACAGAGAACATTGACAAGTATAGTGAAGTATACCCTAATGACCTGTATAAACATCTACACAAATGTATAGACACAGACATAACTGATAGGATCAAAGAGAGATCCTTAAGAAAATTATAACCATGTTGATGAATGATTGACATTACTTGAGTATACAGTAAGCAAACAAGGCCGATGTCTACTAATATAAAAGTTTAAATCCCAAACTGGAAGACTAACATCACCAGCCTGAGAAAGACAATAAGACACCTTGTAAAATCCTCATACAGTAGCTATGGGATATATTTCAAAACTATAGCCAAGGAAAGCAATAAGGCTTTCCTCTGCTGCACCTGCAACATCAAAGGTATAGCTCAGATGTGTACCGAATTAATTGTGGATAGTATTGCACACACTGAACCTGGGTAAAATGAAAACCAGCTAACACACATGCTTGGATTAAAATTTATCCCACCACCTGCCCGCAAGCTTGCCACAACACATCTTCAACATCACATCCAGCCTCCCTCTACAAAGAAAAAGTAATTACTGCTCTCTCCAAGAATAAGAACCCAGCCTCCATGGGACCAGATGGCATTCTGGCATGCATTACTAATGTTCATAACCTCTAAAGTACTGCAATAGGCACCATATTCAATCTGAGTACTGCCTTTATCCACACAGATGTGATATCAGAGATCTATTTACCCTACACAAGGGTGATCATCAACATACACATGTGATTATAGTCCCTTAAGTTTCACAAGCCTCAGCTCTGAGTCAATGGAATGGAGTTTTATAGATGTCAGATACAAGAACAGTGTTGACATCCAAACATGACATGGTTTTCTCAAGGAAAGGTTGTGCATGCTAAAACTATTAGAATTCAGTTATGTGACCAGAGACATAGCATGTGTGTGCAACCTTTAGTTTGTCTTTCTTGACTTGGCCAAGGCCTTCCACACAATGCCACATTTTGTGCATCAGTGTGAAGTGAAGCCAGGTGAATGCCAGCTGCTATGTTGCTGTGTGGGTTGCAAACTGGCTCACAATCAACACTCATTCAAAGTTTGAGAGTTGACTTCTAGCAGCAGAACCATCACCCACTGCTACCCATGGGTCACCACAAGTGTCACTGCTGTATCCATTCATGTTTGCCATTTACATCTCAGAGTGTCTGTGGCTAGCCAAGTTTGTGGCTAAATGACACTTAGGTGCTATCATTTTATCCCCTAACAATGTGATTGCTGTTCCAAAGGGGCATACACAGACAAATGACTGATGACAACTATGTGCTGTTAAATAACCATTGTATAAATGCATCATCATTTCCTTTGGTATTAATAATGTTCCAGCTTATTATGACATAACCCTGAATAGCCTAATCACCAATTTTGAATTTATAGACCTGTGAACACAAGCAGACTGCAACATGTGTCTACTGTTATGAGGAAGGTTTTCGAAATATTGCATCAGATTAGAAAAAACATTGCACCAGTATCACATTCATTTCTAAATACACTACAGTCATCCATCTTCAGGCTTACTCTGGAAAACAATGCTCCCTTTGCTATGTATTGTAACAGACACCTGCAGAAACTTGACAGACCTCAGAGATGTACAAGTAATATATATCAGTCTGTCAAATGTGTCGAATATAGACAGACTGATGTAGCTGTCACTGTACATAGTATGATATAGACTGCTTTGGGGTGACTTATGTATACCTTATAGTGCGTTTTCTGACCCAGTAGTGATGGAAATGATGCCCATACATATATCATTTGGGAATACAGCCAGCTATTCAAGGGCCATCAGTGTAGACTGACATATATAGTACATGTTGGAGGGACAAATACATCTCCCATAGGTTGCCAGTACTCTGGAATAGGCTCCAAAACAATGGAATGCTGAGCACCTACATGACACTGTTCATCACAACCTGGATGACTTGATGTTAAACAGTTGATCTCTGCCCTGCATTGCCCCTGCTTCTCACCTGGACATGGGTAGTTCTTGCTAGATAATCTTGGCATACATGATATCTGACACTGAATTTTATATTGTGATTTCATGGTTAGGCTTCTAAACACCATCAGGTCAATAGCCTGGTAACAACCTATATACCTATGAAGCTATGTTGATATACATGCCAGAAATACTGATATACTGTATTACTGTTTTAATGACAGTTGAATACAGTGCATACTTACAATCCTGCTATCTCAGTCTGATGTTGTGACTTCTGATGAGCACCACAGCTGTGTAATAAAAAGAATTACATGGAGAACTTCAGATTGTATGATTCACATTTCAGTTGTTAACTTCACAACCCTTATGAGAGCATCCGCTGTAAAGTAGTGAAATAATAATTATAGCATTTGTCTAACTGGCCAAGTACAATATAACTGACAGGTGCAATCATCAATTCAGCACCACTCATGCATATGTTATCATTATTTCTGTAAATAGTTACTCTGTGCGTCAGACACATAGTGTTACTATCCCTAAATCAAAAAGATAGAAAACAGGGATATGGCACAGTTATCATCCCTGCACAAGGTGTTGTGTGGGGTTGCAGGAGGCCTAGGCTGACAGAAAAGGTGTGTGAGTGTGTGCAGAGGCAGTCATAGGTATCAGACAGTGCCACAGCTAGAACCCTGAGCATTTGTCTGGAAACCATTTTTGAATGTGCCTGTGCCTCCATGACAGCCCTAAACATACATCGCATTACACATGAAGAGACATCTGCACCAGGTGGAGGAGGGACAGCCAGGCCTCCTCCAAACACCCTTATCTAGCCTCTTGCATGGCACCTTGCCAACACTTTGGCTACAGTCTGAGATGACAGGCTCTGAAGCAGTGGTATCTACACTTTCCTGGTCAATGTCCTTGCCTTCCACCACTCCAATATCTGTGAACACAGTGGACTGGGAATGCATAGGTGTACTGTCTGTGTATGGGGAAAATGAGGGGGATCACTGAGAGTCAACCTCTGTGTCAGATGCAGCCTCTGCAGCCCCCAGAAGTACCTCACTTTGGCCACCATCATCATCAGAGTTGGATGAATGACATCAGGTGGACAGGGGAAACAAAACCACTTCCATGATCACCTGTGATAAAAAGAAGAAGCACAGAAATACATTAGTACCTGTACTACCATGCTGCAATATATGCTAAACAATCTGCACTGCTGTCACTATTACAGACAGTTATACCTCTCAGCCCCTCAGGGCAAGATATCTGGACAAAGGACAAAGAATAGGATCAGTTTTTAAATATTGCTCTTACAAACCTAGACAGTTGATAGAATAACAGATTTTGGCTTATCATGACATCTATGAAGAGTATGAGGTGTGAAACTCAGATCCCGTCATTAGTTTATGTCTTCAGTCTTTCATGACTTGTCAATAATTTGGCAGGAAATCACTATGATATGAACTACAGCCAAGAAATATGAGTTAAAAATCTGGACATTCAGCAAAAATCTGTACAGTTGACATGTATACAGACAGTACAGCATGCAACAGGCTTGAGAGGACATATTAGCAAGATACCTTGATATTTATCTATAGTAATGACATAAATGTATTATGCTCACCAGCTGCAGGCAATAGCTGATGGTCCTGAAATAAGTAAAGGAAGAACTGATGACACCAGCACTATATTTAACAGTATGTATATAGTAGTATAGTTAATTTATAGTAGTAACTTATAGTAATATATTTAACAATGGCAGTTGCCTAGTATGAACCTATGAGAATGACAGGAGGTAATACCAATGTGGCTGACAACCTCAAAATAAGCATAAAAGTGCAGCTATCTTAAATACCCCACCAAAAAAAAAAACAACTTTACACACACTGATAAACTATTGACACCATTTCAGAATGGCACGGTATTCTAATGATGATCTAACAAAGCATACCTGGAAGCTCCTCTTGAGACACAGGAGTGGTGCCCATATCAAGAACATACTGGATTGGTGATTGCTGGGAGATGTCCTGTGTGGCAGTGTTGGCCAGGAAGTCCTCTGTGGCAGTGATAGCAGGTTCTGCAGCAGACCTACCACTGGTGATCTGGTGTTCATGTGCCACTGCAGCTGCATGCATCCTTGCAGCTGTCATCATGTCTGTTGCTTAGTGATGCACAGGGCTGGATGCTGAGACATATTGGCCCTCCCTCTGGACAGCAGTACTACACGATGCTGACATAATCCCTCTGTGATTAGGTCATTCTCAGCCTCGGTAAATTGCAGCCTACATCTAATGGGCATTTTGTGTCCTGAAAGACATTAACATAATAAGACATATAAGGATCACATAAGTACAAATAAACTGTTTACAAATATAGCAGTAAAGGAAGACTGTCAGTGCTCCCACTTGATTAACTTTAAAGATTCAACAGGGGTGAAAAAACAACATTGAAGGGTACAAAACAAGGACAGTAACAAGAGGAACATATCCTTGTTTGTGCCATAACAGATACTCAGCTATGCTCACACACACAAAATAACAGTCCATTCTAGTTCATGCCACAGCAGGAACTCATCTTTGTTCCCCCACCTCCCAAAAAAGCAAAATAACATGATAATAACCAATTTTGCTAACCAAACAACTGTGAAATGCTGAAAGTGCTATTAAAGGAACTTTCAATGAAAAATGTGTCCATAGTTATCACATAACATTATGTTTTCAGCCCACTCTACATCCTCCGTACCTCTGATTATGGTTTGAAAAACAAGGCCATGCCCTGATTACAGATCAAAAATTGCATATAGATTTATGTCACATTATCCTTAACTATATTCTAGCCTATGCATTATGGAGTTAACAAAATGGATACATACCTGATGGAGTACAATACACCTCTATAGAGATATAATATTGAAAATCAATGTGTCACTGAGTTCAAAAATGCAGTAACTCTCATCTACATCAGCTGGCCTAGACACGCATTAGCCTTTTCATAATGGAGTACTGACACTGATATAGACTGTATTTATATAGCATATATCATGGACAGAAGTAAGTTAAAAATTAGAAAGATAGCTGAGTGCACAAGACCCAGGATAAAAAAAGTGCCCAATCCTGGTAGGCACACTAGTTCCAGGACTGGAAAAGATGACAGTGTAGAATCCTCAAAATATGGGAACATTCCTACAATGGGGCCAGACCAGGCCCAGGTCGAGGATGCCCCCCCCCCCATTGTGGAAGGAAGTAGTAGTCCACAAAAACTGATAGGCCAAAGAAGAGCCATAAAGATGTTAAAGTGGACTGTTGAGGATAAGAAAGAAATTATGTATATTTAGTATTATGCAAAAAGCCCAGAATTTCCAGACACAAGACATACAGATGATTAAGAGAGAAATTAGAGAAAAGAAAAATACTTCCACAAGAAAAACTGTCAGAAACTTCAAATAAAAATTTGTATTCAGCAGTTTTGTGAAAAACTGTATATAGATCAAGAAACATTGATCTGTTTGGAAAAAGATGCATCTGAGGAAGTGCGAAAATATAAACAACAAAACCAAGAGATTTTCAAAAAGTATAAAAAAGAAATATGAACATGGGAAAGAAAGAGACATTTGATACGGTGCAATATTTATGCAAAGGAGAAAGCCAAATTAATCAATATAAAGAAGGCAGACCCAAAGATATTTGAAGAGAAATACAGGCAAAGGCATCCAGACATGGAACATTTCACAATAAAGAAAATAATATCACAAAGAGGCAATGTAGAAAAGAAGATTAGTAATGTTAAAAAATAGAAGTTGAAGTAATGGAGTGCCTGCAAAGTAAAGGATTTGGTGAAGAAGATCTAACACAGGTTACATCACAGTAAGAGTTCACAAAGTAAGGAGAAGCAGGAAGATCAGGAGACATCTGAAGAAGAAATAGGGACATGGGAAAGAAAGAGACATTTGATATAGTGCAATATTTATGTAAAGGAGAAAGCCAAATTAATCAATATAAAGAAGGCAGACCCAAAGATATTTGAAAAGAAATACAGGCAAAAGAATCTGGATATGAAAAACTTTACAATTCAAAAAATAAGAAGACAAAGAGGAAAAGTAGAAAAGGAGACCAGTAATGGAGAAGTTAAAGAAATAGAAATTGAGGTTATGGAGTACCTGTGAAATGAAGGATGCAGTGTAGAAAATCTAATTCAGAAAGCACAACAACAGGACAGAGCAATGGATATCCAAATTAAGGGGTAACCAGTGGAATGGGAAGCAATTGGTCAGGTGCCATATGAAGATATTTTAAAGCCTTCCACAGGAAACCAGTATAAACATTCACTTGAAGCTGAACAGCAAGGGAAGGACCAGGAAATTGTGGAAACGCTGATGCAGTCAATGTTGAGGAGTTATAAGCTAGTAAGTTCCCATATGACAGAGCAACAGATGGCACAGGATGAAACTGAAGAAAATGTGCCATAGGAAGATACTATAGAACTTTCTATAGAATGTCCCACAGGAAATGGAAAATAAAAAATGTGTCCTCAGTTTAGAAGAAAATGAGCTAGGAGAAGAGTTACTTGATTGAATAGAGATAGATAGACATATTAAGATCAATGAACGAAATAGACTGCAGAAGGTCAGTAAAACCCAAAAAGTCAGAAGTTTCATAAAATAAATGAACACAGTAATTAAGATTGTCTATTGAAATCCATGTGATATAACAGAAGTAAACAGGATATACTATTGTGCAGCTAAATTAATAACTGATAAAGTTCTACCACAAGAACACATGGTAGTGAGGGAAAGGAAGGGGAAAAATTGAATACCATCATGGAAGTATCGAATAGAGAAAACTATAAAGCAATTAAGACAACGTGTCACTGTTAGAATATAGAAAAGGGAACAGATCAACAGAAATACTAAGAAAGAAAAACATAATAAAAGCAATGCACAGTATTAGAACTGACCAGGATCTATCATGCACTATCAGAAATAACAAGCTAAAAATCTCAGCACTGGTGTAAAAACTTAAAAGATATGCAGATAAATATAAAGGAAAAGTACAAAATAAGTAATTTATTGATGATCCAAAAAAGTTTTACAGAGAATTGGGAAAGAAGGTTAAAGGAATTGAAAGGCCACCAAAAAGAAGAAATAGATGCATTTTGAAGAAATATTTATGAAGATCATGTGGAACATAACAAAGATGCTAAATGGTTAGAAGAAGTAAAAGAAAGACTAAGAAGTTTAAAGGTACAGGATATGAAATGTGATGAAGTAACAGCCAGAGAGACTGAAACAAAGTTAAGAAAAGCCTCCAATTGGAAAACACCAGGCCAAGATGCAGAACCTAACTTCTAGTTAAAAGTATTAACATCTTTGCACAAAGATTTAGCTATGAGTAAGAACTATTTATATGCACACCCTGAACAGACAACAGCTTGGCTAACAACAGGAAAAAACAATGCTCCTACTTAAGAGTGAACCTGCAAGCTACCATAAAAACTAGGGTCTATGTTAAATGTTCAAACATCCAAAATGTCATACATTACATGGTCGAGACCAAATGTTCAACATTTGGAAGTTCGAACATAAAAAAAAGAAAACACAGAAAAAAACACTTTAACAGTGTAGGCAGGGGGACAAGCCCCCCTGCACCCCACACCCCCCTACTCAAATATGTCAACTCTGAGACCGCACTTCAGTACAGAAAAGGGAATTTCTCCCTATCTGCACCATACGGTGTCACTGAAAGTCTATCTTTGAACACTCAAAATGTCGAACGTTTGGTCTCACCCATGTAACGTTTGAAATTTTGAGCATTCGAAGATTTGACAGGTACCCAAAAACTATAGACCAATAACTTGCCTTCTGATGACATATAAACTATACACTGGAACTGATGCCGACAGAGTTTATAGTCATTTAGAAGAAAACTCAATTATGGCAGTAGAACAAAAGGTCAATAAAAGAAAGTCATATAGAACAAAGGATCATTTGTTGTTAAAGTCATAGTGGAAAACTGTAAAAAGTGGAAGAATCCAAGTTGATTTGGATTGACTACAAAAAAAGCATTTGATAGTTTCCCACATTCATGGATAAAAGAGTGCTTAAAAATGTATAAGATACACCCTACACTGATCGACTACATTGCAGTGACCATGAAACAGTGGCAGACCACTTTGCAATTAAGCCATGATAAAGGACAAATTATTATTCCAGGGATAAAAATTCAAAGTGGGATATTCCAGGGTGACTCTCTGTCACCGCTGCTATTCTGCCTTGTCCTTAACCCATTAAGCTGTCTACTTAACAGCTTACATAATTTGGCTCCCAGAAAACAACAAAGTGTAAAGACTTCTCATCTTCTCTTTGTTGATGATTTAAAACTGTAGAGCTCATCAGACGAGGAACTGAAAGTACAACTGCAAGTTGTCAGAACTTTTTCAGATGATATAAGAATGTCATTTGGTTTTGATAAATGTGCAAAAGCAACCTTTAAAGCAGGAAAACTGCAGCACCAGGAAAACATCAGTTTGGCACAAGAATGTGATATAAAAGAAGTTGAGCAAGAGGGAGTATATAAATATATGGGAACTGATGAAGGATCAACAATAAAACATGAACAAATGTGAATAAAACTTAGTAAGGAATACTTTAGAATACTTAAATTAATCCTGAAAACAGTGTTGACATCTAGGAACAAAATCCAAGCTATAAACCAAATTGCTCTTCCTATCCTAAATTGTGGTTTTGGAGTGACTGACTGGCCCCAAAATGTTTTGGATAGATTGGATAAGAAAACGAGAAGGATGTTTCATGCTCACCAAATGGTTTATAAAAATCAGTGCATACCAAGATTATATATTCTCCATTCCAAAGGAGGGATGGGCCGCCTTGAAATTGATTACATGTATAGATCTGCGATTGTGGGACTCCACACATATCTGCTGACCTCAAAGGACCCAAATAGAGTGAAATTTTTGAAACATGAGGAGAATAAATCTAAGATGACTTCTCTGCTTGATCTAGCAGAAGCATATCAGCGTCAAGCAGGAATGGAAATCAAACAAGTAGGTAAAAACCAGGCAGCAACAAAATGTGCCAAAAAACAAAGGAAAGCATATAAGGTGAAGGACCAGATGAGAAGGCAAGAAATGTGGAAAATGCATAAATATATTTGCAAGTATAGAAAACTTCTGGAAGAACCTCATGTTGATCAGGAACGAATGCTGGAATGGTTAAGGAGAGGCAAATTCAAACCAAGAGATGAAGGGTTAATATTGGTTACCCAAGATAGTGGCCTATGTACATGCTGGTTTACAAAGTCCATTGAACATGTGGGAGAAACAGACAAATGTAGGTTTTGTAAAACTGAATTGGAAACAGTTGCACACCTCATTGCTGGCTGTGACATACTAATGACAGAAGGACTGCATACTGTATATGGGCTTATGATATGGGTGAAAGCGCTTAACCCAATTTTAAGTATTGTCCTCAGTATTCAATATTTAGCATTTTTTATTTCATTGTTATACGCTTTCAGTGTCACATATTCGTTTTTATATTTTGGTATAAGATGCTGAGGATTCCCAGCATATTATGAGTACTATCAATAATAAAACTGGTTTGGTTTTATTTCATTCGTGTTGGTGAATTGTTTAGGACGCTTACCAGTGGAATTATTCTGCAAGTTGTTTCATGGTATTACAACAGAATTAGTGACAGTACACTTTAGTGGTGTTGGAGCACTTATTGGAACTCCGTGGTATTATTATTCTCATCAGCAAATGGACTTTATCCAAGAAACAAATTGGTTATGCATGGAAAAAATAAATAAATGAGCAATATTAAGATTTGTGCTGTACCTGAATGGTCTGTATAGGAAGGCAACTAAGCAATTTAATTAACCCACAGTATGTTCTTGTTTGCCCACTACGTGTTGATGATATAATAAATTGTCTTTGTGAACTATGTTGTTTACACATATTAACATTTAACAATGGTATTACATACTGTACAGATAAAAGTAGCACTGCTTTCTGTGTAGTCTGATGAACATGCAGAAGAAAAATAAAACAATAAATGAATGGGTTATAAACATTGAAATGTACAGAGTTAATTTACTGCTAACCGAATTTACTGAATTTAAACATTAGGTTATACAACTCTTACTTCCATGTGCAGGTATCACTAGCATCTCCTTGCCTTCCTATGGAAAGGCTGCATTATATGTTAAGTATCACTTTTCGTACTTAGCCTGACACTGCTATTGTGGCATCTGCTAAACTGTAGTTGCTGCACTCCTTCAGGGACATATTCCATTCACTTATAGTCAGTTTCAGTGTAATTCATTTTATTTACTAATCGTGTTTCTTGGCTTGTTAAAATTAAAATAAAATATATTAAAAATAAAATGATATCAAGCACTTAAAATTATTCTTCTTGGACTTAAATATCATAAACAATGTGGATTTACATTTGACCTTAAAAATAAATATTAAAAATAAAACCTTGATTTAAGTATTATCTCCAAGAGTAAATCTGCAAACCTTGCCTCTCAACTGTATAGATTTTTGCAGAATGTCCATATTTATGTTTCATATCTTTCATCTGTTCCTCATAAAATGAATGGTTTTCTGGTAAATCACTGAGTACTAAGTCACTAAATAATGGCATACGTTTGAATTTCAAACTTCATATCCTTCAGAAAAATGCACGCTAGCACAAATCCTGTTATTCTACTAACAACTATAATGTGCCCCTATTTTTTGTGCCTCAGTTCCCCTGTTATTTTAGGCTTTGTCCAGATTTCTTGTGCTAAGAAGTTGAGAGGTATGCTGCAAACAGACTGTTCATATAAAGGACCTCTTAAAGAGCTTCTCTTATTAAACATTGGTTAGCTTTCCCTTGTTGCCTGACTGGATAATACAATGTCATTTCTTACAGATCTGTATGACTATGTCAATATAAAAGAGATACAGGTGTCTGTCATACTCGGTAGGCTCAATATTAAATTGTAATATATTCATTCACTAGCTTCCCTTGATAACATTAATTTCTTCAATGAGCTGTTTCTTCTTCAAAACATATGCAAATAAAAATGCAGTTCAGATGAACTAAAAGGAAACTTTACTTAACCACTAAAGTGAAAGATAAGTGCTTTCATCTACTAAACTGAAGATATTTACAGCTCTTGAAAATAGTTTAGTAGATGAAGGCACTTATCTTTCACTTTAGTCTTAAAGTTTCCTTTAATTCATTCAAACTCTGTTTTTGTTTGTATTCATTCAGTGATATAGCCACCTGAGGCTTACTCCATAGACTTAGGGACTATCTTCCATTTTAGAGTTGTTCTTCTACATGGAAACGCTTAGCATCCATCTAATTTTAAAGCTCTTGTCTACTTTAACATGTCTAACAAAAATGTAACTATTTCTCTTTATATTTTCCACTAAACAAAATTTAACTCTTTCATTCACAGATTGCCCATTTTAAAATCCCTCGATATGTGGTGTTTGTGAAAAGCTACCCCATGACTGTCTCTGGGAAGGTAAGTCTAGTCTGGACAAATGCGCTTTGCCTTCAAATCTGATTTATTGTGGTTATATATATTTATTTATTTGATAGGAATTCTTTGCGCTATAACTTTTTTCTTGTGGTCGTTATTTATTTACTGATTTGATAACATTTTGAGACTTAGATTTTTAGACAATACACATAAAGACAGTTGGAAAGTATGTAAACAGATACAGACATGATGGTACAGAAAACAACAAACAAGTACATTATTTCTTAGCATTCAACCATGCACATTATTTTGCAAGTATACATATGGCCATTGAAGATTTACCTGAAGAAAAAATGGCAGGTATTTCTGCTTGTTGGGATGAGGTTTACCTGCTATTTAAAGATCTCTGTCATTTAAAGTTTACCAACTTCTCCTAAAAGCTGTTCTACCGTCAACCTTCTATGATAATAAAGGTGTAACTGTGTTGCTGTCCATACCTACTGGCTGAACATCAGCTAAAAGTTATTAGATGTGAGAGCCCATTTGTTTCCCCCTGTACTGTACAGCAAACAGTTGACCTTTTCATCGCTAACCTTTCTGTACCTGGAATTCTTAGACAATGCCTAAATTACTTTATGCTCATTGACATTTCCCATTTAAATGGGAACAGTGATTCCAACAGTGGGATGCAGGTATTTATTTAAACTACAGGAAAAGCTTTCCACATATAAATGGTCAGTGAGCATCCTTTTACGTCTAAGAGAGTTCATATTGAGATACTAGCCTGCTCACCCTAAGACATGCAGTTTTATTGGACATGCACATCAAGTCAGCACAACGCATAGAGTCTCCATGCACCAGTCACAAGGAAGCAAGTTAATAAATTAAATGCTAAACCCTTTCCTTAACAGAACACTAGAAAATATTTCATAACTGAAGACTATGATAGACTCACTCACTCAGGAGTCACAAAAGTGGATACAGAGAGAGTCACAGTATTCACTGTCTCCTTGGAGCTATGGTTAGGTATGTTGTCAATATAATTAACTCATGAACACCTGCCAGTAGTCAGTTAATGTAGTGTTACATTCCTGTCTCCTAGCAAGCTGGACAAAAAAGCATTTAAATGCAAGAAAAATATTTCTAATTAAACTTGTAAAGCAGCCTTTTGTCATACATCTTCAGATAAAACAATTAATTTCAAATTTATACTGCTTAGTCATGGCATAGAATATCACAAATTCAGTAAACAGTTGAGTCACACTGTAAAACAAATTACTGTGTGGTTTGTCTTTCAAGTGCTATGGGTTTGAAAGACACAAGTCTGCATACAAAATTAGCATTCAGTAGTGAAGCAGAAAACAACACAATCTGTGCTGTAGCTGTGAATAAATCAAGAACAGGCCTTATCAAATGTTTTAAAGTAGCAAAAAAACCTTATAAATGTATTAGTGGCCAGCATTTCTATCATCTTAATCACTATGTTGACCTTCAGGTTATAACCATAGTTTAAGTATATGCTCTAAACCACTTGACTGAGATTTTACCATTTTGATAGGAAAACTGTCCAGTTATGAATTGTTGAGCTTGTATCTCAGAGACAACGCCAGCTTGATCTAAAGTGCCTTTTTACCCTTATCATAGTCCTGAGATTCAGTCCGTTCCCCGTCCATGAAGCTTTTAAAAGTTTTCCAGATAACTTGACTGAGAGGATTTTAGTTCAGTCTGGTCTCATTCCTCTGAGTGGGTGTGGTATTCAAAGGTTACAATATACACCTCAAAGTCTTCCTCCATGGTTAGCTGCTCAGTATGTGAAAATGTCTTTGGTATTACAAGGGACTAGGCAATTATCACCATTCCACTTGGCTGCAGCAACAGTACTCTGAAGCATTTGTTCCATGGTCATCATCTTGGCATAGGAACAAACACAGATGCATTCCAGAAAACTACTGGCTCATACCAAAGGACTACTGTTTTCCACAACTCGGGGGAAAACATTTACTCAGCTAATAGTGTTTCAGGTAATGAAAGGTAAAAATGGATAATATTTGGCATAGAAAAAAGTATGCCAAATATGCCTACTACACCACCAATGTGGTATAACAGACCACTTTTCAATAAAAATAATGTATATATGCGAGAAAGTAAGGAGTTTAGTGGCATTCTATGGGGCTTCATAAGTGCATAAAAAGGATCATCTTTCCATAACAGAATGCAGTTAAAATGCATTCCATTAGTCATGAGATTTCAAAGGTGTAAGCACTTTAAACTACAATTGTTTGTCATTCCATTCCACTTCTGAAGCTATCACTTTTACTTATACAATGATGTAAGCAGTGCAGAGAGTTAAGACTATGAGCTGTTAATAAGTTGTGTTTGTGCAGTGTAGGATTTCATTCATTCAGCCTTTATTTGCCACTGTGTGCCTCTGAGAAAATGACTTAACCAGACAGAGCTCTGAGACAACTGGGAAAGTGGACTAGGTTCCTCAGTGATCACATGGACAGCATGCCTACTAACTCCCTATGAACTTGTGAACCTATATGTATTGCAAGCACAGAAATAAACACACCTGAGTGGTTTTCAAAGAAAAAGGGAATTAAGAAGTTCAGGGAACTGCTCAGTAACTGTTGTAATGAATAGTGTAGCAAGCGTCTGGGGAGTCCAAGGGAGGATTGACAGACTTTATGTTATGCACTATCTAAACCCTTACATGGATGGAAACAACTTGTTTAATGATGGATTAAATAAATAAATTAAAGCAGATGTCTTTTTAAACTTAACTAAAGTAAAAAGGATAAATAAAAATATAGAAGGACGTATCATGGAACTAATCAATGAAGGTATAGGAAACCTGCAAACACTAGACCTATCCCAGTTTATTTTTGTCAAAGGCAGATCATGCCGACACAATGTAGTTTAAATTTTTAAAAAAGTCACAAAAGTAATGGAAGACAGAACACACACTACCTACCTTGACTTGACCAAAGCCTTTGACATGATATCCAACTGAGGAATTGTTGAAAAGCTTGCTAAAGTAAGAATAAACCCCTATGCCACCAACTGGATCAAAAATAGGTTACAGGTAGGACACAGGAAGGTAGTGCAAGGAAGCCACCTCACAGAAAGTGCATTATTGTGTCCTTTAGAAAACCAACTGCCCTAGGGAACTCTCCATCACACTGGCAATACACCCCAAACAGTAGAACTCATACTTAGATATTTGAGAATTTACGTAGACAACAACCTAGCATTTTACCAACATGTCTGCATGATTGTAAGGATGTCCTTCTATACTGCACATCTGCTAAGTAGATGGTTGGCTTCTAGGTCAAGAGATGTCATCATCCCACTTTATTTAGCCTACATTAGACCCATAATTGAGTACAATGCCCCCTTTGGAATGTATGTGCCCAGGCATTTGCAACAACAAATAGACAAAGACCACAGAGGCTTCTTACAAAAAAAATAAATACTGGCCCTAAAGCACATATACTACATGGACATCTCAAAACCCTCTCACTATACTCTTTTCTCATGCAGACTACTAAGAGGTAACCTATACCTGGCTTATAAGGCATCCCCAGACCCAGTACATATGGATCTACTCTACATATGCAAGTCTAATGGCACTAAAACACCAAGTCCAGGAACTTAAATCACTTCTCTAAAATAAACAGAACAGTTTGGAGGGACAGGTACTGTACATATCTCAGAGGACACTGCTACTCTGGAACAGACTTTCCACCCACATAAAACAAAACTCATTCATGTCCCCATTCAAATGTAATTTAGACCAATGGATGGAAAATGAAAAATTTACCTCAGGACTGACCCCTACCCTCCTAATGGACAGAGACAGTACTTAAATGCCCTGCCTTACAGTAAAGCCACCTAATGTACTGAATATGTAACTCTAACAATTAATCCTTTACAAATGAAAATCATATAAATAAAATTATGGCAAAAATAGTTAAAGATGTATGGGATAACATAGCTAGGTGACAAATGGGTAACACAGTGAGACTTAAACTATCCAGCCAGGGATGATAGCCTAGTGTTTTCATATGAATCTATGAAACTATAAAAATATTAAATACTGATCATACAGGGAAAGCTTAAGAGCGAAGAAGGGAGAAGTGAAGGACAGCAGGCAATAAAAGGGATACTGGATGAAGTGGCAAATGAAAGGTGATTTACAGTAATACCAGAAGCCTGATAAATAACAAAAAATGAGATATAATCATGCTGTATTTGTAAGAAGAAGAAGAAATATAAACTGCAGACATAATAGAAAACTACTCTATACTGAAGAGAGTTAATTATGGTGACTGCTGGATTTAGGGTGTATTAGAGACACAAGGTTCAAAAACAGGTCTGTAAATGACTATTTAGACTTAGATAAAATGCACTGTAAGGAAAATAAAGACGAGGAAGAAAATGGAATACAGTCTGTGCTTCTTGCTCTGAGGCTGAAAGACAGGATTTCTGGCTAATGATTACAGCATATCACATTCAGAAAAGAAAAAAAAAACTGATGGAAGTGATGGCATGTTAAGGGCCAGTATTAACAGATGAACAAACTAGAGAAGAGTCCTCATAGTAGTCCTTATTCTTTCAAGAGTAAGCTGGTAAAAGAAAAGTCAAACTATAAAACCTTTAGTTGAAAGAAAAATCTCTACAAGAAGATACCAGAGAAGAAGGGAACATGCATGACTTAATCCTCATGGTTTGGATAAATAAGGGGGGTATAGGCAAGAGCCAATAATGTTCATGCATCTGAGTGGTTTGTGATGACTGAGGTAATGGTGAAAAGCACACAAAACACAGATCTCTGATTCCAGGAAGGCAGCCTTCAGTCTGTGAAGGAGCACTTTTAGGAGTAATATAAATGCAGGGGGTGGAATGATATTAGAGGATGAGGTATTGTGATGTATCAAGGATGGGGTGAAGGAAGGAATGAAATCCAGCATGAGTAGGAGAAGGAGGTGTGAAAAGTCAACTGATCTCACTAAAAGAAATTAGGGATGACATGGGAAAAAGAGAAGAGTAATGCATGAAGGAGGTTAAATTGCTTAGGAAATGAGGGAGAAAATAGGCCTCTAAAGAGGCCAGCAAAAAGAAACAAATCATCTAGCATCAATGGGAAGCATCAGTGAAAAAACTAGTGAGGTGGATGAGAGCTGGGCAAAATAAATCTTTCAAATTCATTACCTGAAAACAAAAGAAATATCAAAGCATCGGTATAAAAAAGGAACGTATGTTTCATATCAGCATTTGCAAAGGAAAAACAAAACTTGGTGCCATTGTGAAAAGGATACACAGGCATGAATTTGCACAAATAGACAAAGACAAAGGAGAAAAGGAGCTCAATGGGCGTTGAGGCAATAAGGTATAGGATTCGGATGAAATACCTTCTTGGGTATAATGAGCTGACAATAGACCTTGATGAACTGTTGGCAAAATGAAAATAATACAGTTTCAAAAAGTACTCACATTGTTTTCACTTTACTGAAAATTTACTTTGTTTGACTGGGTCATGGCAGGGGGAGAATTTTTGTCTTATGTAGTTTAGTGATGTCAATGTTAGTTATATATATTTTAAACAGATGCAGGTGCAGCACCATGAAAGAGGAATGTGAGATCTTTTCAGCTCATTGAAATACTAAAACTATAAACTCATCTTTTGACTAACTCATTTTGGTTGAAAGTAAATTAAGTTTTGTGGACTTCATGAAAAGGAGCAAGACAGATATAGACTTTGTAGCCTCATTTCTTTTCAAGAAATGTTATAAAAATGAAGCAAAATGGATAGCTGGTGGTCCTTAATGCTAAATGCGTTGAATGCGTGAACAGAATGACCACACAAAGTCAGGGTCTTACCAATCCAGACTGATCTAGTTCCATGACTAGGCTAACACCATGCCTCTCAACTGTCCTGATCTTTGCAGAATGTTCAGATTTGTGCCCCAAATGTTTGGTCTGTTCCTTATAAGATTTGTGGTTTTCTGGAAAATCACTAAGGATTGAAGTCACTAAATAATGACACGCATTTGAATTTTGGACTTTATATGCTATAGAAAATGCAAGGTAACACAAATCCTGTTAAATCCTGTTATTCGATCATCTTTCTAAGCTTATGAGAGCAATATTTAAAACATGTCCCTATTGTTGGGCCTTTGTCTCCAATCATGTTAGGCTTTGTCCAAATTTCTTGCTCTAAGAAGTTGAGAGGTATGGCCAACACTGATGAGGACAAAGGGGTATGCTATGGATGTAATGCAGGTGAACCTCAGATCTTGGGCTCTGTACCTCAGTGAGTGATGATAGAGAAATTAAAGCCATGAGTATGGAGAAAAACTGCTGAAGTAGATACAAAACTGTTCAACTGTCTTAGTATAGAGGGTGTGAGCTGAAGAGGCTGCTAGAATAAAAGCTAATAGCTAATAGAATACTAAAAGGTTCAATACTAAAATAGATCTTGATGTAGATATCTTTAGCAGCGATTTCATTGGGACACAACAGTAAAATTATCCTGTATTTTAATGATAATAATGCTGCTGAGGTGGTTACGGATAGAGGAAACAGCCTCATGTGAGAACTGGTATGTCTTGCATGGTGAACAAAGAGATAGAAGCTGAGATTTAATTGCAAAAAAACATTTATGATCATGCACTTCAGTGGAGAGTGGACCTACTTTTAAGAGTGTAGGGATGGGTCCATAATTGCTCCAGACTGAGTTATAAAGCACAGTGTGAATGAGTATTTTCAAACATGAAGTGGGGATGCCATAGGTAAGGGCTTGGACCAAAAAGTGATAAATTCCAGCATCCCAGTTTTATAGATCCCAGATAAGGCCATAAATCAGCTACAATGTCTTATTCTGGCAGCTTGCAGATGGGGGGTGGAATTAGGCCACTAGACACTACAACAGAGACTTACAAAAATTGCTATGAGAATAGAAGAGTTGGAGTATGAACAAAGTCAATGAAATGCAACCAGGTACACCCTAGACAGGAAAAGAGATGGAGAAATCATTATATGAAAGCAATGCATTATCAAGGTGCAAGTGGGAGGGAAGGAACTCGATAAAATTAAAACAGGGAAGAAGAGCAGAGAGCATAAGTAGCAAGTACAATTGGGATATGTCAATGCTGACATAAGAAAGTTTTATTTTATAGAGAAGGTGGTAACGATTGGGTAGAAAATGGAATAACAGAGGAGTTGAATGATATTTCAGACAGACAGAAGAGAGGACTATGTTTTGTCAATGTTTGTCATTGTTTCCATACTGCTGATTTTGACAACTTTCTGCTATACATCATTCAAGACAAGTGTAATTTATGACGTATGATATAAAATACGGCTCGGTAGAATGACTGCAAGAGGATTTTTGATGAGATATTATTAAATACCCGAGACTATAAGATTACATTTAAAACCTATGATGAAAGTGTCAAAGACAATGTTCTAAAACTAAAATTTCATCTATCCATATATCATCTTTGAGACTCATGCATCCCCTAACATGAATGCTCAGAGATTTCCGGACTTCACAAATACAAAGTTTTCATTAGTCTGCATCCCAACTACTGAAGACAAAATCCTGGACTTGGTACTTACTGATATGGAACAACTCTGCTCCCTACTAGTTGTAACTTCATTACCAACTAACATACCCCCCCAACATAGCCCTTAGCTACTTTCTTACTAACATACCCCACCATACAGGCATCCAAGGTAGTTGGGGACAAAATTGGGTTGTGATGTATGGTTATGCTGGAACTCTAATCCTGATCAAAATAATCAAAGCCAGATGTGAGGTCAGAATTGCCTCCCAGGTGAAAAATAACCACAAAGTTTTCTTTTACTATGTTAGAAATTTCATAAACAATGCCCAGCACTGCACATAACTAATAGTAAATGACTTCACATATTCAGACACAGAAGAAATAGCCTATCTACTAATGGACAAATTTATCTCTAACTTCACCCCCCCCATCTCCCCTCCAGTATTCTCAGTTCAAATGCCCACATCTCCCTACTCATCCTCAAATCTCCTGACAAGTTCTCACTATCCAAGGCCAAAAACATAACACCTATGGAGCTAATAGCATACCAGAATGCTTACAGGCTAGCCTGAAATATGAATTGTCAGATCCCCCATAGAGGTTATTCAGCATTATCCTCTAATCAGGCTTTGTGTAGAATGAATGGAGGACAGCAACAGTCAATCTCCTGCACAAGGTTGGAGCTGCAATGGACCCAGATAATTACAGACCCATAAGCCTGACCAGCTCCATCTGTAAGTCTATGTAAAAGTTCATTAAGGAACCAATAAATAGGGATATAGGTGAGCTACAGATTCTTTACTCAACCCAGTTCAGCTTCATCAAGGGTGCAGTCCAGCCTACTTAACCTAACTGATTTTTTTAAAAAGTCACTGAGGTAATGGATGGGGACAAATCAGTGCTCACCGCCTATGAGGACCTAACAAAAGCATCCCACTATTAGTAATCATACATACACTCTTCCAGATAAGTGTTAATCCCTGTGTAACCCATTGGATGACCAAAACTAGAACACAGGTAGTAAGGGGGGCTCTTCCTCCTTCAAAAGACTTGTTCGCTAGTGGAGTCTTAGGGTTCAGTCCTTGGGCAAGTTTTCTTTACTTTTAGGAGATCAACACTAATGTTAAGGGATTGTGGCTGACACAGTTTGCAGATGACTGCACTCTTGATGACATTATAATCTCCCCAGAGGACACCAGGATCCTATAAGAGGGCCTGCTCCAAACAAATAGTTGGTGCCAAAACTTCAGAATGAATCTGAATATCAAAATATTTATAATTGTATCCTTTGGCAAACATGGCTGCCTTTGTAATGATCACATAGACACCCCCACTAAAACTGATCCAGTAGTAGTTAGATATCTGGGAATCAATGTTGACAGTGAACTGTCCTTTCATCACCATATATCCACTATGGTAAAAAAATCCTTTTTCATCACACAGCTCATATCTAAGGGTATGGCACCCAAATCCAAGGATGCAGTTCTTCCTCTGTACTTGGCACTCATTAGACCAAATATTGAGTAACACATCTCACAGCTGGAATGACCAAAGCACTTCATCACTAAAAGTTCAAGGTAATAAATTCACTTGTATTGTTTATTACTGCAGATATAGTATGTTTCATAGCCATTTGCAAATAATATTAGTGAGAGTAATAGGTCTGTAATTCCTTGTGTCAGTAAAGGGGCCACCTTCATCCAAAGATACCACAATAAGTGTATTCCCCACCCTGGGAATGTAACTACTGGAGACAATCATGCTGACTAGATGATGATAATGAAGATGTTTTGATAGATGGGACTTAGCACTTCCCAGCAGACATTCAGGGATACTCTCACTACCCATGGAACTGGTACTTTTAATTCTATCATATTTCCATCTTAATGTCTTATATATGCATATCATGTTAAGGCTATATGTCTGTTCTCTTTCATAATGTAAAGAAGTCAAGCTTCCTTTAGTTTTTTTTCATACATTACCCCTTGCAATCCCCTTACCATCCTGGATGTTTCCTTAGTACCACTTTCAGCACTGTGACCTCCTTGTCTCTGTAAGGCCTCATGAACTACACATAGCCTTCCAGATGTGGTCTTACTTACCAGTGTCTGATAGAGAATTATAACCTTATCTCTGGTTACCGCTTGCTCTGTGTCTGATGGTTTTGGTTTTAAGTAATAGCATCCCCCAAATCCTTTTACTCTGCAGTTTCTATTCTAAACTCCCAAGAGGACCCAACCACTGGGTTGTTATTCCCCAGGTGCAGCACCATGCATCTGGAAGGGATGACTCAAAGCTGCTACCTATTAATGTATGCCTCTGTTTCTCAAAATCCCTTTCCATTCATATGTTTCAGCCGGTATTGTGCACAATTACTCAGAGCTCAGTGCCATCAGCAAAGAAAGTGATCTTGCTTCCATGCCCTGTGCAAAGTCAAAGAAAAATCAAACACATTGAATAGGAATGGGCCCATGACTGAACCCTGTGTGACAACACTTCACTGCTTTTTTTTACCATCTCAGATCTCCCCACCAGAAACCTCCCTCTGTCTCATGCTATCAATCCATTTCTCATTCTACACACACAATTTACTATCAACTCTTAGCCTGGCTCTGTGGTGCAAAGAGATGTATCCATGACCCAGGCAACCAGGGTTCAATTAACAGCCGAGGCACTGGAGAAGCCAGGCAGGGAGGGTAATGAGTGAAGAGGCATGGCTTATTCACCTTTCCCAGGTGACAGTGGGGTATGCATACACTCTGAGACACACGGGATAGTATGATCTCCCTATTGGAGACCACTGCTCATGATGTAGGAGGAGTAAGGGAAGGGAAGGGCTGATTGGAGGAAACACCCCTTGTACAAGTGAAGGGACTCGCTCTGTGGACAATCCATTCCATGTCTCCTTCCCAGTGCCTTGCTGAGTGTTCATGCATTTAAGGCAAAGAGGAAAACAGGAAAAAACTTGAAAAACCCTAAAAAACAGAAAAATGCAAATCACCCATAATGGCTACCAGAACAATGACAGCTCCTAGCTGTCTCTCACCTAGGAATGGAAACAAATGGACTAATAGCCAAGAGACAGTTTGGTGGAATGTGACCAGTACATGCAAAATCTGCAAAAAATGTACTGACAGTTTTATCTCTCACCTTTGTAAGTTACCAATTGCTTGAAACAAATTCAGTGTCTTTGGGAATGAAATGAACATAAATCTTATCCACATGGATACATCCATCCATTATTCTTGAAAACAAGTCACGCAACTTCATCAGGTTAGTCAGGATCTATCTTTTGTCCTGCTGTTCAATAAATAGCCTGGTTTATTTCAGGACCCTTTTCCACTGAACCTGCCTGATGTCTTCACTACTTTCACACAACTGACCTATTCATTCATCCCAGAACTAAATGAGAGCCTTTTGAATCATTCATTCTTGTCTGGGGTCCCTAATCAACCATTTTGCTCCCCTATGGTGAGAGTTGGGAGGTCCAAAGGAAAGAGACCTACCTTCCCTCTTGGACCTCCTTTTTTATAGCAGCTCTTCTGCCCTTTATTCAGTGTTGCCTGTTGTTAGAAGCATGCCCACTGCATGCTGACTTCCTCAGCCAGTGCACATGTGCAGGAAAAGCATGTGCTTGGCAGGCCCATGCTCCTTGAGTTCCATACCTAATGCTTCCCCTAGGAGTCCCCCAAGCAGTAAGCCAGCATCATCTCCATCCTCCCCAGGACAACAGCTGAACATGTACTACCATCCTCCCTGCTTGAGTTTTCTAGCACCACAGCCACAAAATGAACTTGGGTCACCTGGGTCATAACCTGTTTTTTATCACTCTGGATGTCGGGCCTGTCACAAGAACATTTTAAGCCTTGACATCAGTATATTTTATGACTTTAAAAACTATTCTTGGGGAAGAGGCATGCTTGTACAAATATACCTGTGATAAATATACCAACATAACTTCTGGGCTGTTTGCAGACTTCACAGTTGCTTTGTTTTCAGCTTACATTAAATACTTGCATTTAGGTCAACATACACAGAGTGTGAGAACAAAAGTAAAAGGAAAGTCATTACTTTTCCCCAGTTAAGTAACTGTGACAGTGTAAAACATTGGTCTCAAGGAACACTAACCAAACAGTAGAGAGCAAATCAGTGTCCTGGAAAAAAAAACAGATTAATGGATGAATTATGGCACAGGAAAGATATTTATTAATGAGTAGGTTTTAAGATTTATTCATAAAGAAATTTTGAAGTGAAGGCTGGAGGAAGGAACATTGTTAACAAGCGATTACTCTTGAACCTGAGACTCAAGAATCAATGTAGCATTAAGCAGAATACCAGAGAAATGGGAATAAAGTAGACACACACAACTTTTCTGTAGAATTTTTCGTATTAAAACTATCTTCCCAAACATTTTTCACATGCTTTGTATTGGTAAGGTGTAATGTATGTTTCATTTGATATCAGCTCTGAAGTACCTCAGTCTAGATGACGTAGTTGAATCTTTTAATACTACCTTCCTGAACATCCTTAATTACCATGCCCCCATAAGATTTTCCAGAACCAAAGCACAACCCTCCCCATGGCTACAGAAAACCACTAAGTCAGAAATTAAAAACAGGGATAAAGCCTGGGAGCACTGGCGCAAAACCAAAACCCCCGCAGCTAGACAGAAATTCCTAGAACTACGCAATAGAGTCAAAAAGCTAATAAAACGGGACAAATTCCAATACTACCAGTCTGCCCTAGACTCCTCACAACACAGCCCCAAACAATTCTGGTCCTCCATAAACTCCATACTCCACCCAGGTAAAGTCAGTACCCCTCCTCCTAACATCCCTCACTCCTCAGAAAATATTGCTACCTCATTCAACACACACTTCACCCAAACCATACTATCACTAGCTAAACAACACAACCCCCCTCCCCTCCAATCCACACCTTCAACTAGTAATCTCCCCACTACCTTCTCTTTTTCTCCTGTACCTACCTCCAACATAAAAAAACTCTTAACTAAACTTAAACCCACCAAATTAGCAGCAGACAACCTCCCAAGTGAATACCTACAAATCGCAGCTGATGCTCTGGCCTACCCAGTATCCATCTTGATTAACAGATCTCTGTCAGAAAGTTACGTTCCTACATTGTGGAAAGTCTCACATATAATTCCCCTCCACAAAGGCGGACCCTCTGCAGAACTAACCAATCACCACCCGAAAGCTATTCTCTCTCTCCACTCTCCAAAATACTAGAGAGATGCATACACTCTCAGGTCTCACACTACCTCCTTACTAACAACCTCCTTTCCAGTACTCAGCATGGTTTCCGACCAAACCATAGCACCACCACTGCCTTACTCTCCTTTACAAACACTATCCTTCAGCATAAAAACAATGGCTATCTCTCCTGTGCTACTTTCCTAGACCTATCTAAAGCATTTGATATGGTCCCACACAAACATGGTCCCACACAAACAACTTATCTCTGTCCTCAATAACCTATCCTTCTCACAATCAGTCACCAACTGGTTTCAGAGTTACCTGTTTGACCGCCAACAATCCGTTGTATGGCAGAATGACATATCTCCCCAACTACTTGTCTCCATAGGGGTTCCCCAAGGATCCATCCTTGGACCCCTAATTTTCTCTGTTTACACCAATAATCTAGCCTCTGCCACCAAACATGGCACACTCATCCAATACGCAGATGACTCTACCATCATCTGCTCAGCCCAGTCCCTACCCAAACTGCAAAAAGTCACACAGGAAGCCTTTTCCTCTGTTGAAACATGGTTATCCAATGCCCAATTAATACTCAACCCAAACAAAACTAAACTACTCATCTTCCAACCCACCAAACATACTCAAAACAACTCTCACTTTAACATCACAGCAAAAGACAACACCACTATATACCCAACTGAACACACCAAATTGCTAGGAGTGGAAATAGACAATAAACTAAAATTTGACATTCACATATCCATGACCATAAAAAGTCCACAAAAAACTAGGAGCATTATACAGAAATAAACAATTTCTCACTAAAGCAGCAAAGATTTCAATAGCAAATTCCCACCTTATCTCCACCCTACTTTATGCCTCTCCAGTATATACCAACCTAAGGCAATGTGATCTAAACAAGCTAGAGACCTGCTACAACAAAATCGCAAAATTCGCCACAGGGGCATCCTACCGTAGTCACCACTGTCTCTCACTTGCTGAACTGGGCTGGCTTGAACTCCCTCACCTCCTTCAGTGGTATCAACTCTCACTCACCCACAAACTAGTAAACCATCCACTAAATGTCCCATCCCTCCAGAATCTACTCCAACCCTATCGCACCACCAGACCACTAAGATCCAGCAACAAAAATCACTTGCAGATCACTAAAGCCAATAACTCTGCTGGTGAAGAACTATTCTCTTGCGCCATAGCCAAATTATGGAACTCACTCCCACCCACAATTACCTCCGTACCATCATGCACCAACTTCAAAACTTTATTAAAAGCGCACCTAAAAACATGCTGGCTATGCCCTTGCAACTCCCACTCTAATATCATCCACCCCATCCAACTACTACCTTTCTTTCACTTCCACTAACTACCTTGATGATAGCAAGCTCAGATGCTCAAAAGCCTAGTACTTATTATACAGCAGGAACTTCTCATTGTTACATTTGTTAATGCCTGTTATGTACTTCACAGATAAAGATTCTAGTTGTCTACTGATGTACTATGTTCTTCATCTGTAAATATGTTGTAAGTAATTTCTATGTTAAATTGTTAATCACTATGTAATCCAATGTAACTACTCTCTGTTTATTTTACTGTGGAGCTTTTCTCCCCGGGCCTCCGCTGAAAATGGACCCACGTCCAGTCGGAGACTCCCGGTCAACATATTTAAATAAATAAATAAATCATTATTTTGCTGAAACTCTGACTCAATGACCTTAATTTACAATTGTTTCAAATGTGAAAAAAACAGCACTGTAAGCATTGCATTTTGCATCCATTAGGTTTACATTGTTGTTAAAACTTTATCAAAAGTGTAGTTAGGGACAAAACCATTGGAAGACTTAATGTACTTTTACAGAAAGCAAAGTCTAGATGGATTAGGCAGTTTTAAATTAATGAGAATCAAGTTCAGTTCTGTCTTTTTATATGCAAATACTTTTTTCAGAGTAAATATGGCATGACTTTCACTGTACTAAACATCAAGTTCAGGTTAATATCTACAGCTTGGCAAAGCATGCTGTTGAACACAGCAATGATTAGTTCCCACGTGTTATTAAGCTTTTGTCACAAATCAGCATTCAGATGTTATACCCTTCTGGCTGAAGAACTCTATACAATCTGTACAAAATTCTCTTTTGCAGAGAAGACTCCGGTCTTTTGAAAACTGTGTGCAGATTCCCAGTTAAAACACAAGTTAATACTTCAGACTGCTCTGAGAAGAAGCATTTCCTCTTTACCCATCCAACTCAAAGTGGACCTCCATGGATCTCTGCTTTTTTTTAACCATGCCATGCATTACTGAAATCCTCTATTGTTCCATATCAGATACTCCTAGTCAATTCACTTTTCCAAACAAGCCCCATGATTTCTTAAGAGATTGCCACTCCTAGATAATTGATCTAGGGGCTGAAGGGCTGAGATCTGGTAGCGGTGGGCTAAAGGTCAGAATACAGTATCCATGAGTGGAAGCTAACATTGCTTAATTCATTCACATATCTCTAAACCTGACAAACTGCAACACCTTTTTGACCTTTGCCCCTCTCCATATTATTTTTAGCTTAATTCAACACAAAGTTGAGAGGTATTGCTGTTCCTGAACGCAGAAAGTCAGTAGTGCAGAGAGACACCTTACATCTGTACCAGTGACCCAAATGCTTCTCAGCAGAAACAGTTCTGCCAGCTTGTTTGCTAAAATCATCCACAACAGCTGACTGCTCCTCTTATAGTCTTGTCACATTTAGTCTCCTGTACACTATAAGTAGACCCATATAGCAACAGCATGGTGCAAATGCTTAGAATATTCTTTTACACTTAATGCCTCCCTGGTTACCGCTGTAACAGTGTTCTGAAACAGTGTCCTGCTTTGGACCACATCAGCAAGTTTGGATCTGCAATACTGTTTGAAATGTTCTGTAATGACAATAGCATATATGTTCAGCCATATCTGTAATAAACTTTAACTTTCTCATATTCTTCAGATAGATAGCATGAGGAATGCATATCACTACAGTCATACATTGCAAACACTATGCAATATATGACTCAGTTGCATCCTACAACTGCCTGGATACTTCGGGTCACATTGCTGGGAGGGCAATTACTGTTATTTGCATTAATATAATGAACATTAGTATGGCTCTGGTTTTATTTCACAACAGACACTGGTCACACATTGCAAACACTTTGCAGTACATGAATTAGTTGTGTCCTGCAAATACCTGGATACTGTGGTTCACAGTACTGGTGGAGGGTGGTAATTACTGTTACTTGCACTAGGTGGTTATGCTTTAGTTTCACAGCAGACACTGGTCACACATTGCAAATACTATGCAACATATGACTTAGCTGTGCTCTGCAAATTCCTGGACACTGCAGGTCACAGTGCTGGGGGTGTGTGATTACTGTTACATGCATCGATATCCTTCATATCACTATGGTTTTGGTCTTGTCTCACAGCAGACACTGGTTACATATAGCTAAGATTATGCAGTATATGACTTACTGCTGTGTCCCATAACTGCCTGGGTACTGCATCCCAGACTGTCAAGGGGCCAGGGGTGATTGCCATAGCAGTCACATACATTACTATAATAACAACACTAGGATTTTGGTTTTCTTTCACTGCAGATACTCATCATTATTTAGTCAACAAAAAGCACAGCTTTCAGTAACAGCATACCTAAAGTAAAATGAAAATTATTAAGCATTGCTCACTGCTACAAAGCATGACACATTTGCCACCATGTTATCTAGTTATGCTATTACGTGTAGACTACAGTGCTTTTAGAAACCTTCATTTATGTTGTATATAAATATAGCCCCTTTACCTGAAACTAAATTAGATTATAAGGTGTTTAGCACAGGACTAGAATGTGCCTCAGGTATACTACTATGGTAATACAAGGAGTAGCATTAATGAGCCATAACCTCTGCAGAAGCATATTCACTGACCAGAATGCTATAAAGTACATGACTGCCAGAGGCAAGTCTTTCTCTTTTTCTCTCTTGCTCATTCTGACTAATCAGTTTCTTTTTGTTGTGTTTTAGATTCAGAAGCACATTCTGAGAAAAGAAATGGAGAAACATCTTGGACTCTGAACATCATCAATAACACCACGATACTCATTTATGAGTTGAAAGAATCTCTCCTAGCCCATATAACAACTTGGATGGCATCTGCACATTTCTGGTCTCATTCCTTCCACTACCCATTATCCTGGCTCATTGTATTTCATTTACTTTGGATTAGTTGACTTTATGGACTTTATATGCCCTGTGGATACAGGCATGTGGAAAACAATATAAAACACTTACAATTATCGATGAATTTCTACATTTAAATATTCTCATTGTTTTGTTAATGTTAGATACTGGAATGCTGTGCATATTTCACCTGATTTTATAGTCTGTCATCCCTACTTAAAGAACAGCTTGGACCTTTTCCTATTTCAGTACTGTGACATGACTGTTTGTATTTCTACATTTTCTCATTTTTTATGTATGCATTGCTTTTAAATGGTGACAGATCCATGCGATAACAGCTC